>NW_017731367.1:6585950-6729446 GCF_001890085.2 Hipposideros armiger | reverse complement strand
GGACGCCTGGGTGTCCAGTAGCTGGGCGCTGGTTAGTTAGGTCAGGCGTGGCACGTGGCGGGAGGGGCGCGGAAGCCCCGCGTGGAAGTGCGCTTAAAAAGGGGCGCTTACCGCCTTGTTTCATCTACAAACGCATGTCTGCAAAGCGGGGAATGAGCAGCGAAGAAGCTTGGAAACATTAACGCTGACTTTTTATTTTCTACTCTGGACTTGTCTGTCTCTTCTCAGTTGTTCCCCACTGACCTTTTGGAACTGGAAGGAGATTATTAACGTTTTGTTTTCATTTATATGGAATAAGACCTAACAATCTTTTTTTGTTGCTTACTCTCTACAAGTATTTAGTCTGATCCCCAGATTTAAAATTAAATACAGTAATACCTTGGTTTGCAAGCATAATTCGTTCCGGAAACAAACTACTCATATTGCAAGAGATTGTGCGTTTACCATGTTAAAATGTGTTAGAAATGTTTGCTTGTCTTGCGGAACACTTGGAAACCACGTTACTCACAATCCAAGGTTTCACTGTACTTCGGAAAGAAACGTGTTAATACAGACAGCAAAGCCATATTCTGCATTTGACAGACCAGCCGTGGTGTTGAGCATGACAAGCTCTTACTATACTTAGGACCAGAAGGAAACATGCAGACATGTTACAGTCACACAGGTAATTTTGCATTTTCTAGTAAGCACCTTAAAACAAAGCAAAAAACCAAACATACCAGGTTGTATTAAGTTGTTTATTGCTGTGTGACAAATTACCCCCAAGCTCAGCAGCTTAAACAGCAAATGTGTATCATCTCCTAGTTTCTGAGGGTCAGGAATCTGGGAGCAGCTTGGCTGCTATTTGGGACTCAGGCTCCCCCATGAGACTACGGCCAAGCTATCACTCAGGGCTACTGTCTCACCCGAAGGCTGGGCTGGGGCTGCAGGAGCCACGTCCAGGCGCCATGCCATGGCCGTGAGGCCTCCGGTGCTCACCACGCAGGCCTCCACTGCACAGCTATCCCAGAGTGACGATCCCGGTGACGAGGAAGGGGGCCTCCACGTCTTCTGTGACCTAACCTTTGAAGTGATGTATCCCCTCCGCTGCCTTATTCCTGGTCACACAGACCTCCCCTAGTCCTTCCTGGGAGGGGGTTAGACAAGGGGTGAGTTACCAGGAGGCCAGGATCACTAGGGGCCATTGGGAGCCTGGCTACCAAAAGAAAAAATTATTTTAAAATTTCATTTTTCATCACATTTCTGAAATACTGTTCTGACGTGTATCAATATGGAAGCTGATGTTCATGCTAAGCCTGTAAAGCATTGTGGACTGGACGCATAGAGAGCGCGTGGCCGTGGCTGCCGTGTCGGACAGCACCCACCCTGGGCTCCCTGGCACGTCCCACAGGCCCCTGCGATGGAGACGGACGCAACCCTCTCTCATGTGGGTGGGCGTCGTTCAGCACAGCTTGGCGCCCTCAGGCATCTGCCTGTGCCCGGATGGCACACGCCTACAGGTACCAGGCACAGTGCCTGGTGACCCACCTGTTTCTGCCCCTGGCCAGTAATCCCCTCGACCGCAGGGCCCCAGTTTACCTCCTGGTCTGTGTAAAGCATTGCTCAGCGTTTTCATTCAATAATCTTGCTGAACAGATGAGGGGAGGAAAATACACCTGGCTGGTGGTTTCATTGAGACTTTTCAGGGCAGTCGCCGGGCGAGGCCTCCCAGCAGTGTCACCTGGCCCAGTGAGCTGCCTCCCAGTGCCCGGTGTGCCCCTAAAAGGAGCCCAGTGGCAGCTCCCATGCCTCTCTTGTGGCCCCGACGCATGTGTGGGCGTGGGCGTGCACCTCAAAGGTGCACCTGAGGGCTTTGGCCTCAGGCCTTGTGACATCAGGGTGCCCGGGCACTGCCTGAGGCCCTGCAGTTTTGGCGGTCTCAGTCGTTGCTTTGGGCCACTTTTTACCCTGATTCGGCTGGCCTTCTCAGGTCCGCATTGGACAAACCAAGGAGAGTACGCTTTGCTGAGCTGCTGGAAGCCTAGGCCTATTGTTTGCCTTTAGAATTCGGAGGAACCTAGTCATCCTGGGTGACACAGATGTGACTGGTCCATGGAGACTGGCGCACCTGCAGCCGCCGCGAGCCTTTGCTTTCCAGCACATGCTCCTGTTGTCCCTGCCTTCGCTTCCTTCACTCTCCCTCCTGCTCTTCCTGGCTGTTGTGACGAGAGGGTGGACTCATGGAACCTGAACTGCTGCACCTGCTGCTTCACAAGCCTCCACTTCACTGGTGCTGCTCTGTGCCGGGGACGGGTGACAGCCAGGCCCCCTGCCTGCTGAGGGCCCGGCCCGTGGTGCGTTGGCCGGGAGCAGGCAGTGTTTGTCCGGAGGTGGGAAATGGTCGTTTGTCTGCCGGCAGTCACAGCTGGTGGAGAGCTGGTAGGGAACTGCGTGCAGCGCGCAGAGGCCGTGTGTGCAGCCTGGCCGTACGCGGCAGGACCCCTCCCCAGGCTGCCTGTCCCCTTTGTCTCTGGGGCAGTAGCCTCCCGTCTGTGAGTCCTGAAGGCAGGTCAGACGCGACTGCTCTCCGGTCACATGCGAGTTGCCAGCCCCACCCGAGCGTGCGGTGTCCTCCTGCCCAGGCTTCTGGAACTTCTGCCATCTCAGTCCCGCAGCTTCACATCATCTCAGAAACCTGAAGGGTCACTATGCTTCGTCTTCCTTGTCCTTTCAGGCGGCTCCTCTCGACCCCTGGCCCTGTCACTGCCCTCCATCTTGCAAGGCCAGGGCACTATGTGCTCCATTGGTCACCGCCCTGCGCCTCCCGTCCTGGAGACGGGTTTGCAGGCCCAGCACCATGCCTGGCTGAGTGCAGCCTCACAGCTACCTGCTGACCTGCTGCCTTCTTCCTGTTTGTCATCACCGCTCGCATGCTCCCGCCCTCACTATCTGCATCACGGGAGCCTTCGCGCAGGCGCGACTGGACGGCTGTACCCTAAGCTTGCAGCGCGGGCTTCTGTGCCGACTATGATTAAGAAAGACACTGATTTTTTGTTCTTCCATAGGAGTCGGTTGGATTTATAGCTTTAGAATAAAAAAATAAAGGGGCAATTGAGAAATAAACCTTATGTGTGTGAGATCATCAGAGGTAGCTCTCTGAAGCAAGAACCCTAAAGACCCTTGAGGGGTCTGTGCTGTCACCACAGGGACCCGCTGGCCTGGTTCCGCCGCCCAAGGGGCCGTTGCTCCCGACTCCTTGTTTGCGGCCTCACCTGGCACTTCAGGAGTCCGTGTCACCGCTGTGGACATGGACGAGACACGCCTTCCAGAGTCCTTACGGCAGCCCCTGCACAGTCGCCTGGCTGTCGGGGCGCTCCTCAGGATGGGGTGTCAACAGGCGAGCTCAGGGCCGGGCACTGAGAGGTGATGGACGCCCCCAAAGCATGACTCTGAGCCTGGTTCTCAGTGACACAGGAGGAAACTCAAGGTTACATGCTCTCTGCATCTTAATCATTTGTTTTTTCATTTAAAATGGAGATCCTAAAAGCCAGCCGACTAGGCTTTGTCACTGTCTCATTACGTCAGTCGGCTTTTGTTTTGATGATTTAAACTCTTGGTGAGCTATCATACTGTTAGTGACATTTGGCAATGGTGTTTGCCAGACAGATTTCTTGAGCACACAGTCTAATTAGTGTCACTAAATCATCAGCGAGTTTGAATAGCATTTTGCAATTAGAAAGGGAATAGTTTTTGAAGTATCACTTGAATTGTTGGCTTTGGGTAAAGATCTTTTAGGAAGGGTTCAGTGCTCAGTGTGACGCACTCCCTTTCCCGGGCGAGGCTGATGCAAGTTCCGTGTCCTTGCCATCCCGCACGTGAGTGCTGTGCTCTCCCTCCAGTGGGGTCCTGATGAGCATTGTGAGCCAGGCGGGGGCTGGGAGAGCCAGAGAGCTTGGGGGTGGAAGGTGTCTGTGCCCAGAAGTTGTTAACTGTTGCATCTGCTGGGATAGCCCCTATGATTAAAAGGTCATGATCTAGATTTGCCGCTTTGGGGGTGTGCTATATATGTAATTCTTCAGCTTTATCAAAGAAAGACATGTTTCCAGTGTTTCAAAAAAAAATAATAAATGGCGTAGGGTTAGCCAGCAGAGCCGCCCTCCCTGGTCGTGCCTGGGCTCGTGGTCACGCACCCTGTTCTCGGTGACCAGCCCCGTCCATGCATTAAAGCCCCAGGCAGTGAATTCCCACGTGCAGGACAGACGGGCCTCCCCCCCACACACACGGCCCCTTCTTGGGGGCCTTCATCTACTCGGAGCACCATTCTGATTAGAGAACTAACTTCTCAGGGTCTCCACACAGCACAGACACGGCGTGCCCTTCGTGACACAGCGCTCAGCTCTCCTCCCCCACCTTCTGCCCCTGAGACACCTCGGGGCTTTCCTCACTGAGCAGACGCAGTGATCGCGGTCATGCCCTTCCATCTCTCCAGAAGCTGTTGGGTCGTCGGAAAAGTCATGATGTATTTTTGTATGTTTTTGTTGCAAAAATGCGACATGACTTTTCCTACGACCCAGTACTTCTGAGTACAACAGTACGGTAACACGACTGTATCCCCAGTATCTGAAACCAGGGTCTTAGACCGTTAGATCAGGAGCAGTGATTTAAATATTCGTTTCATGCAAATGGAAAACAGTTTTAGCATCGAAGGCAGCACAAGTGGCATTGGCCACCATTTTATAGGGGTGCAAAAATTCCATTACCTGAGTGTCTCAGCGTTGCTGTGTAACGAAGGACCCCAACTATAGCTCTCACTGCGGAGGCCATTGTGTTTGTTGAGGGTTATTAGAGCTGGTCTTCAGGTCTGGGCTGTCTCTCCTGCGTCTGGGATCAGCTCTGGGCCAGCTGACCGGCTGGCAGCTGGGCGGCCTGGAGTGGCCTCACTCTCTGGTCTGGCGGTTGGCAGGCTGTTCGGGGCCAGTGGATTATCTGTTAGTTTAGAGTTCCAGGCCTAGCAAGAGGGCAAGTGTGTTTTCAGAGTCTGCTTAAGTCTAGGATGGTCCTGCCCCATTGGCCAAAGCAAGTCTCATGGCCACAGGCAGAACTCGGGAATATGCCCAAGGGAGTGGGTTCTGGGGCGCTCCATGAACAGGGCCAGAAGTGTACCCCGTAACGGCCCTCGCTCTGGTTCAGAGAAGGCACAAGAAGCGCCTTGACGATACTGACAGGAGTTTAGGTGCACACAGGAGGGGTCCTTACTCGGGTTCAGAGGGACGGGGTACCAGGACAGCACTGACTGCGATGAGCCTGTGGCCTGGACACGGGAGACCCCAGTGTGAGCCAGAGCCAGCGTGTTGGCCATTTTCTGGCTCTGGGCCCCAGCATGCCGTCCCTGTAGCCCCGTCGAGGAGCAGTGACGTGTCTACAACATGTGTTTTCTTCCTGTTTTACAAGTGCTTATGTTTAGTATGGGGAGTGTGTCAAACATTAGAAGAAGGCTCAGTAGGAAGCAACATGTGGACACTGGTGTCGGCCTGACCGGAAACGCTGCCCGTCTTCCCTGTCGGCGCATGTCTTTCATTCACTTGCTGTGCGTCGCACCAAGTTCTGAGGCCAGCCCTTCCTTCTGTGGGCCCGTGTCTCCTTTCTGCATGTCGGTGGTTTTAGAGCAGAGTGGAGCTCTGCCTGTGTCCCCCAGGCCACGCTCGCCACAGGTGCATCCCCACAGCCCTTCCCCAGAGCCTCCCAGCTGGTAAATCCCCTGCACCCGGAGGAGCGGCCCCGTGACGCGGCCTGAGCATCATCCAGGGAGAGGAAGGCCTGGGCCCCAGGCGCCCCCCGTGCTGTGTGGAGAGAGCCTGCGCTGGGCCTGTGCGTTTTACAAGGAACGTTGTCATCATAATAAATCTCTTTCTGATTACGGAAGTCATTAATGGTAATCGTTTGAATAATTGGAGATGACAAGAAGCTGTTACTCCAGTGAAATGAGTTGGGAAGGCTGTTAGCTTCCTGCGCGCGGGCCTGTGAGCTGGTAACGCGAACTGTGTCATGTGTGTCCGTAGTTTCGTAGAACTGGAATCGCACCTGGATGGGTTTTTTATTTACTGTGTGGTCAGCACTTCTCTGTGCCATTACATATGCTTAAAATATGATGGTAGCGGTTTCACTGTCATCTCACGATGAACCATAGGAATTTAAACAGCCACTAATAGCTGAACAGTTGAACATTAAGGTTTTTAAGGTTATTTTCAGTTTTTTATGACTTTTGCACCCTTGGGCATGTCTCGTGTGCATTTGTCTAGGCGAAGGAGAAATGGCCTTGCTGACCGCAATAAGTCCTCTTCTGTGGCTTTCGTTACCCATCGCCGTGTTTCTCTCCAAAACCTGTACCGTCCTGATTGTGCACGTGTCTGTCTGCCTCTCCCCCTCTCACGCATACACTTTGCTTGCTTCATGGACATAATAGTGAAGTTGTGGTAACCAGGACAGGTGGCGCTTACTGTGTCATCCCAGGCACGCCACGGGCACCTTGCTCGTGCCCACAGCCTGACCCAGGAGGGGGCACCCCTGTGCTCGCTCTCACTGACGGGAGACGGCGGCGGTCAGTGCAGTGAGCGGCCCTCCCCCGCCATCTGAGGTGTCAGTTGGACTCGTCCCGGTCATAGCTCCATTCTGCCTCACAGGTGTCTACATTTCCTCGACGTGGTGAGCCTGTTTCCACGCGCTCGCTGGCTGTGCGCGCTTTCTCACGGCTATGTTCATTGCTGTTTTCCTGTTGTGTGCCGGTCTTTTTCTTATTGGTACAGTGGTGCTCCTTGTAAGCTAAGGGCATCATTTCAGTGTCCGTCATGTTGTCATGTGGCTGTTAATTTTGCTTGTGATCAGAAGTTATCTGCTTGCCCTATCCTCATTCACAAAGCAGAACATTCTTCTGCACGGTTAGAAGTGGCACGAGTGTGTCCTGATCCGTGTGCGTGCACTTGGCCGAGTCCTCTCAGCTCTCTGTGCCCCGATCCCCAGAGCCAGCACGCACAGCCCAGGCTGCAGCGTTTTAGTCCCTGCCTGGCGGGGCCGCCTCCTGTCCCCACACATCAGTTCTTCTTTTAAACTCACCTGAGCCTGCCTCGCCTCTTTATTCTTCCCGATGAACTTCAGAAGTTCTCTTAAAGTCCTCCAGACTTGTTCTGGAAATTTGTGGAAGCAGCAGCAAATTCATAAATTCGCAGGAGGCCTGATAACTTCCTACTGTTGGATTCTAATCTATTAATAGGAATGCTGTTACTGTCTGTCGGTTTAAAGGTTCTGTCTTTATGAAAAGCCTTGTTTTGATCTTTCATGTAAGGTTTATAGAGCTCATATTTGATTATTCTTGGGTATTTTATCTGTTTTCCTATAGGAATAGAATGTGTTCCTTCATTTAATTTCCCACTTGGCTGTTGTCAGTGTATGGAAGAGCTCTTGATTTCATTATTTGTCAGCCAAGCAATGCGTAGTCTTCTTATTCGTCCCAATAAATTTATAATTGGTTATTTCATGTTTTGGAGGCAAATAGTAATGTCAACTGCAAATAATAATTGTCCTCCTTTGTGTAGCTGCATTGACTAAACCTTCCATAACCATGGTGAGCTCCTGAGAAGTTACCTGTGACCACCTCCTGGGCAGCACGTGGGCGGGCCCCCTGCCCGTACCGGGACTGGTGGTGCCAAGGCTGGACCCGGGTGTGGACACCGCACTGCCCAGGGGTCCTGCCAGGCCCGTCTGTTTTCCTGGCTGAGTGGCTTTAGGAGCACCAGGCAGGCCGGACCTTTCTTCCCCACACCCAGGTACCCACCCTTCTACTTCCTGTCCCTGTGAATTTGACTCCTCTGGGGACCTCATAGAAGTGGCATCATAGAGTGTCTGGAACAGCTGTTCACAGCGGGGCTTTAATGATAAGTTCAGAGGCTTGGGCGTTTAAGGCCATGTGCCTGTAGCATAGCACCTAAAGCAGCCACTGTCCCCTGGCAGCTCAGCGGGGCTTTTTAGACCTCTGCACGCATCCCCGGTGTCCGTCTCCATAGCAGGTCAGGGTACAAACACGGGACTGGAGCGCCAGAGCCACAGCAGCTGCCCTGCTCGCCAGCCACACGCTGGCACCGGGGACCCGCCAACCCTGGACGGTTGTCGTAGCTACTTAGCAGATTTTACGTGTATGCACACAGTACTCAACTGGATAAAAAGCAGGAGCCCTTCGTCTGTGTAACAATGTGATGGATTGTTACACATGTGGGAGGAGACTGTTGAGGGGAAAGATGAAATGAGCTCGTTTATTCCCCTAACTGTACAGCGTCCAGGGCAGCGAGCATGAAGTTGGGGTCCTTGGGCTTTTCTAAGAGCAGGGGCTTTGAGGGTGGAGCTTGGTAAGGAAGTGATGGTTAGATGTGGACATGGGCGGTTGGCCTCTGTGTAACTTGCAGTCATCTGCTGTGTTTCTAATAGGAAAGGCGGAGGTGAGTGGAGTGAACTGTCACCACCTGTACAGGCCCAGTGGGAGGGGCGTGGCCGGACAAGCGCAGAGGGTCCTTGGCGGGGGACCCCCTGCTCACAGAGGAGCCTCCAGGGTCCGGGTCGGGGTCGCCAGGGCCAGCTGTGGCATGCCATTGGCACTCCGTGCTTCTGGAAGCGTCTCTCTTGCATTTTGGCCTTAATGCCTCTGGGAAGGGTCTGCAGAGAGAGGGTCTAACTGTGGCCAGAGCACCCCGGGCCTGGTGAGTAAGAGCAGAGGTAGGTGTGGGGCGGCCTGAGTTCAGGGCTGACCCCTGCACACGCCGGGTCACACCTGGCCTCAAACTCTCTCCAGGGCGCCTGCTGCCCCCAAAACTTACATACTTGGGGCTCTGATCAAGTTTTCTTCAGCCTCTTATTAACAGAACTTTCAGCTCAGCGATGTTTTTGTCCGTTTCTAGCTGTGGATTTTTGCTGTGACTGTCCCTGTGTTCAGAGAGGGGGTGGTGTTTTAGACGGATCCTGTCCCTGCAGTACCAGGTCCCTGCGTGGTCATGGGCCAAGTGCGAGGGGCCTGGGCATGCCCAGTCGGGGTGTGGAGTCCCCAAGCTCCTGGTACCCAGGACATCGCCCAGGTGGCTCCAAAGGCATCTGGAGTCGGGCTGAGCCAGTGGCCTGGAAGCTCGGGGCCTGCCTGTCCCCACTGTGTGCAGTGGCCACAGCGTGGTGACAGGTCCTCCGTACGCGATGCTGACGCGTCCGTGTGGCTGGAGACGGGGCGCCTTCCCCGGGGCTCCGCTATGAGCAGGCGACCCTCACCACCCTCTGGGTAGGTTGGCACGCCTGCCCTGCCCGGTTATTTCGCAGGTCAGATCCCTTCGTATGAAACAGTGTGAGCCTATTAGACTGTTTACAGCCTCTGGCCAGACCGCCGGCCCGGACGGCCTCCGCCCCCTCCACAGGTGTACCTGGCGGACCTTTCCTTCCCAGGCCCGCGGGCTGTTTCCAGATAACTGGTGAAAAGCAGGAATTATCCCCACACGTCCTTTCTTACTTGCGAGGGTGAACTTCTCTCTGCTCGTGTTTGCTGGTGTGATTCATGGTGTTCCCAGAGGCAGGGCAGGCTTTGAGGAGCCGTTTAGGTGAAGTGTGACTCTTCCTTGCTGGCACAGGGATAAAATTGAAAGAAAACCTGGTTCTGCGGCCCTAGGGAGCCTGAGACGTTGACTCAGCCTTTCTTACCTGCCCCAAGTGGCTGAGAGGTGTTGTCCGGAGCCCAGGTCACCTGAGGCAACATTCAGGAGCCGGCAGGACGCCTTGGGGCTGGTATCTGGGAGTGTCATGGCTGTGCGCTGCCCGGGGTCCTGCGTCGTCCCTGAGCCTGCCTAGCGTGTGTGTTGGCGGTACGGCCTTGCTCGTGAACCAGCACCTTGGGGTCCTAGGGCATCGTGTGGGCAGCTGGCATCGCCTGTCCTAAGGCGCGTGGATGGCCACTCCAGCTGCCAGGCATTGTGACACCAAAGAGTCTCTTGCTTAATCAGGTGTCCTGCTCACCTGTGTTGTGCCTTCCAGACTGGAGGCTGCATGTGGTTCGTAGAAGAGAAGAAACTTTCAGTCTGTTTCCAAAGGCAGCAGCTCTCATGCCCGGCCCGTGTTGTGGGGAACAGACCTGGAAGTTGGACCTCCCGTTCCTCCTAACCCTCAGTGCCTTCGGATGATCCGGCTCTGTCCTCATGGGCTCGCTCAGACCTCTGTGTGCTGGGAGGCTGAGGGCCACAGGGCAGACACGCTCAGCCACAGCCCTCCGCCGGACACACCCGTCCCAGGTGGCGCCGAGGCCTGTAGGGGAAGATCCCTGATTCGGCAGGAGGGGGAGACACTGTCTTCACGAGGACGAGCGACGGGGCGCCAGTTCCCTGGCCGGGGCGGCTGGGCAGGCTGCTTAGAGGAATGGGATGTTATTTCTTTTCCTTAAAAAAGCTAGGTTGTAGGCATCTTATTTTAAATTGCTCATAATAGTTTCAATCTGCAAAAAAAAAAAAAAAATTGCTTCTTGGGCCGGCCGAGTGGCTCATTTAGTTAAGAGCTTGCTCAAGAGTTTGAGCTCTGAGCAACTAGCGGTTCGATTTCCGGCCTGAGCTGAGCTGCCTCTGAGCTGCCAACAGGTGGCAGGATGGCTCAGCTAAAAGAAAAAAAAAAAGGCTTCTCAACAATTCTTCTTTGTCCTTAGAATAGTCTTGACCTTCACATATGTTCACGAGGCACTAGCTACAAATAACTGTGGATTTTGCCTCACAAAAAAATGAGCATATCTCCAAGTGCCCTGTTCCGCAGCCTGAAGACGCCACTGGGTGACACAGCCCTTGTCTGCCCTGGGGGCTGCCACAGTGTAATGAGTGGGTGGAGAGAGAAAGCTCTAGTTGACCTATATTTCCCGGAATTGCAGTATCAAGGACCTCTTTGTCCCAAGGTTAGGAGACGTGAGTGAGGGCTGCCATGGTCTGCTTCGTCCCCATCACCTTTTGCTACCGTGTTTCCCCAAAAATAAGACCTAGCCAGAGAAGAAGCCATAGCATGATTCCTCCAGGATATGGAGGGCACGCACCCCTCCCATGAGGGTTTTATGAGCTGTTTCTGGGAGAAGGGTGCCTTTTTCACAAACTGATTCAGCTTAAAATATTCAGTATGCCCAGGTGCCACATTTTGGCACCTAAAGTCATGTTACGGCTGATTTTCTGTCTGAGTCTGATTTTCGGGGAAACAGGGTACATGGGCTTTAATAACTGAGAGCGTTTAATGTCTGGTAAAACGTAAGGAGAGTGTGCACGCAGTGTCTCTGGGGGCACTTGGGCGAACCAAAGTCTTCGTTTGTAAATTGCTACTTTCATTAAAACTCCAGGACAATATTGTTTTTCTAGGAGGTTCGTCATCCTGTGAATTTTAATCACCAGCATGTGTGGTTGTTGTTTGCAGTCTTTTTGTGATGATAATTGAAAGGTCTTTTCTTCTGGCTTCTGGCTGCAAAGTAGATATTGCGAGAATATATTAAGGGAGTTTCTGCCTGCTCCTCCCTTAGGCATTAAATGAGCCCCAGCTATTGAAAGGGGCCCCGGGCTGTACATGGGCCACTTGGTGACATCAGAGGGGTGGGATGCTTCATTCTGAGGCCCGCTGCTCGGAGTGTGTTTGTCTCGGCGCCCTGACCGAGCAGCATCAAGAGGCCCTCCAGCTCGTCCATTTCTAGAAACTGCCAGGCAGGAGTCGCCCAGCTGCTGGCGTGGCCCGTGACACCGCCAGTGGGAAGTGCCTTCACCGGGGACCCAGCTGAGGGGCCGTAGGTGGGACCTCTGTCTTCTGGCAGAAGGAGCGTCCTCGGTGCGCGGCTCTGAGGACAGCGTCTCGGAATGAGACTGATGATGAGGGACACTTCTTACCCCCACCTCATTTACTCTTTTGTCGCAAAGGTGTAATTTGGTTTTCCTCTAAAAGTTGAGAAGACCCCACTGGTTTGAATCTCTGGCAGAGTTCTAGAGCTGACTCTACAGACATGTGTAGTGGTGGCAGTTTGCAGGGGCCGAAGCCCGTGCAGGGCCCAACCAAACTGTGTCGGCTGTTGGCAGCCAACCCCGCCAAATAGGAAGCCAGTTTCGACACTGAGAAACTCTGGGAATTCACCCGACATCCTGTTCCGTTTGTGCTGTTTTTCTCGAGTCCAGTGGGGGCCTCATTTTGGTCTTAGGATGACACTACAGCGTCCAGAAGGAGTCAGGCCCTGCGGGCGCCATCTCCCAGGTGACGACAATAAGGACGTGAAGCCCCGTGCCACAGTCCTGTGTCCCCACAGCAGCCTGAGCAGACGGGCTCACTCCGAAAAGGAGGCAGGTGGAGTGCAGGGTTTGAGCGGAGTGGCGGTGGTCAGGGCCAGCTCCAACCTGGGCAGCCTGGCCTCAGCACGGGCCTCCAGCCACGCGCCAGAGCTCCGCCCCGAAGGCCGCCTGGAAGCCCACGTGGCCAACGAGGGAGGCGTGGGAAGTGCCTGCCTGCTTCCAATATCCCTGCGGTCCCCCCGCTCGTGTGAGGCGACTGGAATGGGATTCTTTTTCTGTAGGAAAGCTCTTAGAAGTGACACTAGGCCTGGGGACCCCAAGAGGTGGGCACTGAGCTGAGCACCCACCCCTGACGGCCCCTCCCTGCACACACTGGGGCCTGACATGGTCCGGCAGCGCCTTTCCCCTTGGCCCCGGGCACCTGCGCCCGGGAGGTGGCTGGCGTCCAGGAGCAGTGTCTCCGGGGACGTGCACCCCGCTGCCTGGGGTCTGGACGCCCGCCCCCCTGTTCAGCACCCAGTCCTGGGCACCGATGGAGGCGCAGCCTCTGTTCCTCACTCCTGTGCTGCTTTGGGGCCTAGCCACCCCACTTCTGGCTATGCTGTCCCTGTGTGCCCAGCTGGAAATGTCCCCTCCCCTTTGTGGAAGGCAGGAGGTGGCCGTACTTGTGGACAGAGGCTGTGGGTCCCCTGTGGTCAGAAACGCCGCTTGATTACTCCACGCTCAGTAAACCGGTGCTGCGTGTGTGACCACAGGTGTGGCCGGACCGGCCAGCCAGAGCTGGAGGCCGCAGACGGATGCTCGCTGCCTGGCCCCGTGTCTGCAGGCTCGGCCATCAGGACACTGCCAGGCAGCGGGGCTGGAGGCGGAGCAGCACCAGGCGGGCCGGCCAGGCCACGGAGCAGGCGCAGGTGTGGCGGGCAGGGCCGGCGCGTCTGGAAGTTGGCGGCTGCGTCCCTTCTGCTCATTCGTCGTTATTGCTGGCACCTTCTGAAGCTTTGCCGAGCGTCGTTTTTACTGGCAAGTACGACACGTGCTCCCACACCTAGGTCGTAGGCTTTATTTAGAAATCAGAAGAATGAAGTTTTCCCCTTGTAAATTTCTACAATTGATGTGATTTTTCTTGAACATTTTTGAAAACGTGACTTGAACTTCACAGAATTCTCAGACGTGATGGGTGACACTTTGCGTCTTTGACAGGAAGCAGCTCTAAGCCACGTGAAACCCTCTTTTCTTCATTCACGTGTTGCTTCTAATTGACAATGGAAGCTGGGTGATTTGTGCACTCCCAAGTGATGAGAGGCCGCCGTGGGGCTCGGGCCCGGGGAGGCCCCTGCTGCTGGGACCCCTCCCTCGTTCTCTGTGGGCTTTCGGCGGGGACAGGGCTCGGCCCGGCCTCCTCAGCGGCCCTGTCCCTCCGTCTCCTCTCCTGTGAACTACAGGAGGCAGTCAAATCCGTTACAGACGTGCAGCCCGAGAGGAGCCCTCAGCCAGTGTCAGTTTCCACTCCTGCTGGCTCCATTGTCCCTTTGTGAGTGCTGAGAGGACATCTCTTCCGTTTCCACCTTAGACATCTGGGGGGAAGCACGCTGTGTGTGGAATTTCCTCAACAGAAAGTGCCGGGGGCCACTTGGGGGCCTGCTCACCAGCCCACCTAGCGTCCTGCCACCCGCTCCGGCCACACAGGGAGCAGCACGGGCTGCCCTGTAGGAGAGACCCACAGAAACAGGACAAGGAAGCTTCTGCTTGAGGACCGAGGGCCCTGCCGAGGCAAGATGGCTGGGGTTGGGGGGGGGGCGTCCAGGGGTCCAGAGGGCGAGGAGGGGCCAGGCCAGCCACCTCCAAGTGCTGGGCCACCTCACACAGGTCTTCAGGAGACGGCCAGTGGCTTGTGTGGGAGCCGAGGGAGAGTCTGTGTAGCCCGGGCCCCGGAGAGTGAGAGACGGAGTCAGAGATACGCACAGAGACAGACAGACAGAGCGGGAGAGACACAGAGGGCGACGGAGACGAGCCGCCAGTGGGAGGCGGCCCGGCCGGCCCACGGGCTCTCTGCTCCTGGGCTGTGCTCACGTGTGGACACTAGTGTCTGAGGTGGCCGTGCCGGGGTCTGCCTGACTGAGTGCCGTCCCGCAGCCCGGGCAGCCCTGGGCCGGCGAGTTCTCAGCCCCTGGAGCGAGCTGAGGGCTGACAGCAGTGAGGTCGGGCGTTTTTGTGTAACTACTTCTGTGAATGTTGTTCCTTTTGGCTCACCTTCCCGGGGGCTGCCTGTCACATAGCCGGACTAGTTGGCAGCAGCCATTGCAACACAGTTTGCCTGTGTAGCATAGATATTGCAAGAAGTTTCTCGTCCATTGTTTGCATTTTAACTTTGTTTATGGTGTTTGTTACAAATATAAATTTTGCATCATCAGTTATGTCATTTTTGAAATTGCGTGATGTAATTCAGACACAACAAAATGTACAGATCTTGAGTGGACTGCCCAGTGCGCTCTGACAGCCGTGAGCACCTGTGCGTGCCTCCTCCTCCAGGCAGCCCCACACCTGGCAGGTGCCCCTGCCGCCGCCTCCTGCCTTAGCCCAAGCCTCAGCCTTGGGTGTTCATCATCGGGTCTTAGGGTTTCCTGTTCTAGAACATCATGGAAGTAGAAGCTTTGCTTGCTGACTCTTCTGTCCCCCTCCCACGCCCCGTTGGCGCCCTGCACATTCACTTTGCATGTTCTGCAACCCACCCGTGTCCTGTAGCCTATCCTGTCCGTTGCTAGGTGGCATTCCAGTATGTGGGTGCAGGGAGTGTCCCCCTGAGGGACACCTGGGAGGGGTGGAGCCTGGGCTGCCCTGGGCAGAGCTGTCACGCACGCTGTCGTACAGGGCTTTGCGTGGGGTGTGTCCCGGAGTGGGATGGCTGCGTCCTGGGGGAGCGTGTGCGCGACTTGTGAGAATGTGCTGAGAGTTTCCCAAAGTGGCCCTAGCATTTCACAGTCATCTTCAGTGTCATTCCCAGAATCTCGCTGTGTGTTTTCTTCTAGCACCTCAATAGTTTTTATTTCACTTCTCACGTTTACAAGGTCAGGAGACGAGGCCCCGGAGCAGCCCGGCCCCGTGTGTCGCCTAGCGGAGTGGAGGTGGACTCATGCGGGATGCCGGCCGCGTGGGCGCCCGGGCGGGAGCGCAGGCCCGGCGCCCGCCTTCTTGCGCTTCGGGCTCTGACCGTCTGTCTCCCCCGCCCCTCGCAGCACCAGCAGGAGCTGCTGGCCATGAAGCACCAGCAGGAGCTGCTAGAGCATCAGCAGAAGCTGGAGCGGCACCGCCAGGAGCAGGAGCTGGAGAAGCAGCACCGGGAGCAGAAGCTGCAGCAGCTCAAGAACAAGGAGAAAGGCAAAGAGAGTGAGTGCGGCGCCGGGAGGGGGCGCCGCCGGGGGCGGGGACTCTGGGCCGGCGCTGGGCAGCGTGTCCGGGGGGCTCCCGGCCCCCAGAAGCAGCGGGCGGAGGGGAAGCACCTCCCTGGGTACAGCACGTGGTGTCCCCGTGGTGCCACTGTACCTGCTGTTTCAGGTTGTCCTCCGCGTCAGCTGTGAGTGGTGGTTGACAGCTTTGTCATCGTTTGGGGGCTGCGGGTCACTCAGCACGACTTTTGGGTTGATTTAGGCATTTTAAAGCGTATCTGGCAGACTCTTACGGGCTTGTAAATGGTAAAACCCGTGAAGCTCACCAGAGGAGAACGCACTCCAGCAGCGCAGTCAGCCCTGATGTCTCAAAGCTCTCCTCTCGAGAGCATTTTGTGAGTGCTGTAAGACCAGCTGGTAGTGCATAGGACCCTGCAGCCGGGGGAGACATGATGACCGACAGTTCATTGTCACATTGGGTCTTGTGACCCTAATTTTTGCTTTTAATCGTGGCTGTGGTTGTATGTCTGAAGACCAGCGTGGCCTGTCTTCTGAGAAATGCCGGGACCTGATCTTAGCCAGAGGCTCCTCGTGTTCCTCCCCCTGGGAAAGTCCCCGAGTCTCTCAGGGATGAGGCCACAGCCCTCTCTGCTGACAGCCCGGCCACTGGACAGAGGCGCCTTGGGCTTGTGCAGTGACATGGCCTCAGCATGACCAGCCTGTGTAAGGCCTGCTGTGTCACTGGCTGCGGCGTCCCTCCCAGATTGTGACAAAGGGAACACTTCTCTCATGGGTGTCTGTGCTGCTTTCTGGTGACAGTTTGTGGTTTCCAGTGACATGGCCAGGGCCTCCTCAGCAGAGTGAGTGTGCGTTCGCGTTCCCTGGCTGTCAGGCCCGCCCGATGGCCTGTCCGCCTCTCGCACGTCAGGCCTTGGTGGCTGATGGTGGGCGATTTTCTCTTGTCACGCTCACGAAGGAAATCAGAAGGCTTGACACGCTTGCCAGTACACGTAACCCTCAAAACCCTCAAAAGCCCTTATCTTCAGCTTGTGAAAACACAGACTATTTGAACTTTTGACTAAATTTTCATGCACACACGCACAGCGGCATGTTATGTTCTTACAGCCTTCCGTACAGCCCATGATTAGAGTTGATGTTAAAGCCTTTCTTATTGGTGCATGATCCACACGAGGAAGTGTCCCCGTCCTCTGCAGGGAACTGCCCACGAGCACACATCCCATGTAACCGTCCCCAGTAGCACACGGCGGCCGGGACAGCAACTGCGGCCAGGGCCCCCTGTGCTCCTCCAGTCACCACCCCCCTCCTTCCCAAGGGGAACCGCGCTTCTGAGAGGAGACAGATGCAGCCATCACACTGTCGGTGTCTCGTGATGCTTTCGCTCAGCATCAGGCGTGTGAAGTGGCCTCATGCATCCGCTCCCACCGCTTCGTGTTGTCTCACGCGTGTCCTACTGTACATCCATGGCACTGTGGGCAGACCTCCGGGCTCTTTCGTGGTCACACCTGTCACAGCACTGCGCGCACGTCCTTGCACGTGTGTCTGGGTGCAGATGGGCGGCTGGGACGTGCTGTTGCTGAGCCTCAGGGCGTGCGTGTGCTCAGCTCCCCATGTCGCTGTACCAGTTTCTGCTTCCGCCAGCTGCGTGTGGCAGTTCCGGTAGCTCCGTGTCCCCACCAACATGGCCCTGTGTCTGCCCCTTTCCTGTCAGCCGTGAGCATTTCTCAGATGGCCAGGGCTTTTTCCTGTGCTCACTGGCCACGTGGGTCCCCTGGGTGAAGGGTGTGCCCAGGTCCTTGCCCATTTTTCTGATGAGCCGTCTTCCTTTTTCTCGATTTTTTTTTTAAAGATTTTATTGGGAATTGGGGGAGGTGAACAGACAAGTTGCTGTCCTTTTGTTCTTCAGTCTAGTTGTGGAGGACGTCGTTTCACTGGCCCATGTTGCTATTATCATTGCGCTCTCTCTGGGTGAGGCAGATCGCTCACCGGCCATTGGATGGCCTCTCACCAGCCTCTCAGGGCAGCTCATACTGGGCTGCCGGCCACTCACAGTAGCCCATGGCAACCCACTGCAGCCCCACTGCAGCCTACGCCATCCCCGGGGACTCACGGCAGCCCAGCTCCAGGTTGAGCTGTTGTTCACCATCTTAGCTGTAGAGGGCGCAGCGTCACTGGCCCTCATGTGGGATCTGAACCGGGGCCCTGCTGCTCAGAGCTGGCGTCCCAAGCCAACTCCTAACCAATGTGCCACTTGGCCGGCCCCCTCAATGTTTTTTTTATATCGTCACTTTTACACGGTACACGGTCCTTCTCCCACCTGCGCTCTGCCACGTCACTGTGCTAACGCTGCCTTAACTCCCGCAGGGTCTCAGGTCGGATGCAGCCATTTCTCAGTGTTTTCTAAAGTAGAATTCGAATGTAGTCTAGTATTATTATGCGGTTTTGTTTTGTACATTTTTGTAAATATTTTCCTTTCAGAAAGTGTATTATTTTTTCCTAAAAGTATTTAGCCAATGTATTCCCCCCAATTTTAGTTTATTTTTTTACTTTTTTTTTTTTTTAGCTGAGCCATCCTGCCACCTGTTGGCAGCTCAGCGGCGGCTCAGCTCGGGCCGGGCATCGAACCGCTGTTGCTCAGAGCTCAAACTCTTGAGCGAGCTCTTAACCAACTGAGCCACTCAGCCGGCTCTTATTTTTATATTTAACTATTTGTAAGTTCTTAGTAATTGTTTTTATGCATAAAATTAACATCTTTTGCAATCATTAGTTACTGCAGCAGTTTACTCTTAAAACAGTAACTATACTTTAACTGTATTTTTTTTAACTGAGGGCTTGTCAGTGTGGGAAGCACTTCCGGAGGGCTTACTGCACGTGAGCGCTAGCTTCTGTACTGGTGTTTGAGAGTAATTACCAGTGAGGTCTGACTGGTGCACTTGGTCACAGCACACTGGCCAAGAGCTGGTGACCGCAGGCCGAGTGACTGCCCGCAGTCCAGATGCAGAAACGAGGGCCGAAGGCCCTCGGGAGAGAAGCTGCTCACCCCCCTGGATCTGGCTGGTGTGGCAGACACTGTCGGTCACCTCGGGGTTCTCGCTGCATGGCCCCCTGGCTCGGTCGCACTGCCCTTCATACACTGCGTGTTTGTGTGTGCTGGGACGTGAGCGATGCCACACATGGAGCCAGGAACGTCCCCCAGGCTCCTGCCGTGTTGCTGCAAAGTGGAGCGCAGGCATCCGTGTTGTCACTTCTAAAACTCCCGGGGAGACAACTGTGCAACTGGGGCTGAGACCTGGGAGCCTGGGTGAGTCCTCCTGCCCGCCCGTGTTAGGGATCTGAGTGGCCCGCCCCACCTACCCACCACGCGTGTGCTGCCTTCCTTCAGAAAGCCGCCGGGGCATAGCAGCTCCGGTCCTCTGGAGCCTGTGCCAGGGGCTCCTGCTGCGGGACAGAATGCCACAGGAGTGTGTCAGGCTGCTGTCACACGTGGCCGCCCACCGGGTCCCCTCCGTACCCGTGCTCCCGAGCTTTGCTGGGCCTCAGGGTGTACCCTGCTCATGCGTTTTTCTTTGGAGCGGGGAAATCACTGTTCATCAAAGGATGGAAGTTTGAGTTCCAAATATCAGTTAGTTGATCTGTGCCACAACGCACCAGCAAATACCAGTTTTTCAGGTTGCTGAAAAGCAACTCAGTCTAAATTAATTCCTTCTAGTTTACCAGAATCTTCCAATAAAAACAACATCTTAAGCCTCAGGAAATATGAAAAGACTGGACTTCAGAAACCATCTGAGATCTGTTTGCATTTCAAAACAATCTGCAGCTGGCTCAGCAACCCCCCAGCGTCTGAATGCTCTCCACTCCACTCCCCTCCACGCTGGGCACACGGCAGCCCCCAGGGTTTCCATCTGTGGGCCTGGGTGGTCAGGTTTTGTTGTTAATAATAAGCTGTGTGCAGTTGGGTGTTTGGCGCGCTCTGGGGGTCCTGCAGCCCGTGAGTGTGGTCCTGCGAGGAGGCGGGCCCAGCAGGCTGCCGAGGTGGACGCCTGTGAAGGGGGCTCTTGTGTCAGCCTCAAGGGCATTTGTGGGTGCGCAGGGCGGCCAGCGGTGGGCACCAGGTTCCCAGCACTTGAAAATGCACGCCAGAGCCTCTGCTGCTTCGTTTCTTGGGGTTTTTAAAATAAATTTCTTTCCAAATACTTAATTACAAGTTTTGTTGCACTTGTAAACATTTACAGTGCTTTTCATTTTAAATAATTCTGCAGTTGTCCTTAACTGTTGATACCAATTAATGCCGTTAATTTGATAGGACAGTAACTTCTTACAATTTGTGGTAGTTTTAATCTCAATCAGCATGTACACACGATCTCTAATCAGTTAAGATTTACATAGATTTACTACTTTTAAGAATCTGGGACACATTGTCTTTTAACGTAAATTTAAAGAAAAAAAATCTAATGGCAACCAGGCCTTAGCCCTCTGAGCAGGTTGGAACTAGCATGGCGATTTCCTCGCTGCGCCTTACGAGCGGCCTTTCCGGAGCAAGGCACCATCACTGAGGAATGCACTCACTTTGTTGTAAAAAATGGCTCAAAAGGCTGCAGTTAAAAGGTCAAATGCCTGATCCTGAAAGTAATTCTGTGTCACATTTGGGAAGCCGCGTCTTCCTCAGAGACACATGGGCACAAGAAAAACCCATGGCCGGCGGAAGCAAACCAAAGCTACGTGACAGATTTGTCATTCCCTTCATCGTGCCCCGTGGCCCATTCTGAGCCCCAGGACCCACTGCAGCCCCTCAGCCTCGGCCCCTACCCACTCAGGTCCTCCCGCCCACTCAGGTCCTCCCGCCCATGCGCCCTTCCCCAACCTGCTCAGCCTCACCGCACCCCCACCCCCACTGCGTTTACCCGCTGGCTTTTTAGATACCCCACCTTCCACCAGCCTCCTCTGTGTAAAAGGGACCTGGTCTCTTATTTACCTCTTTGCCCCTATCAGCCAGGTGAGCGCTGGCTCACGGCAAGGTCTCCATAAACCCCGTCAGGGGAATGAATGATGATCAACGTGCATTAATTTTTAAGTACAAATTAGTGACGTTGGCATTCGTTTGCTGAAGATGCTCTATTGACTCCAGACCTGGAGAAATTTGTAGAGATGAGGATACAACTAGAAGGACAAGGCTCAGAACCAGCAGCTTCCCTTTTGAATTCTCCCCTCATAAAGCACTAAGATTCTGTTTGCACCGAGTTGCGCCTTCGGGACCTGGCGTTCCCTGGGTCTGCTGCGCGCCAGGCCTGTGCTGTGCTCCGTCTGTGAAGTGGGACCGGAGATTCCGCCCCCAGCCAGAGCCGGCCAGAGGAGGGCTGGGCAGCGCCCACTCTTGTGACTGTGTCACCATTTGCCATTTCTTGTCAAGTGGACTGTGCTGATGTGTCAGGGAGGCGCTGCGCCACTCGTCTCGTTCGTTTAGATGGGAAGGAACCCTCGTGATCATTTTAAACATGAGGAGCCTGGTGTGAGGGGGTCGGGGTTGTGTTCCTTTGACACACAGGATCCTGGTAAGGTGCCCTCTGCCGCCCGTGAGCAGGTCACGGAGCCACGCGTGCCTACAGCTGCCCCCCTTTGAGGATCCTGCTGGCAGCCCAGGGGACAAGGGCCTCTCCTGTCCCAGCTGGCGCAGGCCTCACAGGGAGCACAGCAGGGGTCAGCACCTCCTCTGGGCAGCGCATCTCCCGGGGCAGCGTGAGGCTGTGTTTTCCTGTCGCTGCGATTGGCCACGTGCCCCCTGCTGGGCCTGGGTGTGTGTTCTCTGCCCTCCTTGGAGCCTGGGCTGCGGCCTGTGCAGGGAGAGACAGAGACTTCCTGAATGTGAGGCCTGCGAGGCTCACCCTGTTCCCAGGGTGCTGGCAGGTGCAAACCATCCCTCCCCTACAGGGAAGGCCAATCCACGAGAGAAAGTTTCTTAAGAGGGTAAGGCTGCTAACACCCGTGCTCATTTGCTGGAAGTGTTTGAGTCACGTCCTCATCCTGCTGAGTGAGAACTCTGCTTCTTGTCCCACTTTCCATCACCTCCCTCCGGGACCTAACGGAGGGAGGACCTGGCGGCCATGTCCTCTGACTGGCCGTCCGCCGTCCAGGTCATTCATCCTTCTCATCTTCATCAGGCAGTGTGGGCAGTTCCCTGACAGTTACCGGGACAAGGAGGTAAAGTGGCCGTGCAATTAGGGGCAGCTCTTCCTGGAAGAAGGCGGCTCACTACGCTGCCTGCTGGTCTCCTTTCTTCAAGGAGCTTTCATGGTGTCAGCTGCCGCCTCAGTTGGAAGCCTTCTGTCTCCAGCCCTTTGCCCCGTCGTCCAGCCCAGAGCTGCTTCCCTGGGCAGAGCGCCGGGTCACCGTCCCTGTGCTTTGTCCCGTGCCAGGTGCCGTGGCCAGCACAGAAGTGAAGATGAAGTTGCAGGAGTTTGTCCTGAACAAAAAGAAGGCGCTGGCGCACCGGAGCCTGAACCACTGCATCTCCAGCGACCCCCGCTACTGGTACGGGTAAGTGGGGTGTGGGCCTTCATCTCCGCTCTGGGGCCCCGGTGGCACGTGACCATTGACAGGTTTGAGTGGCACCCACTTCTTCACCCTGGAAGGCAGAGTCGGGGTGAGGAGTCAGAAAGTCCCAGAGCTCAGCAGCGAACATGGTGTGACCGAAGTGGTCTGGTGGTCAGTGCACGTGGCAGCCACCCAGGGGTGTGGGCCCATCTAAATGGCCTGAGTGACACTCGCGTTCCTCTGGGCTTCCCATGTTGTTGTTAGGCCGCAAAAGGAGCTGCTGTAGCTGGACCTCTGGTGTCAGTGGTCCATCCATATGGACCTTCTGACATTCTTCCCAATGTTTTGCTGCTTCTTAGGCAGGTCAGTAAGCGCCCGTGCGGTTTTTATTATTTTTATGCTACAAACCCCTCAGAGCCTGCGTCACTGGCAGAGACCCCGGAAGAGCCTGTTTGTGCTGAGCCGGTGCAGGGGGCCGGCCACCGACAGGCCGGGCTGGGAGGGGAGAGGCGAGCTTGGGTGGCTTTGAACAGTGACCGCGGGCTTCGCAGGTTGTTGCCTTCAGTATGGTTTTGTGCTGCTGTGCGGGGTGATCTCATCTATGGAAGAAACCCCCTAGGGTAGTTCTCATAAATCATAATGCGATTGGCATTCGTTTCATCGGGAAAAACGTAGCTGTTTTCAAGCTCTAAAAGACGAGACACCAGCAACTCCCGTTGAAATGACCCATTTATTCCAGTAGATGACAGCAGTTGTCCAAGACCACCTAAAAGGCATCTCGTCTGCCCCCTGAGCTTTCTGCAGCTACTGTGACACGCTGCCACAGCAGGGAGGGTCACAGGGTCCATGCAAAGCCACAAACGAGGCCCTGAGCCCAGAGCCACCTGAGGGGCAGGGAGGACTTGTTAGAAGTGCGGGGGCCGCACACAGAGACCCCACATTCAGGTGGCACCACTCCACTAGTGACTGTCACCGGATTTTGTTACAGGAAAGTTCCATTGTCGCTGGGCAGGTGCAGTGAAGGGCAGCAGTGTGGACAGTGGCTGCGGTGGGGTCCACGGGGTGGAGCTGGGAGGCTCAGGGACCAGGGCCCCCTGGAGACACCTGGCCTACAGATCTGTAAGGACACAGCGGGGCAAGGGGTGCTCTTAGATCTGCCTGCGGGAGGGAGGCTGGGACAGCTGGGGGCAAACACGAGAGGACGTGGCCAGCAGGTGGGGGCCCCCGGGAGCTCTCCAGAAGAGGGGCTGTTCCGGGGAAGGGGAGCCTTGGCTCCACTGCATTTTAGCTCTTGGACGGAGGCCACAGAGCTGAGGAAGGCGGGGCGAGCGCCAGTGGAGCTGGGAGACCAGGCTGGCAGGGGCAGGTGCTGTGATGATGGGCTCGTAGGGGAGGCGAGGACCAAGCCCACAGGTTGGGAAAGCACGTCATCTGTAGGGAAGGGGTGGCCTCAGGTAGAAACGGCCGAGGGGTTGCACGTGGGGAGACTGATAAGGACGGGGTCAGCAAGGAGCACCTGGCCCGAGGGCAGGGGGCTGGCGAGGGACCCAGGAGGGACGGGCGAAGCCACTCCCTGGCGAGCAGGGCGGCCCCGAGGTGTCCGACCCGGATGAGGCTGCTTGCTCTGGGTTCAGCACCCAGTGGGTCCTTCCCTTAGGGACTTGGGCGCACGGGCTGGGGTGGGGAAGGCAACCGGGGTCTTGTTTTGTCACTGTGTTCCAAACGCCATTTCACACTGATTGGCTGTGTGACGGGAAAAACGTCATCAGAAAACCGGGTCTTCGTGGGGAAGACCCGGACGGTGACAATAGCCTCACCATCCACGATCAGTGCACGTGTCGTAAACCTCAACACAAAAGCTCAACCAGTGAAACTTCTAGAAGGAGTCACAGGAGGACGTTCTCATGGCCTTGGGGGAGAGGTTCTTAGGACACGGGAGTCATCAGCTATAAACCGCAGACGTTATCACAACTAAAGGCTTCTGCTCTTTGAAAAGCACTGTTAACAGACAAGCCACAGGTGGGCAGAGTGTGACATGCGGACACCTGACAGTGCTTGTGTCCAAACCATGTGCAGCATTCCTGCGGCCAGACATGGGGGACCAGGACCCAGGGGCCGCTGACACCGCTGCCACTGGCTGGGCCTCCAGCCGACGCAGTGTCCGGCGTGTGGGGTCCTGTGCGTGCAGTTCCAGAGGCAGCACAGCCAACCTGTGGGGACAGACACCTGACCGGTGGCTGCGCTGGGGGGTGGGGATCATCAGCAAAGGGCAGACAGCACCTTCCGTAGTGGTGACCCTGTTCTGTGTTAGCATTGGAGTGGTGGCTCCCTGGTGTACATGGGGGTCAGAACTCCCAACTTTAAACTCTTGTGTGAGACTGCACTGGCCACCGAGGCCGCCACCAGCCACACGTGGCTCCTGGTGTTGAGACGTGGCTGTCCCACTGAGACGTGCAGTCAGCATTGAACACGCCAACCTCAGCACCTCCGTGTGAAAAAAAAATGTGAAATATGTCATCAGTAATTTTTAGGTTGATGGCATGTTGAAAGGACATTTTGGAAATACTGGGTTGAAAGTGAATACAGATGTTAACATCATATTTCTCTGTATTCGTTTGAATCTGGCAGCTAGAAAATGTGAAATTGCATGTGTAACTCACATTATATTTCTCTTGGACTTGCTGGTGTACGTGATTTAGAGTTTTATCTATTTTAAATCACTCCCATAAATCTGATGAGATAGATGGGAAAAGCCAATTGTCGATGGAATTTAAATGGCTAAATTTGTGTGTAGTTTTGTTTTCCGTTACAACTAAAGTAATGTTTGGAGAGGAAACAGCAGTATTGGCTTTTCCGTCTCCATCAGTGGCGCTTGTCGGTAAGGTGAGGTGTCCCCGTCAGTCCGCCAAGCTCCCAGCAGAGGGACCGCAGGGCGGCTTCCAGCCAGGCTGATAACCCAGGCCTCAGGCTCTGCCCGGGTACGAGGGTGTGTGAGGCGTGTGTGAGTCTGGGGCTGAGTGTGGGCTGTGTACACGTGAGTGTGCGAGTGCACGTGTCGTCAGCCACAGGGCTTGGCTTTTCCCAGATCCTGGACCCCCGGGGCGCCGTGTGGGCCCGGGTGTGGTGTGACCGGACGGGGGTCCCACCACACAGCACACAGGGCTTCCCAGGGGCCCTTTCCTCGGCCTCCAGAAGCGCCTGCAGTGAGCTGCTTTTCTGCAGTTTGGAAGCCGGGCTGTGTGGGACGCGAGGCCCTTGTGCGAAGTCTCTGGACTCACCGTGATGGTACACGCTGGGTCAGTCCAGCCACCTCTCCTGGCGCCGCACCCCCTCCCTGGGCCGGTGCAGAGTGCGGTCTGCTGACGCTCTCAAGCCGGGAAGCAGGCCAAGTCCCGCCGGTGCCTCCTGCTCCAGCCCACTTTACGTCCTGACAAGGAAGTGAGGGTGTTGGTGCAGGCGGACCTCATCCCACATCATCCCAGATGCTACATGTTCACAAACGGAAGGTGAGACCCTCCGCCAACAAAAAGAAGATGACACGCTTCATTGCGGCGGCCTGGAGCCAAAGCCACTGCTCCTCCGAGGCCTGCCTGCGTTAGCAGCATGTCCAGAGAGCAAAACAGAATATCTGTTAGATACTAAACAAATATAGCTTTTCCAACTCCTGTTTAGTTATAAACAAGCTACCACTAAGGTATAATAACCGTAGTTATTCTCTGTGATAACACTCTGTTAATAATCATTTAGACTTTTTAAGTCACATAATACACACATAGGTCTTTCCTCTTTCTTGTGAAGAAGGACGTGGATTTTTCCTCAGATTGTAACTTGGCATTGAAGGAGAGCTTTCAAACTGGCCTCGGCCACGCTCCCCGTAGGATACCATCTGAAGACAGGATTTGGTAGAAAGAGTGTTGCTTCAGACCCTTAATGAGATTGTGGGAGAATGGCCCCTGGGTGAGGCCTGGGGGCACCCCAGTAGAGCTACAAGTTAAAAGGAGGGCTTCCTGCCTAAGGGAGGGGGTGAGCTGTGACATGGGAACGCCGTCCCCGCCCCGAGCCCCCAGCCCTGGCTGCGGCTCTCGCCAGAACTAGCCCGCTCTGACGGAGTCGCCTCCCTGAGGTGGTGGGGAGAGAGCCCGGCGGGCTGGTTTGGGCCCGTGATGCACAGCGGGCACCCCCAGCCCCGTGTCGGGGCCACTCCTCGGCCTGGGTTTCACGAGCAGCACATTCTTGACGGAAGTTGGCGCTGGAATATTCCATATCCACCTGTAAGCAGGAGCTCACCTTCTTAATTTAGAGAACACCGGGTGCGTGGATGTGGAGTGCTGTGTGTTCTGAATAAATAGTCTTACAAATCCCAAATAAGTCAGCTGGCGAATTTGTTTCAAGTCATTAAACAGATTACACAGTTCAAAGACTCACAGAATTCATTACACCTTCAGTGCTTCCAGGAAGACTCAGCCGGCAGTCCCACCGGAAAAGAGTTTGCTGGTGCTCCCGGGGGCAGCCGGTGCCCCCCGCCCGGGCCTGCCCCCCGCCCGGCTCCCACTGACCAGTGTGAGGGCTGAGTCCTGCCTGGCTGTTGATGAAGGAAGTTTCAGAGATCGACTCCCAGGATTGAAGGTGTTGATTGCTGCCAGCCCCACCCTCCCCATGGCAGGGAAATGACTTGGGAGTGATTTTGTTCCTGTGAAGACTGGATATTCTCTGCTGAAGGGAAGCCCCCACGCGGCTTCTGCCCTCAAGGACCCCAGACATCACCGGCACTTCCCAAGGTGCCCACCAGGTCGCCGTCACCTCCGTCCGCACCTTTGGCTCCTCACACCCCAGCCCACCTGTCTGCCTCTGCCCCTCCGCCCCAGGACAGGCCCCTCTGTGCCAGTGGTGCCCCTGACGGCCAGGCACAGGTGACTCAGCAGCCACCGGAGAGCAGTGAGCACCGCCGGGGCTCAGGCCAGGCAGTGGGTGGAGGTGTGCACGCGAGTGTCTGCTCAGCGTCACTCTGGGTTGCGTCTCGGTCTGCCTAGGACACTGACCGCTGAGCTAGGGCTGTGTCAACGGAAGGTCCATCCATGGGGTCACGTGCTCGGGCTCCAGTGCGCACTTGCTCCGAGCAGCCACGCCACGCCATGCCGGGGCCGTGTCCGGGCTCATTAAGCCGTGTGTCTTTGCCTGTTCTCTCCAGGAAAACACAGCACAGCTCCCTGGACCAGAGCTCCCCGCCCCAGAGCGGGGTGTCGGCTTCCTACAACCACCCGATCCTGGGCATGTACGACGCCAAAGATGACTTCCCTCTCAGAAAGACAGGTCAGTGTCAGAGGCTGGCGGGGGCGGGCCCGACCCCTGCGCCCCCCACACCCCGTAGCCCGAGCCCTGCTGCACTCAGGGAAAGCCCCTGCTGTTTTTAAACGTTTGCTGTTATTAGAGCATCCTTTGAAAATGCTGTTCTCAAGCCTGCCGTGTGGTTCATTTCAAAAGCAGTGAAACTCGTGTGTGTGTGCACCCACGTTTTAAAATGCAAACTCACTTGTGAACAACGGTGAAGCCCAGTGTTTTTGGCGACGTGCTGTACTTTGTCACAGCCCAAAGCGTCTCCTGCTGGGTGTGGGGACACAGCAGCTCCTGCTGATGTGCCTTGAGATCAGCCAGCCAGCCAGGGCGTGGCCCTCTGTGCCAGCTCTGGGCAGAGCCCAGGCCACCGGTGGCCGGGGCCCCGGAGTGTGTGTTGCGGGGGGAGGGGGTTTGAGACAGAAATTCATGGTGTTCTGCAGGGACTGTGCAGGTGGACATCTCAGATACCCTCGCAGCAGTTCTATCACAAACCAGAAGGGGACGGGGCTTAGACATAAACAGGGTGCCCAGCTCTCTTGGACTTGGCTCAGCGTTGATGGTTTAAGTGGGCCGTGCTTGTCAGAGGAGCAGCGGCTATGGCAGCGCATTGGCGCTGCAGGAAGGGCCGGGCCAGGGCAGCAGCGCCCTCCACATGCTTTGCCCCCGAGAGGTGAGGGGCTGAGGAGCAGGGGAGCCCGCGGAGGGCGGGGGTGCCCTGGGCTGAGCGTCAGGGGGGCCTGTGGCCACAGGGCAAGGTGGGAACCGCCCGGCACCGTGCCGAATGGAAACGGTCTACACGGCACAGCTTTGTCTTCATAAAGAACCTTGTTTTATCCAGAGGCTTTGGGTCTATTCAGGACAAATGCTTTAAAGCAGTCACACCCCTGCTCCTTCACCCTAGTGATGAGGCTTTGGGGACTGGGGCTCACCGCAGCCCCATCCTAAGACGGGAGATGGGGCTCTCAGTAGGCAGAGCTGTGCCCCGAGGGGTCAGTGCCCCAGGCAAACCCAGGATCAAGAGCCAGAAGTTGCGGGAGGGACATTTGACTGACATTCCAGGTGTGAGAGATGGCAGGGCCACATCAGGACAGTCCTGTGCCTGCTGCTGGACCCCAAAGCCCTTGGCTGGGATGTTGGAGGGGTTGGCAGAGCCCCTCCAGGCAGAGGTGAGGTTCCTGCCGACGTGGCGGGTTTCCCTTGGGCTACAAGCCCTTTATTGGTGGAAGTCACTGAGTAGCTTGTCCTCTTTAGTGGGAGTATGTGGGTCTCACTCATCGTCTGCTCAGAACGGTCCAGGGATTTCCCCGAAGGAGAGCCCACCAGCCGGGAAGTGTCTGTCAGGGCCCGGCCCATTCCCGCCCCCTTTCTGGACGCTGGTGCTGTAATTAACCAAACTCAGATCCGCAAACCCGAGTTTGCGGTGAGTGTTGGGCAGGACGCTGGGAGAGAGACGAGGCTGATGAACCCGCGCCCTCCAGACCCCACCTCCCTGAGAACCCAGGGCACTGCTCCGCTTTGGGAAGCGCCACTGAGAACGCTCGGTGCCCCAGGAGAACTTAATTATGGGTGCTCGCATTATCAGTTTTTTAAAAGGCATCACTAGCACATGAATAATATTAACAGTGTAAAGATTTCGGAGGAGATAAACCACTTGAGGGAACAGCATCATCCTGGAAGTGACATCACGATTCTCAATAATTTACATCTGTTTTTTCTGCCACAGTCACTTGTATGAAACTTCATTAGATGACACTTTGGTTACAGAATGTCTTGAATGAAGTAGAGTGACCATCTTTAGTAAATGTGAGGCACGTTAGGAAGCCCCGTGGTCTCAGCGTGGCGCTGACGGAAGCTGCCCTTGCTTGCAGTTCGCCCGCCCGTCGGCCTTTAAAGGGCAGCTCACGGTGTGTAACGTGTCAAAGCAACAGCCCCTCCCAGTGTTCTTCACGTGGCCCGCTCTTGTGGCACGTGCTTTGGTGGCCTCTGTGGGTGACATTCCGCCCGTTGTGACATTCGCGTCCTGGGGGAAGCTCATCCCTGTGTCCGAGCGAATGTGTGCTCAGGGCGGCGGTCGCCCTGCCTGCGGCCAGCTGCCTGGGCTGTGCCCATCCTGTGATGAGGGAGGCCTCGACCCTCTGTGCCCGCCTCACTGTGCCCCCCGTGAGCGCTGCCTCCTGGGCCCAGGAGGAGAAGGAACAAAGTGCTTCGAGGGCCGGTCTGCAGGGGGTTTCTGCTTTTGTCCCCTAAGCTGTTAGGACGCCCCTGCTCTTGTCTCCCCCAATGACCCATTCCTGCCAGACTTAGCACCCCAACCCTCCCGCAGCGCCACACGTCCGCAGAAACCGGCGGGAACCACTGGACGCCCTTTAGGGAAGCCCTCACGGAAGCAAACACGGGCTTTCACAGCCAGAGCCTGGCCAGCAGGTGTGCCGTGCTCGGCTGGGGTTTCGGGGCTGATCTCCTAGCTCGCAGCTCGTCACTGCCGCCTGCGCTCCCGCCTCCTGAATCCCACCCCCAGTCACTGTCCTGCCCCAGGCCTGGCTCCCACTTCCTGTTGGAAGCCCACCCCTTTCCCAGTGATTGACAGCATGGTGCCCTCCACCTCCCACCAGAACGTGGAGGGGTCATTTCCCGGGCACAGAGCAGGTGAGGTGGTGTCCAGCCCCCACTGTGCCTTCTGGCTGCCTCGGCGGCTGCCCTGACCCTGGGCTTCTGAGCCTCTTCAAATCGAGCAGTGACAGGTGTCCCGGAAATGCTGGACCTCCCGGACACCCGTGCCCACGATGGGCCCTTCCTTCCTGGGGCTCTTAGGGCGCCAGCCCGCTTGCCCGGAGGCTGCAGTGAGGTGCCGCGTTCCAGGCCACGTTCACACTGAAGAAAGCAGACGCTTCCACGTTTACAAGCAAACTGAGTTTCGTCATATTGATGATATTTAGGAATTTCCTTTTTCTCCAGTAGCATCTTTGCCATTATTTTTTAAAGATGTTACCTGCTGTGAGTTTTTTTAGTAATGACTCTTAAATTGCGCTCTGATGTGACTTCCAGTTGATGAAAGGACACCAGGAAACAAAAACAGCCCATTGTCACCCCACCACAATCCTTCCCCCATCTCATCGGCGACTCCCAGGACCTCTCAGCACTGAGGTCATGCGCACAGAACCCTGCCTGGCTTCTGGGCACCCGGTCCCCCAGCAGACTGCTCTCTCCACGTAGGGAGCAAACCTCAGGCTGGTGCTCAGTGAAGTCGCTCTCCGCAACCTTGAGAGCCGTGCTGCCGGCAGGCCCTGGGCGGTGGGCCCAGGACACTCAGCTTCCAGCTTCCGTGGCTTCTGCAGCCAGGGGCGCCTCTCTTCCTTCCAGAACGTTCATCCAGCTCTGAGCCTCCCAGCACTCATGGCCCACATTCACAGCTGCTTGAGGGAGATGCCAGTCAACCGCTGAGACAGGAGCCACGCGGCTTCCCTCGGCGTCGCTGGGCCAGGCTGCCCTGCTGAGTGAGGAAGCGCCCTGCAGCCAGCCGGCCCTTACTGTGCCCGTGTCCTGGCAGAAGGCCTGCCCACGCCTGCACCCATCGCGATCTTAGAATATGTTCAGAAGGTTTTCACGAAGGCTTTCTTGTGCTTTTCCAAAGAAACTTCTAGAGACGGCAGGGATGTTTAGGCAGCCTCTACGTTGAGAAAGTGGCTCACTCATTGTTCTGAGACCCATCCTTCGAACTTGGACATCCATCAAACTTGAACTCCACCCATTATGAGGTCTTGAACCAATCCTTTTCAAATACGGGTGTTTCACTGTTCAGTGGTAAAACCGCCCTGAGCTTGATGGCCAGCCGAGATATGCTGTTGAGACGATGGAGTAGGAAAGGGTGTTTAGAAAAGCCCGCCACCTTTAAGCATTACATAGAATGTGGTTTTATTTGTTAAAAAATCACATAAGAAAAGCATGCTTGTTCTAAATTAAAACATGAGTGCACACGTTGCTTCCCAGGACGGCCACTGCTAACGCTTTGGAATCTGTCTGTCCTGACGTTCTCTGTGCCTGTGTATAGGGCGATGGATCTGGGGCCGTGCATGTGTAGTTGTCGTTTTATTAACAAAAATACCTGCTTTGCACTTTGTCCTATAACTTTGTTTTCCGGTTTCTACTATACTGTAGACACCATTCCACACAAGTGTGCAGAGATCAATACCTTTTTCTGTATTGCTCCAATATGTGGACATCATGTTAGTTGTGACTTTTCTAGTTTTTATTTTCCCCACAAATAGGTGCTCCTTGTGCTAGTGTTTCTGTAGAATAGCTTCCTGAAAATGGCGCTGCCCGCCCACCGTGTGCACGTGTCCCAGATGCCAGGGGAGCCTCACCCCCAGCAGCTTACGAGAGGCCACTGTCCACCCTTCACTAACAGGATGCTATCAGAGATCACGTGACGGCGCTTCCATTGCGATGCCCTTGTTGACTGGCGAAAATAACTCTCCAAAAATGATGCACAAAAGAAAAGGGTTTATTCGGAGGAAGGGGAAAAAAAGAAACTACCTACCGGCTGCCCACGTGGAGAAACGAGAGAGCTATTTCAAGATGCTCTATTTATGTCATCCCTTCCCCCAAAACTATCACAGTGGAACATGGAGTCAGGGTCACAGAGCTAACAAGCGGCCCAGCTGCACCCACAGTCCTCCCAACTCCATGGTCACGCATCACCAAATGCCAGTTCACTTTTAGCACCCTCGACATTCTGATGAGCAGTTCTGTCGTTTTAGTAGAGTTTGGGTATCTTGGTATTGATTTTCCATCTTTTTTTTTTTTTTAATTGGGTAATAGTGTGTGTTTTCCAGGACTCATCAGCTCCAAGTCAAGTCATTGTCCTTCAGTCTAGTTGTGGAGGGTGCAGCTCAGCTCCAAGTCCAGTCACTGTTTTTGATCGATAGTTGCAGCGAGGGGGCGCACAGCCCAACATCCCATGCAGGAGTCGAACCGGCAACCTTGTTGTTAAGAGCGCGCGCTCTCACAGCTGAGCCACTCGGCGGCCCCTTGATTTTCCATCTTCATCCAATAAGCTGTATTCTGTAGGCCCAGGGGCTGCGTGGCGCTCCTGTGGGGACAGCATGGAGTCCTGGCCAGGCCATGTCTCTCTTGTCCACACCTTGTGCCCAATGTCCAGAGCCACTCGGGACACACAGGGACAGTCCCTTAGCGTTCAGTGGATGAGCGTTTAATGGCAACTCATTCGCCGTTTTCCCATTGGCATTTTCTTTTCTCACTGCTTTGTAGGCATTCTGCACATTAGTATCAACCCTATATCTCGTATTTTGTAGTGCTACAAAAATCACATTCCAGTCTAACTCGTCTTTCTACAGTTATATTTTTAGTGTTATCAGAGTAAATAAATGTACATAAATTAAAAAGCCCCAGGAAGTTTAGGTTACCTGCCCTGTTCCAACCCTGCCCCACCCCACCCCTCACTCCTGCATTCTAGCAAGGACACATAAACACAGTGTGCCTTGATACATTTCCTTTTTCCTGAAGTTGATTGTGTTTTTCATTTGCTCAGTTCCTATGTGTCTGTTCTTCAGTCCCTCGTGTTGGCAGATGGAGGAGTTCAGCCCCACGCAGCAGGGGTTCAGTGAGCCTGCTGCACCCTGGGGACCGGCTCCTGGCCACGCCCCCTTTGCAGTGCCCCCCACCACCTTCCATGGAGGGTCCCCACCCTCCCTGGGCCCGTGTCCCACTGCTCTGTCTCTGCCTTCATCTCGCTTGTGTACGTCTCCCAAGCTTTCTAAGAAATTGTGCACAGAATGTAAATTTTTCGAGTTCTTGCATGCTGGTAAATGTCTTTACTCTGGCCCACACTTGACTGATGTGTGGTTGGGTTCAGAGGCCACCTTCCTTTGGGATTTTCAGGTCTTCACCCTGTCCTGCGAGTGGCCGTTGCAGAATCGGAGGCCTGCACAAGGCCGACCCTCGGCCCCCAGAGTTCTGACACCTCCCAGGACCCGCCTGGGAGGGGCGCTCGGGCACCTGCGGCTGAAGTGATATGTCTGGAATGTCCTTGTTCGTGATTGTCCCTGCTCTGCTGTTCCATCCCCTTGTGGCATTGGTATTAATTTGATGTTGCAGCTTTTCACTTCATCTTTCAAAGTTTCTCAGCTTTTTCTTCAAATTTCTTTTCTCAGTACTTTCATTTTTGTCCCTGTGGCTTTCTACTGCTTATAGTTGCCTTCTTATCACTTCAGAGTTCCAGGAACCCGCCACTGTGCCACCAAGGCTGTTGTCCAGGCCGTCGTGTTGCTCCTTGTCTGCTTTCCTCGTTGGCCACCGGGCGTGGGCCAGGACCGAGCCCTCTGCCTCCAGCACACTGACCTCTGTATGTGTGCCAGGTGCACGTGTGGCCTCCGTCCTGACTGTTAAGCAGGCACGATGTCCCAGTCCTGCTGGGACTGCCAGGGAAAAGTAAAGCATTCAGAAAACCGCTGTGTGAGACAGCAGGGTCATGCCCCGGGGGTGCTTCCTGCCCTCGGAGAGGCAGGTGCTGGGGAAGGGCCAGCTTTCTAAGGTTGGGGCAGAATGGTTTTACCTGCCTTACTCTGGGATTTACCTGACTGCCTTTAAGGAGAAATGTCCCTGGCTTCCACATGTCCCCAGGAGCCGGCACCCGTCTGTGGACACTGGTAGCACCTCCGTTTCCTCAGCACTCAATTGCTGCAGCCGCTTGTCTGAAACAAGGTGTCTTTCTTACACTCTGGTTCTGTCAGTTTCCCTGCCGCCCTATCAGAAGGTGCAAAATGTGGTCCTTAGTTCTCTGCGTGGTCACATCAGAGCCACGCTTGGAGCCTGTGTGGCCGCGTGACCATGCACGGAGCGGGGTCACCTTGCCGGCCGCACACTGCAGGCAGGTGGCCACTTGCCTGCATCCTAAGCTTCAGCTGCCATGCAGAGCTGGGTTACAGGCATTCTGCAAGTTTCAAGACATATGCTTGTGCACAGCTACAGGGTAGATGGCTGTGTCTTCTCTTTGGGACTCGTGGCATCCCTGGATCTGAGGCTCCTCAGAGAAAAATGAGGGGCGGGAAGTGGGACCTTTGCTGCAGCCCACCGCCCTTCCCAGCACAGCCGCGGCCAGCAGGAGAAAAGCCAGCCCTGAGACTGGACGTGGAAGCAACTGGGGGGCTCTCTTGGAAGAGGCCACCCCTCTTCCCTGCCGGTTCGTGTGCCTGCCACTCGGGCTGCCTCCCCAGCCCTGCAATGGGAAGTTCCTTAGGGGCCCTGAGGAGCCCCAGAGGGACAAACAGCATCCTGGCGTCACACGGTCCGGCCAGTGCCAGCGTGGTGCCTGGGAGCCCCTGTCCACTCACACCGACCTGCAGGCAGGGCTGCCCGCATGATGCAACGCTCTGCTGTCATTGTCTGGAAGGAGTCTCAGTATGTCGAACTCGGGGCCTCGGTTCCGTTTTGCCTGGGGCCACACGTCCGGTGGGGCCACCGCCTGGGGCTGGCGCAGGGAGGGAGGATGAGTCCTGTATTGGGTCCTCTGCAGGCCAGCACCACGGACCGCCCCCTGCTACCAGGGAGGCCAGACAGAGCCTGGCCCAGTTCCATGGTCAAGTGTCGGGGGATGGGAGGGAGAGCAGGAACAAGATAAATCAGCTAAGTAACTTCAGAGAGTGCACTGATGCTGAGGAAGGTGCTGCAGTGCCGCGGGGTGAGGCGAGGGTGGGCATCGGGCAGCCCCTTCCACGGGACTGCCTTGCCCTGGAACCTCCGAAGCGGCCTCTCCCTGCAGCATGGAGTGCCTGTGCACAGGTCAGACAGACGGTTTTTGAAACCCCATGTCGTTTCAGCCGAGATCTTGAGTGTGGGGAAAAGAGCTATTGTGTTCTTGCCTGTTAATCGGGGAGTTTGGCGTTTTCTTCTTTTTAAACAATGGTAAGAAACTCAGTGTAAAAATGGAAGTGGATGAAACGTGAACCTATAGTTGCCTCAGAATAAGCATCAAATGGAAGTGGACCCTTGCCCGTGGAGGAGGCTGTTTTGTTGCTGAACCACTTTGTCTTTCTTCCATCTTGGGGGGCCTGCGTGTAAGTGGGCACTTGCCTTGTGCGGGGGCTGCAGCGTGCAGGGCTTCTCTCCCCATGTCGCTGCCCTCTAGAGCAGGTGCAGCATCTGGAAACAGCTGGCACCATCCTGACACACGTGACTTCTCTGGGGGCTTCACAGAGACCTGTCCCACCCCCCTCCCAGGACTCACAGAGCAGCGGTCCTGCCTCCAGCTTCCTCAGGGTTACCTGCCATTGCAGGATTCATCTGCCCTCAGCTCATACTCCCAAGGGCAGCACAGTGGCTGTGAGATGCACACGTGGCCTGATTCTTACAGCCCTGGTTTCCAGGGAATTCCATTGTGTTGCTGCTCTGGAGGGCAGCGAACTTCCTGTTTCCAAAAAGATTAAAAACAGCAGGGTTGCTGATTAAAAACAAACAAGTATAAACACCCTAATTTGCAAATGCACAAGTAGTAGAAGCTTGAATGTAGTGAACTGAAGCCTCGGAACTAAGGTCTCGGCGGCAGCAGTCTTGGCACCATCCTGGGCTCCAGGGCTGATGGCCCCGTGGAGGTGGAGGTGGAGGTGACTGCACCTGGAGGCCAGACCGGACCTCCGAGGCAGGGAGGCAGCCCTCCTCCCAAGCCAGCTACCCAGAGTCTGTTCCGCCCCCAGAAGTGGCACTTGGAGGGCCTGGGGGTGGTCTGGGCGCCAACTGCAAAGGACTTGAGAAGCACTGGGGCCTCAGGTGCATGTTCGTAAATGGCTCCGTCCACACAGCAAGCAGTGCTGTTAACAAGCCGAAACACCTGTGCCCGCGTTCAGGTGAATGCTCAGGAGACAGGTACACTCAGGTCTTGGGACCTGGCCTGGCTAACCCTCACAGTGTGGGTGGGGGTGTCAGCACCCGCATGGCAGCCATGCACAGGATGCCTGGAGCTCCAGCAGGAGCCTGCCTCTGCAGCGCTGGCGTGGGAGACGGGACAGTGTCATGTGGAGGTCAAATAATGTCCATGGGCCAGAGCCCTGAAAACGCCGACGTCGGTTTTCCTCCATCTGCTGGTAGAGCAGTGGCAGCAGTTTCTGGTGACCCCACCAGCACCTTCTAAAATCCTGTCTGAAGAGGCATCAGGTGTGTTTTGTTCTTGTGAATGAGACTGAAACGTGCCCTGCCCACACGTCCCGGCCTCTGCTGAGCAGCACGTGGGTTTGAGCACGCACCCATGTGCCTGTCCTAAGCCGCCACCGTGATAGGCTGGACCCCAGGTGCGTCTGCCCGGCTGTAATGACGTCTCCTTTCCTGCAGCTTCTGAACCCAACCTGAAATTACGGTCTCGGCTAAAGCAGAAAGTGGCTGAGAGACGGAGCAGCCCCCTGCTGCGCAGGAAAGACGGGCCGGTGGTCACCGCTCTGAAGAAGCGTCCGTTGGATGTCACAGGTACGTTAGGCAGTCGCTCCACCCGCGCTGCTCGCCAGGCCGGCTCTGCGGCCCGTTCCCTGCTCGGCCCGCCGCTAACCCGCAGTGCCAGCAGTTGCCCGCCCCGGGAGCCAGAGCGAGTGCCTGCAAAGCCTGTCCCCACTCCCAGCAGTGTCACCGGGCCCAGTCCAGGTGGACTGTAGGAGACACAGGATTTGCAGGCTGCGCTGCCTCTGAGGGCGGGACTCTGCGCGGCGCTGCCCATCAACGACCCGCCCCCGGGCCCCCACAGCGCCTGAGCCCCTGGAGAGCGTTGCCTTCCTGGAAAAGCCAAGCGGTCTGCGCCTCTGAGTGAGCGCGTTGCTCTCGGCCCCCACCTAGTGGCAGACGCGCAGACTACACCTACCGGCGGAGCCCCATCCAGACGTGCGCCCCCTTCCCACGTGTGTCCTCTTCCTGAGGAAGCACTCCACTTCCTGGGTGCACCCCACTACGCGAGACATACCCAGTCCTCAGGAGCACCTCTGCCCCGAGGCACACCTCTCCCCACGATGCACGCCCCACTTCCCAAAGCATGCTCCACGCAAGGTATACCCCCGCACCAAGTCGCACCGCCATGCTGAGGGCACACCCCACTTCCTGGGGGGTGCACCCTGTCATGAGGGCACACCCCAGATTTGATGGCATATGCCCACGTTCCTAAAATCACAGGACAAAGCGGCTGCTCAAGTGGCCTAAAGGAGGGGAGGGAAACTTTGCACCCAGCAATAACGGAATTGAACTCAAGGCTGCCATTCAGCAGGTCAGTGCCAAGGTCCTGGGGCCAGGGGCTCGTCAGCGCTGGTCGTCCGTGTGTGAGCGGCCAGCACCCTGGGGTGACATGAGCACCAGCACCTAGAACTGCACAGCCGGGAGGCGCCCTGCCCCGCTGTGTGCCCCTCAGCCAGGAGGCGCCCTGCCCAAGGACTGCCTGCACATTTGTGGGTCCGTGTAAAATGAGTCTAACTGGGGACCCATGTTTGTCATTGTCTTCGTTTTTTCAGTGTAGGGTCTGTCCTCTGAGTCTAGAAAGGCCACGCCTAAAGAGATGAAGTGTCGTCTGAATTCCCACCAGGTCTCACCAGCTGGGGGTTCCGCGCCAATTAGGGAATCCTGTGCCTAAAGTGCATGTCGCCATGCAGCCTCATTCCCTGTGGGCCGTGCCTTGCCCAGGCGGGCGCTGACGGACAGACAGACAAGCCCTCCATTTACGTCTAGCCTTGTAGTTGGCAAGGTGAAGTTGTCCGTAGGCTTCTTTCTGAGCGTTAGATCCAGTGTCACGTTGTCAGTTGTGATTGCGTGATGCTACTGTGAGTCAGGACCGGCTGGGCACAAAAGTACTGAGGCCAGCTCCTGGCCTCCAAGGAGCTTCCGATCTAACTCGGGAGGCGAGACATCCAGCACACCGCGGCTGCCACACCTGGGCGATCGGCAGAGCTGTGTTCCGCAGAGAGTGCGCCTGAGGGAAGCAGGCGGGGGTTGGGGAAAGCCCCGCGGCCCCGGGAAGGCCTGAGGGGAAGTGCGGTTGGCACGGAGACACACAGGCACAGACCCCAGGTGGCCGGGGGCGGGGAGGGCTCTGAGCAGAGCCGACTTTCTGGAAACAGGAGAGAAAGGAGTTCCAGGAAGGGTGGTCCCAAACAGAGCGATGGGGACCCCCTCCCAGCACTGGGAGGTGCTGAAGGTCCTGCAGCAGGAGACAGCCGTGGCGTCCCGGAAGCACTGTGTGCACGGAGATCGGGAGGGACGCGTGGGGACGTAGTTCCGAGATGGGGCTGAGATAGTCATGAGACGGGTCAGGACACGGATTCCTGCTTATTCCCAGTTGTTATGGAAACTGCACCTCCTCAGAAAGCAGGAAGTAAGTGGCTCACACAGCGTCCCGAGGGATGGACGTCCACATTTGAGCGCGTTGCCCCCAGCCTGTCCTCTGCGCCTCTGCCCAGAGCCGAGTTCCTGCCACACAGACACTTGTTCTCGCTCACTGGGTACTAGTCCCAGGCACTCTCGGCACCTGTTGTGTCACCTGTGCTGACACAGACCCCGTGGTGAGGCTGTGTGTTCGTGTCCGTGTCCCCACAGTAGGTTGAAAAATAGTCAGCGTTATTGAGTTGAAAATGGTTGAAAAGTCGGGTACATATTTTTTTGTTGCCCCCAAAAGTTGTGATTTGCAGTGCACGCGCATGACAGTGGATCAGGTGATAACTTGGGGAGGGACACGTTTTAAAGGCAGACCTGATGGAATCCAGTGTGTAGCTGGAGATGGGGTGGTAGCAGAAAAGGCATGCAAGGTGTGGCCATGGTGACTGCACCCAGGGGCAGGGTGGTGGCCAGTCAGGGTGGTGGGGAGGCAGAGAAAGCAAATCCCGTCTTCACGCCGAGTGGGACCCCCGCTCAGCCCAGGTGGCTTCTGAGCAGGTCTCAGTCTGAAATGCGAGTGAACACAATTTCACCAGGTAGAAGCAGGTGCTGGGGGCGGGGGGGGGGGACCAGACCTGAGTTCACTGCCAGTGCCCAGGGGAGGGCTGGCCCGTGCTGCCCTGCGAACCAGGGGAGGGTGGAGTGGGGCGCTTCGGTGCCCGAGGGAGCGGTTTGTCCGCCGGCGGGGCAGGCGCTGCTCTGGGGGGGGTTCCTGGGTGGACGGCTGCTTGGTCAAGAGGAAGCGAGCGGTCCCAGTCTGCTGGGCTCCCCAGCTGTGCACCTGACCTTGACATCTCCCTTCAGCCCTGTGAGCTGGGGCGTGACGTCGCCTCTCTGTGCCTCAGTGTCCTCTTCTGTGCAGTGGGGACAGTGATGGTGGCCTCACGGGTACCAAGGGAGGAATGAGATGACAGAAGACAGCTGTGGAGTCAAGTCTGCTGCGGGGGGTCGCTGGGGTCAGCTGCTCCCGTCCCACCTTCAGCCTTGTCATCCTCGCTGCTGCCCAACCTTATATCTAGAAGGAGCTTTCAGCCTGCCGGGTCCGGCAGGCCTGGGCGCACCGGAGCGACCTGAGTGAGCCGCCCGCACACTCCTGCGCTGGGAGAAGCTTTGCTGGGCGCCGGCTCTGGAAAGTGTCATGGCTCAGTGCCGCGCTTGGGCTGCTTAGGGACAATGTCCCTCAGCGTCCTTCCATGTCCCAGCCATGCCAGCTCTTCCTGACCTGTGTGTGCTGTGTGAGTCCAGAGGTGGGGCAAGGGGATAGCTGTTCACAGTCGTGGGTGGCAGACACGCAGAAGAGTAAAGGCCAACAGGTCACATTTGTTTTCTTTGGAAAGTTTTAACTCGATGATTCCATTGTTAAAATGCCATTAAACTGGACAGGAAAGCCTATAGCGCTGAACAAAGCCATGCATTAAGGCGAGTGTCACAGGCTTCTCGGAGCGTGTGGCCATATAGTAGCCGAGAGGCTCCTGGGGGTGAGACGTGTGGATGGAACACCTCTCTCCTCAGTCACACGGGAGTGGAGCCTGGTCCCCTTGTACCTTCAGTCACTTGGAGAAGATCTAGTGTCCCCACCCTGACCAGTCATAGAGCCGCTAGCTCTGGCTTCCCTGGACACCTGACATTACGCAGGAAAAATGAGAGGGCTTAGTTCAGAGTGGACACTAGCGGTGGCGGCTTTCTTCACGAGCACAGGCTGGCCTTCCTTGCTGAGTCGCGGAACTCCCGTGTCTCCTGGCCTGCGGTTGTGAGAATGTTAGTAAGTGTTCAGGGCTTGTCTGTCTGGTGTCTCAGATTGCTTGAAATTCACGGGAAGAAGAAAGTGGACAGTGTGCCCAGGTTGGAAGGCTCGGGGGGGCCGCAGGGAACCCAAAGGCTTGCACAACTGAAGACGGGACCGCGGGCGTGTTCCCTCTGGCTGGGGTTTCTGGGGGTCCGCAGGCTGACTGGCAGAAGCCCACGGGAGCCCACGCGGCCCGGGCCCCGGCAGACGCCTCCCCCGCCCTTGTCCTCCGGGACCTGTGCAGAGGCTCACGGGGTCTTGTCCTCCGGGACCTGTGCAGAGGCTCACGGGGTCTTGTCTGGTTTCTCGTTCACAGACTCAGCCTGCAGCAGCGCCCCGGGCTCTGCGCCCAGCTCACCCAACAACAGCTCCGGGAGCGTCAGCGCGGAGAACGGGATCACGCCCGCCATCCCCAGCCTCCAGGCCGAGGTCAGTGCCCGCCTCCTGTGTTCCTGTGCCTGCACCGGCCCACAGGGGAACTCAGAGCCAGGCTGCCCGAGGTGGCCGCAGATCACAGGCGCGCTCAGTCTTGGCTTTGGGGGCGTGGGGAGGGCAGAGAAGCGGGCACAGGGCCCCTGGCAGTGCGCCTGGTGTGGGCCTTGTCCTCCCTCCGGCCACAGTCGCCGCATGTCCTTTCCATGCGGATATGGGACTTCCCACAGGAGGTTCTGTCAGAACAGCGCTAAGCCCGCGTTTCCTCCTGGCCTCTTCAGAGCGTGTTTCACTCGCTGGGCTCACGGCATAACCGTGTCCACTGGCGTAGGCCACCCGCTTCCGTGTGTCGCCAGGGCTCTGCACGGCGGCCGAGAGGCACGTGGGAATCGCTGTTGGCTAAGAATGAACACATTTGCTATGTGTTGAGAAACACAACAAAGTAAAATGTCGGCCAACAGACCACACCTCCGTGTGTCAGGGAGACCTGAGTGACACCGGGCAGACAGTTAGGGGGTCAGGTGGCCCTGCCAGGGGCAGCGTTTCAGAGGCATCATGAGAACCTTGAGCCTCAGGCCCCAGGGGCCAGCACCTGCGTGTCAGACCCCAGGTGTGCTGCGGGCTAAGGGGGCCATAGGTACAGGGGGCCCTGGGATTGTGGAGGAACTGTCAGACTCAGGACTTCGGTGGTGAGGGGGAGCCCTGAGGGACAAGCGGTGGGTGGCTTCTTCGGCAGGTGGGGGGCCCTGGCGCAGGCTGAGTCGGAGCCGCGTTCCGGGCTGTAGGTCCTAGGACCGTCCCCCTGCGTTCCCTTCCCTCCATGTTCACTTTGCTCCCTCGCTTACCTCAGTGTCTCTGGAGCACCCACCGTGTGACAGCCCTGTGCCAGGCTCAGGGACCCAGGGCCCGGTGGCCAGCCGGGGACCCGCTTCTGTGTGGCTCCCCCGTGCTGACGGAGGGTCAGGCGCTGACCAGTTCTGGGGGAGAGCGAGAGAATGTCCAGTGTGAGGCCGCGGGCGGGTGACCCGGTGGGAGCTGCCCCGGTGCTGGCCGCAGCCAGACAACCCGTCCCCTTCCTGCCGCGCGGACCGTTCTGCTGAGCTCTAAGCTTTCGTAACTTACAGGAGCTACAGTTTATTAAAGACAGTTATTTAGTTTTCTCCCTAACTATTTAGAAACAAACACTGCCCTTCCAAAGGGTTGACAAACCTTAGTTGGGATACACAGGCCGCGTGCTGAGTAGTTTCATTTCCGGTTTCTAGGCCGACTTCTGGGAACTAAGGTCGCTGCTAGGAGCGAGGTTTGCGTTGCTGTCCCTGGTCCACTGCACCCCCTTGTTCTCTTGTGTTTCTTTACGCATCTGTTTCTCATGCGACCTGTCCCCCGCAGCCTACCTGTCTACGTGCCTTTTCAGATTATTAGAGTTTTAACAATGCTTCTGTGTGGATGGAGGTCACAGCTGAGGGTGGCCATAGTCACCTCAGAACTTGGCGTAGAAATGACTGCTGGAACGCGGGGTTAATGCTCGCTCCACCTGGCTCTAGGGTCCTGAGGTTTATGTCACGTGGGCAGGTGTGTAGCTGGTGGTCCATAGTGTAGGGGTGGCTTCTCTGGTGGGTCCACCAGGTTCCGGTTTAACCGCGTGCTCACTGTTACTAGTCACGTGGTAATGCAGTCACTGGAGAACACAGGGACCTGAGGAATGGGGGCGTCGGTGCGTCATCCGCGCCACTTGGTCACGCCAGCCAGCAGTGGGGGTGAATCCTTGACCACACGCCGTGTCCTTTGTTAGAAGGGGTGGCTGGCCGCTCATCTTCCCAGAGGCAGCGTGGGATCCTGGTGCGGGAGGGAGGCACAGGCCCGCACACCCCTCCTTTACACAGAGGATGTGGGGCTCCCTGCACCCCAGACAGCGACACCTGGGAGCAGGCGCTCCCCCCAGTTCAGAGGGGTGGGGTTGGGGACTGCCCGGTGGGAGGTGGGTGCCCAGTGTAGGGCTTGTGCCCCATGGTGGGGGAGTGCCCCGTTGGGGGGTGCCACTACACAGTCCATGAGAGAGTGGGCACTCCGTCCTCCTGCGGGGACTGGGGCTGCAGACAGTGCACCACTGTCCACGGTAACGTGTACTGACTTTCAGCCCCAAGTTTTTTTCCTTGGAAATGAAATTTTCAGGCACCCGAAGTGAGCCTCCTCCACAGTGATGCAGGAACTCGGCTGGGTCCGTCGCTAACGTCACTCTCCGTCACGCAGAGTTCTGTGTGCCAGCCCCCACCTGCTGGCTTCCGGCAGAGGCACTCAGCTGTGTCTGCTCCTCGGTGTAGCGCACGTGTGCTGTGTGTCTGCTGTGCAGGGGATGTGGTGGAGAATGCAGCAGCCCTTTCAGGCAAAGAATGTCTATTCTAGGAGTAAAAAGATACCAGATATCGCAGTGATTCAGCCCGGAGATGAGTGCTCCGGAGCCTCGCCCTCCTGTCTGTCCTCGAGTCCTTACTCCGCTGATGCTGCAAGATTCCGAGGCTGCTTTCTGAGAAGCGCGCGGCGCTGTTCACTGGTTTTCTAACTTAACAACATGTAGTAAACGAATTGCATGGATCAAAGGCTTTCATCTGACCTCCTGGTGTCCCCGTGTATAAATGGGCTGCCACGTATGTCCCCTGTGAGGACACTGCGGCACTGAGGTTCCTGAAGCCAAGCCTTTGCGTGCGTCTGGCCTTATTTCCTCAGAGTGGAGTTTTAGGGTCAAAAGGTCAGCCGTTCAGGCTTACCGATCCCCAAATTGTTCTGCGCGAAGGTGGGCCCGGTTTGTAACCCACCAGCTGTGCTGCTGTTTCTCTCGGTCAGGATGCTGTCACCATGTTCTGAAAACCTTTGTCAATTGATAGGCCTCTAAGTATGTTTCTAGGTTTTTAAATATTTTACTTCAATTAAATAATTTAAATAGTAAATTGATGTTAATAGTGAATTGGAACAGTAAATACATTACTGGTGATGTTAAGTGTTTATCATGATTTATTCTCCCTTAATAATTGGTTCTTCTTTTGTCACTTGTCTTCGCCTTTGGTGTGATATGTGACGTCTGTCTGTTGCCAACAGTGTCACTGTTTCTTGCCTTTTATGTGAAAAATATTTTCATCGATATTTTCCTCTTTGGTTTCTGCCCCTGATGTTATAGTTGGAGAGACTTTCCCAACTCTAAGAGTATGTGGTACAATATCTTATCCTAGGTCTTCTGATACTTGCGCGATGAATAAGCGTTTGAACAAAAATGAGAGTTTGCTGGGTCGTGAACCCTGTTGAGAGCTTGCGGCCGCTCTGAGACGGGCCGCCTGCCCGCCGTATGTTCGTCCACACAGTCTCGGCCTGCGTTTCGCAGACCGCGGCACTGCCTTCTCCTGTCTTGTCCCTTGGTGTGTGTTGCCCACGCACGGCCGCAGCAGCAGTGACAGTCATCGTGTGTTCTGTCTCCAGGCCAGCTTGGCGCACCGACTAGTGGCCCGAGAGGGCTCCATGGCCCCGCTCCCCCTCTACACGTCACCATCCTTGCCCAACATCACGCTGGGACTGCCCGCCACCGGCCCTTCTGCTGTAAGTAGGCGTCCCCGGGCCTGTGTGGCATGGGGTGGCTCTCGCAGGCGCTCGCCCCTGGGCCTCACCGCCTGTGCCTCTCCAGGGGGCGGCCGGCCAGCAGGACGCCGAGAGACTTGCCCTCCCGGGCCTCCAGCAGCGCATCTCCCTGTTCCCTGGCTCCCACCTGGCTCCCTACCTGAGCACGGCGCCCCTCGAGCGGGACGGCGGGACGGCCCACAGCTCTCTGCTGCAGCACGTGGTCTTGTTGGAGCAGCCGCCTGCACAGACGCCCCTCGTCACAGGTGAGCCCCTGAGTCGCGCACGCCACCCTCCGTCCATGCGCGCGATGCGACACACCAAGGTCACTGCACTGTAGGTGGGCACAGTGACGCCTGATGTCCCTTACACGTCCTGAGGCTCCCCTGACCTGCTCTCCATCGGGGTCAAGTTGAAGGCATAATAGGAGCCCAGCCGCCCCTGCTGCACTCAGTTGCCATCTCAGTGCGTTTTCTTTAATGGCCCGTCTGAGGGAGGCTTGTATTAATATTTAGAAAACACAGGAAACTTGTGGTCAAATTTGCATAGCTGCCACAGCACAAAGCGTTGCCTGCGGGAGAACGTGACAGACGCAGGGGCCTTGCTGTGAGAGGCGGAGGTGCCTGCCATGCGCCATCTGCGTCACCCAGGCTTCACGCTCGGCCTCCTGGATTTACAATCTACAGTAACCTCAGCTGCACCTTGTAGCCTCTCTGACGTGGACCTTAGTGGGAAACGCCGGTGCCGGCGGGCGCTGTCCTGACCGTGGGCGCTGCGGGTCTGGTCTGGCGGATTTGGTTTTGTTTTCTTGTTTTGTGCTAGTTCCTCTCTTCTCAGCAGTCGATTCTTCAGAGTCACAGGCTGGTCTGGGTGTGAGGACCCGTGTTCTGCCCGCTGTGTGTGTCCCGCTCGGTGGCGAGACGCTTCTGTCACGCAGATCACAGAGCAGGGTCTGACTGAATCCGCCAGGCGAGCTCCACCTGGAGCGCTCCTGTGTGTCTGTCAGTCCCCCACATGCTTGCATTAACATCACCGCCCTTTACAGAGTGGAGGGGCCGCGTGTGGGTGCCCAGGGGGTGGGAGCGCTCACGGTGCATCTCCCTGACTTTAGGGGACGAGAGGGTTCACCCGACATTGCAGCTCAAGGTCAGATGTCAGGAGGACGAGCCTGCATTTAGTCACCTACGTCCAACCCTCTGGGGTTCTGGGGCCACTGCTCACGTCACTTCATCAGAGAAGCGCCTGCCCATCACTCCTTGCTCACTTGTGCCCGTTACAGCAGTCTTAGTGTCACTTGTCCCTGGTTCGTGGAGAAGAACCTGTTTCATGGGCCCTCAGTCACCAGTGTGCAGACACCTCAGCTCTCCGGTTTGCTTCTGCGGTTGACAGTGGTGCTTTTCATGCTCCACGTGCAGCCTGGTGGCCCTTCAGCGCCCGGCCGCCCCAGCCCACGCCTGTCCTGCCTCTACCCTCCTTGCCCGGCAGGCTCACCCCTGTGCTGCTGGGCACCACCCCCCCCCAAGCGCACAGGCGCCTCTCCTGTGCGGCTGGAGGCAGCGCAGTGGCCAGGAGCACAGGCTCCCCGTCCCAGCTCCATCCCGAGCTCTGTGAGCTTGGGACGTCTCCTACGCCCCCTGTGCCTGAGTGTGCCGTCTGCGGCGTGGAGGCGTCAGGGGGTCTGCCTCGGCTGCGAGCTGAGTTTTAAGGCAGGGTGGCCTCTGACACAGGGAGCCCTTAGGTGTCAGATGTTAGGGCCGTGGCAGTCCCTTCGGGGTTTGTCAGTTCTGTCCCTCACTGCCCAGGTGGCCCCTGTCTGTCCTTCCAGGGCCTCGGGAGCACTCCCCTGGGCCCTCCTGAAGAGTCCTGCGTTCCACCTGCCACCAGACTCTCCTCAGGCCGGGGAAGCCCTGCACTTGTCCAGTTCAGTGTCATCCAGTGTGGAGCACCAGCTGCATGTGGCCATTAGCGTTGGAATTGAAAGTGGAAACTGGGTTTCTAGTCACTGGGGGTGGCGCGAGTGCGCCTGTGGCGGCCACATCCGAGGGCCTGGGGTGCCGTGCCATCAGCACAGACGACTCCGCCCGTGGCGGGCGCTGGCCTGCAGGGAGGCCTGGACCTTAGCACCCTCTCACTCCCCCACAGCTGGCCAGCTGTGCCTGTGTACTCCTCATCGACGAGCCACTGAGGGTGACTTCTGGAAGCCCCTGCCCTTTTCTCAAGCCCCCTTTCTTCATCAGGCCAGCTCACGTGCCCCTTGTCCCCATCCTCTGCCCCGTGTGCACAGCCCGCAACTGCTGCCTCAGCGTCTCCCTCCAGACACTGTCCTGGAGCCCAGAGCCTGCGTCCTGCAGCTCTGCCAGCCCTTCTCCCCAGCACCCAGCCTCTGATGCCTAGGCAGTACGCAGTAAATGTTTCTGCCATCGACCCGAGTGACAGGCACGGTTTCTGAGATGGCTTGTGCCTGAGCGTCACTGCCGGTCCTTTTTTGTTGGGTTTCCACGAGTGGTCGGCCCACACACTTACCTCTTCGTTAGTGATTGTGATGGACAGACGGACAGACGGACTGAGCCAGGACAGCTCCCAAAGCAGCCGCTGTGAGAAGGGTGGCTGCCCCGGTAAGGGGTGAGACTTAGGGACCCCTCCCCGCAGGCGCACGCGCCCGCCACTGGCTGGGACGTTCTCGATCATTAGCGGCCCAGGGGAGACACGCGGCACACAGTGTGGTTGACTGGTGAGCGAGCAGAAGCCTGGTGCGGCCCCGAGGCAGGTGAGGCCGTGGCCCCATTTCTAGGCAGGAAGGCCAGTGAGCCCCGAGCCCCTTCTGCAGCTCCACACACAGCCGTGGGCTCTGCATTGTTTCCCAGCTGGCTGAGTGCAGAACTCTGGGACCAGCGTCCCCTACAGGCCAGGGACGAGGTGGAGACGCTGAGCTCTGCCCGTGGGCCTTTGGGGAGGGCTGGGCGTCAGGGTAGGGGGCCCTGGGACAGCTTTCTGGAAAAGTGACATCGCTGCTGAGCCCTGAGGTGGGAGACGGACCAAGGACGGGGGGCAGCTGTTGGTACCTGGCGGGTCATTCTAGCCCCCTGGTCATTCACGGGGATGCCGAGAGCTGTGCGGTCTGCTCATTTGTGTTTCTCCCTGTCAGACGTCCTTGACCCAGGGTCATTCTCAGCCTCAGCAATGTCGGTTAGTGTTTTATTTACCGCAGGTTGCCAAGGAAAGGGGTTTGTTAGACCCGGTTGCCCATAGAACCATGGAAAAATGGTAAATTACCTAAACCAACAGTTTGCAAAAGAAAAACCAGATGGATGAAAAGCGTACAAAAGGAAAAGTGTGTAACTTCCTGGGTTTACACGGAGAAGGGTGCATTTTAAACTGAGCTTAGAATCCAACGCAGATTAAAACGAGATGGCCACTGCCCGCCCCCCAGACGCTGTTTTTAAATGCCCAGTCCAGGTGGGGGTAGAGAGCGGGTGGGCTGCTGAACTGCCGGAACCTTTGTAGAAATTTATAGAGAGATTTTGACAAGATCCATCGGGACTTTAAGTGTCCGTCTCCTCTTTCTGTAAAATCAAGACTTTCAGAGACCCTTAAACTGATTTCATCCTTCAGGACAGTTTTTTCCCCTCAGTTTCTGTGTTAGTTTCCATGAGTTATGGAAGTGCCATCCCGTGGACTTCCGGGACACATTGGAGGCCACCAGAGCCATCGCAGCCTTTCCGAGCATGGCGTGTAGCTCCTTGTTGCCTGCACTGGTGTTCAGATCAGACCCCTCTGAGGGGTGATTTTGCTGGGGACAGTCTCAGGCAGGGTGAGCTGCCTGTTAATGGCATCTACTTGGGTGTCACAGACAGTAGCCCCCAGATGACAACCTCTGTCCCCAAAGCCCGGGCTCCTGACACTTGGTGCGTGATGGAGTCACGCCCGGAGGGCTTCAGGAAGGAGGCGCCCGGGCGGCGGCTGTGGCGCTTGGCGTCTGTGCCCGTTGCTCACCGGCCCGCCCCTCTCCTGCCTTGCCCCCTTCCCCTCTGCTCTGTCCTCCTATGACCTTCAGACCGGTGTCTTTCAGGCCTGGGGGCGCTGCCCCTGCACGCGCAGCCCCTGGTGGGCGCAGACCGGCTGTCCCCATCTGTGCACAAGCTGCGGCAGCACCGCCCGCTGGGACGCACGCAGTCGGCGCCCCTGCCTCAGAGCGCGCAGGCCCTGCAGCAGCTGGTGGTTCAGCAGCAGCACCAGCAGTTCCTGGAGAAGCACAAGCAGCAGTTCCAGCAGCAGCAGCTGCACATGGGCAAGGTGTGTGCCGCCGTCCTGGGGGCGGGCGGGCGGGCGGGCGGCCACGCGCAGATGGACGGTCAGTCCTTGTGTGCGTGTGCATGAGTGCGTGCGTGTGAGTGTGCGTGTCCATCGTTCCCTGCCCAGCAAGCAGCTGTTGGCTTGGAACTGCTGTACGTGTGAGCCACTTGTCACTGTGTGGTGAACTCCAGTCGGTCAGCACTTTTTTCTTGAACATCACAAAGTCCCCAGCTTTTCAGTGGCGGAGCCCCAAAGCACACCTTCCAGGTCACTTGGCACTTGCAGCCCCTCGCCCTCTGGAATGACATGGCCCAAAGGGGTGTTGGGCTGCGGCCAGCCCACAGAGGCCCACAGAGTCCAGTGCCTGGAGAGTCGCAACAAAGCCATTTTCAGCCGGAAGTGGCAGGAAAGGTTAGTGTTGCCGGCTATTAAAATGGGACAACAGCGATTTCAGATGACCGCTTTCAAATGTGGACGTTTGAAATTAAGCATCTTTAATACGAGAGACTGAGAGGCAGCCACTTTGGAGACGAGCCCAGCGTTCCCTCAGGACGTCGCACGGCTCCCTCGGGGCCGCAGAGCAGTCCTAGGTACGCGTCCAAGAGAGCTGAGAACACAGCCCACACAGGACTCGCACACGGACGCTGGAAACAGCCCAGTGCCCACCAGCGGATGAACGGTTACAGAACAGGCCACACGACGGAGTGTCACTCGGCCCTGAAAGGGAGGGACGCGCTGACACTGCAGTGGGTGGGCCTTGAACATGTGACGCTGAATGAAAGAAGCGGACACGGAAGAGCCCACACACGGCGCGACTCCGTCTGTACAAAGCGTCCAGAACAGGCAGACCCAGAGCTGGATGATAGACGGGCGGTTGCCAGGGGCTGGGGGAGGGGCATGGGAGCGACCGCCTGCCCGTGGGGAGGACATGTGCCACCACAGCGCATGGGGACGGTTGCACAGCTGTTGGTACGCCGACAGCTACTGAATTACAGCGTACCAGTGTGAATTCTACGGTCTGTGAGCTATTATAGATCTCAGCGAAGCTGTTAGAAAGGAGGCGGAGATGCCAGGCAGCGTAGACGACTTTGTGAAGGAAACTGACAAATGGCGGATTTGGGTCAGCAGACTTGTTTCTCGAGGTGTTTCTTTCCTGGGAAAGCACCCCGATGCTTCCCCTTCCCGGGGCGCCCCAGTCCTAGGTCCTCCTGTCACACAGAGAGGCCCCTGTGTCTGCTTCCCTGAGGAATGAGAGGGCGGGGCAGGCTCGCGGATAAGATCGGGGAGGGTTGTGGGTTTGGATTCTGCACGGCGGGAAGATGGCGTGTGAGGAGCGGCCGCCCTCTCCGGGGTGGCGGCACCAGTGCGGCCCGCCCTGACCCGCGCTCCTTCAGCCCTCGCTGCTGCCGGGTGTCCTGTGTGCAGCCCCCCGGGCCTGGCTGGGTGTCAGGGAAGGAGACAGTCTCCAAAGGCACATCGTCCTGCCTCACGCCCCCTGGTCTCGGCTCCTTCAAGTCCTGGCCGTGTCCCCTCGCGATGGGCCCCCAGCCCCCAGTCAGCACTGCTGCCGAACCCCGTCCTCTTACCTGGCCCTCCTTCCCGGCCGGCAGTGACCGTGCCCACTGCTCACGCCCCGTGTTCTCATCTGCTTCCCCCGCTGGAATGTCAGCCAACGAGGACGGGGTCTGTGCTGTTCCCCGGGGGACCCAAGTGCCTGGCGCGAGCTGGCCAATGTCAGGTGCTGGTTTTGTTGGTGTCACTCATTGAAATGACCGTCTGCTCCACCGAGCCTGGCTCAGCCCCCGTGGGGTGCACAGGTGTTGCCTTCATGGACATCCGGGGCTCTGGGGCACCTCCCCTCGAGATGGCGGCTGTGTGGCTCCAGTGCGCCCCAGCGTGGTGTTCCCCATGACGGCCGTGGGACACGCCCCTGAGGGGACGAGCTTCGGTGCACTGCTCTGGAGTGGCGGGCCAGCTGCCCTGGACCAGATGCCCCTGTGCTCACCGGCACTAGGAAATAGGCTCCCACCGCCCCCCCAGGGCCCCCTGGGCCCCGCAGGCTCCCCAGTGGACAGCCCAGGGCAGTCAGGTGGGCGGCCGGCCCGCACAGCCCCGTGTGCACAGGGAAGGCACTCGCTGACAGGGCGACACGGGGCCTGCCAGGCCTGCTCTTCCTGTCGTCACAGCGCTTCACAGTCACCCTCTCATGCCAGCTCGGGCCCCTCGCTGTGTGACAGGGTAGGCAACACTGTTCCCTTGTGGCACGTTTTGAACAGAACCATCTAGAAGCTGGGAAATCTCCCAGGATTCTCTCATGTGACTAATTCACGGGAGGAGCGACAGGTGATTGAGATGTTTCTACGCTGTCCTGGGGCCTCAGGGGCCACTGATTGCATCTAGTGCCGTCAGGCGCCCGAATCTGTACCCTTGGTCTCGGAGGGGCCGCCCCAGCGGCTTGTTACCTGGGGGCACTTGGCCCCGCTCCGCACTGCAGCCTGTGCCCTGTGCCCTGTGTACGGTCCACCTTCCCGCACGGCTGCCCCAGCTATGTCACCAGCCCTTCGCAGCTGTTGCCGTCTCAGCAGCCGGGCATGGCCACCACAGTTTCCCTGAGGCCCGCAGCCGGGAGGGCTGCCCCCCTTGGCCAGTGGATGCAGGAGCTGGCTCTGGTCACCTTCTTGTTCTCTAGCTGTGTTACCTTGCACGAGGACCTGGTGCCTCACAGGCAGTGATTTAATAAAGGCTTGCTGCAGAGGGAACTTTCTGGAGAATGCGTGCCCTCGGGAGGAGTGGGCTTGGAGCTCCAAAGTGAAGCCAGCCTTGTGCTGCTGGGAGCGCCTGGGCCTGGCCTCGGGTCTGCTCTGTGTAAAGTGGGCGCGTGTGCGGAGGCAGAATTGCGTTTCTCCCTGAAGGAGAAGGCGGAAGGCGTGGACGGCAGCGGGAGGCTTTGCTGAAGACCACAGTGTCGCTCGGGTCCTGGAGGGTGGACCGACTGCGTTGCTCGGAGCTGCTGTGCTTCCCTTTAACCCGACCGGGGGGGCATGTGAAAATGGGACTGTTGTTTGGGTGGTCTAATTAGGAGCTCATCCGTCCAGCAGGCTTTAACCAGCTTGCTTTTGGCCAAGCTCAGTCTGGCTTTAGAAAATGTGTGTTCCAAATGCACAGTGGTGCGTGTTCTCATTTAACTGATGAAAGAGGGCTCCTCGGGTCCAAAGGCCACAAGGAGACAAAGAGCTGATTTGTCGCCCAGTTGGCTGCGGCCTCACTGCCAGCGTTCTCACCGTGGCGCTCGCCTGCGGGGCTGCTCCCGAGCCAGCTCTGCCGTGTGGCCCAGCCCACAGTCAGCCAGTGGGAAGCAGAGCTGCATTTCAGTGACAGGAGACAGAGGCCTCTGTCTGTGGCCTGGGCCCCAGGAGGCTGGCTGCTCAGGCACCTGCGTCACTGCTGAGCCGAGAGCCCTGGTGGTTCTGTGACACAGCCTGCTCTGCGTCACAGGGAGGCCGTTGACGCAGGCCGCCCACCACTGCCCTGGTGACAGCCCTCCAGGCACCCTGTGTCCTGCGGCCACGCTGGGAGCCTCTGTGCCTCGGGGATGAAGTGAGCTCCAGGAAGCTGGCGGCAGCTCCGGTGGCCCCGCCAGAGCTCCTCGGGACGGCGTCAGCACGTTCCTCCTAGGCCTTCAGGAATCAGTGCTAGGGCTGGGCTCTCCGTGGAAGCCCTGGTGCCCCAGCACCTCTCGGGGGGCCTGCAGGCCTCTGCCCAGGAGCCCTGGGACACTGTGCCCATGAGCGGGCTGCTCCGGTCCCGCTCCACTGTGCTCCTCCAGGCAGAGCTGTGCTGGGCCCTCGCCACCTCAGGCCTCTCCCTCCTTCCCCCCGACAGTCCAGCGCTGCCACCCACCCACCTCCCGGGGCTGCAGCCCCCACCAGCCCCTGCCGGGACGGGGCCATGACCTCAGGAAGCTCCCTAAGTGGAAAGCTGCGGGAAGAAGGAGGGGACGCCACACTCCTCGCCTAGGCAACCAGGCACAGAGAGCCGGGGGTGCCCGGGCACGTGGCAGAGTGCCCCAGGACGCTAACCGGAAACCTGGGAGACTGCACACATGGAGCCCGTTCCCCTCCCAGCACATCACGGAAAGGGGCCACAGACGGCGCTGACGGCGGCCGGTGACTGGCTCCTTCCCCCAAGAACCACCCACACGGCCTCATCACTGATGAACCAGCACATGTGGCAGGCAGACCCTCGCCCGCCCACCGTCCCTGACCGGCACCCACAGCACCTGCCCCAGACACCGGACGGCTGGCCCCTCCCCCACATCTGGCGCGCTTTGCAGAGGAACTGGTCAGACACTTGGACATGTCGGCCTTGGACAGGTCACCTAAACACAGCTCGTGATCGTAGCTGGCCCGAATCGGACCAAGAAAGGCCATAGCGATGTTGCCGGACCACTGAGGAAACTTGAATACATGCAACAAAGTAGCTCATTAGTGAGCTAAGTTTGTGAAGTTCCCAGGTGGGAGGTGCCCGAGGCTTGTGTGGGAGAGCGGCAGGAGTGTGCTGTCACCGCGCTTGCTGGGTTGGGTCACCGGCCACAGCTGGCCCTCACGGAGATCAGCAGAGGGAGGGCTGACCTCGGCGTCTCTCCCTGTCCTTCCGTCTGGCGTATCTAGGTGAAGGGCACACGTGCTTTCTTGTGTGATTCCTGACATTTTTCTGTACTTTTGAAATTTAGAAGAAAATGTTGGAAGGATAGGAGTGCTCTGCCCATTGAGCACACTTTCACACGGCCTCTCTCTACTCCCTTCTGCTAATATTCTGTTTTGTCACCACCCGGTTTTCTCTGGGAAGCCCCAGGGCAGCCGGGCCCTCTGTGACCACAGACACGCGCTTGCTTCAGAGTGGGGCCGCCCGGAAGGGCCTCCAGGTCCCCGCCCTGCGGGCTCACTCTCGGGACGCCCAGCACCCCCGCGTCCCACACCTGCTCCCGCCTGGTGCAGACTCGCAGGTCCACGCCGCAGGGTTTTGGAAGGGCGTCTCCGAGCAGAGCGCGTGGCCTGGTGCCTTCTTGTGACTGTCGCAGGGCTGAGCCCGAGGCTGCAGGTGCAGCCTCCTCGAGTCCTCCTCCCCAGGGCGGCCGGCCCCCTTGCCTCCTCCTCTCCCGGCGTGACCCGGCTGTCCTGGTCTCTGGCCTGTTCTCCACGTTCCCCATTGTTTCGCGCCTCCCTGCCCCGCCCCGCTCAGTGCTGGCTCCGTGAGCCTTGCATGAGCTCCGTGCTCGAGGCTTCAGCGTTCTCTCTGCTGGGTCCCTCCTGACAGCATCTCCCGCCATGACCTGTGTCCTGAACCCTCCACTTGGATCCCCTTCTCAAAGGACGTCTCCTCACGGGTCCGCCAGGCGCCTGGGTTTCGGCCTCTCCGGGCTGGGCTCCTAGCTGTCCCTCCAGCCTGGCCAGCCGCCTCCCCCGCTTGCAGCTGTCCTCTGCACCCAGCCAGGAATCCCGGGCCCTCCGTTCACTCTCCATGGCCACCAGGAGCCCAAACTGCTGCCCGGCCCTCCCCTCACTGCCTGGACCCAGCAGCGCCTCTTCTGGCCTGCCACCCTGGCTGAGCCCCCAAAATGTCACTTCTCCAAAGTGCTCCCCAGCCCCCCCATTTTCAGTCTGACCCTTTAGGGTCTTTCCATGGTTCTGGCAGGCATGTGCCACCCCCTTTGAGAAAACACAGCCTCATGCCTGTAGTCTGGAGAGCAAGGTTCATGGCATCAACCTGAGCCCCGTCCCTGTGTTGGGGCGCTGAAATCGCAGACACCTGAGGCCTGGGGGAAGGGAAGACGGGGAGTCGGGGGCGTGGTCAGCTGGTGAAGCGGGAGTAACGCTGCCCTTTCAGGTTGTGACCTCAGTGGCACCAGGAGGGACGTGGGGAAGGAATTTCTCAGCAGACGAGTGACCGGACTGGCTGGAGGAGGGACGGGTGTGCTCTTCTCAGCGGCTGTGGCCGTGAAGGAGGCAGGTGGCACTGGCCCGGCCCCTCGGTGCCCAGGCGCAGGGGTGGGTGGACCTGTGGCTTTGCATCGCTGCTCTGGCTGGGCGCACAGCTCGCTTGGTGAACGCACCGGTGCAGGCCTGTCCCTCCCGGGCTGGCGCAGAGCCTGGCGGGCCTGGCGTGGCTCCACCGCGGACAGCGCCGCGGATGCGCAGACGCACCTGGTGCGGTGGCCTTGGCCCAGGATGAGGACACACCTTCGTCTCTGAGATGCGCCGTCAGCCACCCCCTGGGTCACACCAGACGCGCCCCTCCTCTCTGCAGATGATCCCCAAGCCGAGCGAGCCCACCCGGCAGCCCGAGAGCCACCCCGAGGAGACAGAGGAGGAGCTCCGCGAGCACCAGGCCCTCCTGGAGGAGCCCTACCTGGACCGGCTGTCGGGGCAGAAGGAGGCGCATGCGCAAGCCGGCGTGCAGGTGAAGCAAGAGCCCCTGGAGAGTGACGGCGAGGAGGCGGAGCCGCCGCGGGGGGCGGAGCCCGGGCAGCGCCAGCCCACCGAGCAGGAGCTGCTCTTCAGACAGGTGACCCCACGGGGCAGGGTGGCAGGGTGGGGGGGCCTCAGGCCCACACCCCCCCAGGGCAGCGCCCCCTGGCTGGCTGGTGGTCAGCGGAAACAGAAGGGCCTCCTCCCCTGGGTGGTGTGGGAGGTAAAACGACCTCACCAGTACCTAGAGATACGGCCGTTCGTCCACTGTGGGTATTTCTGCGCCTGCTTTCCAGCCGAAGGGCAGCTCCAGACTCCCGAGGGACGGTTTCCTTTCAGGGTTTTAGACTGTGGGTTAGCACAAATCCCAGTGTTTGTAGGATTCGGCATAATCACTGAAGGTTTGGAGAAGGAGATTAATTTCTTAATCAGAAAGGTAGGCAGCACCTTTGGGGGGCAAGGAGGCAGCAGTGGTAAGCCTTGCAGACCCAGAAAAGTGGTGCAACCCAGGTTCCCAGGGCCAGTGAGTTTCCTGGGCACTGACACACGATAACCAAACACAAGAGATAGATGGATAACTGATGAATGACTTATTAAGTCTCAGTGAAAAATAAAACTCAGGCCAGTGAAACGCTAGGACAGCTGGCCAGTGAGTCAGACCCCGTGCGAGGAGCCCGTCTGTCACCGAGGAGGGTCTTGCTCCTGGTAAACAGGACATGAAAGCCCAGGGCACCCAAGCAGTGGCATCTGATCGTATCTCCAGCAGGGGAGCTGCGTCTGAGGTGGGGGGCCCGGCTCACCACTCCCTTCTCGCTAGACTTCCTGCTGGCTGCCCAGCCATGTGCCCCCTCGGCTCCAGCAGCCCAGGTGTGTGGCCCACTGCTGCTCCCCCCGCACCCCCCAGCAGCACCTGGAAAGGCTCCGTCTGTGACACCCGGGATTAGCTCTTAGATTTCTCTCGAGGCCTCTGGGTTGGCATCAAGCCACACCCTCCATCACCCCCTGGGTGTCCTCACTTTGGGATGGAGCTGCAGGCGGCAGACGGGTGGTGCTTTGCCTGTTTCTCGCTCCGAGGGGCCTGATTTCTCGGCCACTGTTAGCACCCCAGGCACCAATCCCCAAGTGCAGCGGAACCCATACTTACAAGAACCCAGAGTACGTTATGCAGCCCCCGCGGCAGGGGCGTGCCTGGCTGGCCGTTCTGGGTCCTGGCCGACCAAGCTCCACGTCCGTGTCAGTGGCAGGACCTGGAACGTTGGTGAGGAAGCACATCTCTAATTGTAGCTGAAATTCCATGTTACTGGTACACAGATATGAGATTGGAAAGTACACGTGTAAATTTTTAGGGCAAGTGTCTTGTAGATGATAAAGCGATCAGCATTCCTTTAGAAAGAACAGCCTTGTACTCCAAGCCCGAGACAATTAGAAACACGTATTTTCTGTGTTATTTGGAGGATACTGAGCAGAACAACTCATCGGGCCTCACGGGTACGTGGGCAACTTACACACGTAGACGTAAGGCACGGCATCCAATTTCCTGTAAACCCAGGCACCAGGGGGAGGTGCTGGTGGGCTCAGGCGGCTGTGGGGCTGGGTGTGAGCCCCTTGCCCAGAAGCCGGGCGGGGTGGGGGGATGGGGGTTTTGGGGTGGAGGAGGGGGAGCCTGGCCCCCTGGGTGCCGCTCCGTGCTCCGACAGGCCTCCGCCCAGGTCTCCCGCTCAGCCTCGGGCTCTTCCTCTGGGCCACTTGCGCCTCTGGCCTTTCCCCTCTGGTTGTAGCATAGGGATGGGCCCTGCCTCTCAGCCAGGGGCCAGGGTTGCAGGCCTTCCAAATGACAAGATTTGTGCATTGAAACTAAGGCATGCCTGAGGTGGGATTCAGAGAGGCGGACCTCCACTTTCGCACCCACCCGCCGGTAAAGTAGGACGCCCAGCCATCCCTTGCTTCGCGTCTCATCTCAGGGCGCCCTGGGAGGGGAGCAGCCCCTGGGGCTGTGCTGGCCACAGGGCCCCACGGGCACCTTGCCCCCTCTGGCTCTACTCTGCCCCCGCGGGACACGCACCTCAGCCTGTCCTGTTGGTCCCTTGGGGCCCCAGGGCCCTGGCCGAGTGGCCCACTCTCCACAGAACCAGTACTGCCATGGCCCTGGGTCCAAGCCCCTGTCTCCCACTCGCCTCCACGGCCACTTCCAGAGTCTTCCTTTGCGCATTTCTCCACGGGCTCGGAGTCCTGAGGGCAGAGGTGTGATGGCGGGTGTGCATTGCAGGGAGGGTGTGGCGTGGTTCCGCTGCCCGGGCGGCCGGGGCCCTGCCTTCTCAGCCCCGTGGTCCTTCAGGCTTCGACCCCTATTCTGGACACTTACAGATGCCGACTCTTCAGAGAAACATAGTTTTGTGAGAAATAATTTGTCATGAAAGCATGTGTTTAATTTCCCCCTTTCTGCTCTGGTGGTTTCTGCTGAAAGATGGCTCAGTGGGGTCCTGGGGGTTGTCCGTGTGGGTGCCCAGCTCCTCAGGGGCCCGTCCATGCCCTTCCGGCCCCCTGGCTCTGCTTGGCACCCTGGGCTTCTGGGACCTGAACGCTTCAGCAGTGCTTCCCATCCTGTGAAGTGAGGACGTGTGACAGTGAGCGACCAGGAGAGGGGAGCAGTGGCCAGTGAAGTCGAGTTAGCATCTCCATTCTGTGATGGGCTTTTCCACCCGGGTTTCTGGCATGCAGATTAGGTTTTCTTGGTCAAAACCAAGATAACAACAAACTCGACTGGGAGGCCTGCCTGCAGGTGGGCTCCTCGCGCGTCTGGGCATCCCCAGCCGGCGGCCTGGGCGTGCGTGTGGGTGGATGAGCGGGAGTGGGGGGCACCATGGCCCCTCAGGAGGGGAGGTCCCCGTGAAGCCACAGAACACGTGTGTGTCTCCCCCCAGCAAGCGCTCCTCCTGGAACAGCAGCGGATCCACCAGCTGAGGAACTACCAGGCCTCCATGGAGGCCGCCGGCATCCCCGTGTCCTTCGGCGGCCACCGGCCTCTGTCCCGGGCACAGTCCTCTCCCGCCTCGGCCACCTTCCCCATGTCTGTGCAGGAGCCGCCCAGCAAACCGAGGTTCACCACAGGTAACGCGGGCGGGGCGGGCGGGCCCCTCATTTCGGCGTCTCAGCCAACCGGTCACAGTGCTGCTGTGAGCGCGCTGGCTGTGCCTGTCGTGCTGGTGACATCAGGATTGTTGGGGCACATGTGTACCTGCATCCCGTACGTGCACACATGTGTACATGTACATGCATACGTGAGCACACGTCACCAGCACACACTGTTGAGCACACCCCCTTGCCTACACCTGTGTTGCCCACACACCTTTCCTTGCCCAAAGGCGCGGGTCTTAGCGACAGGTGCCTCTTATCAGACCCGGCTGTCCTGGGCGTCCACTCACCCAGCCGGCCTAGCCGTTGTCAGGACCCCGGGAGGCCAGGCATGTGAGGTGACCACAGACAGTGCTGTGGCAGGAACAGTGGGAAGCCCGTCCTCGCAGATGTCACCCGGGGGCCACCCCTTCCCCGCTTTTTCTACCCTCGTCCCCAGACGTGCAGAATGCATCTGCATCACGGTGTCTTCCTGACGGCAACATCAGCCACTTTGATTGGTCTGGAAGTGTCACCCTTTCCCCCCCGCAGAGCCCTGGCTGGTTCTGTGGCCAGCTGGGCTCCCTCCCGGCGGGGGAACCTTCTGGTCTCCGCGGCTCCCTGAGGGCCGGCTCTGTGCTGGGACCAGCAGGCTCCTCAATGCAAACCCAGTGGTGAGCGCAGCGTCTGGCCCCTAGATGCCAGGTTCCAGTCCGCCAGACTCCTTAATACAGAGGTCGGTCCCTGACACACGGACTTGGAGTTTTGGACCAAAAAGTGTTGTGTCTGTGACATTCATGCCACACAGCTTACATCCCGAGAGAGCTGAATCCTGGGTGGGGGGGCTTTTCACATCTGTCTTGCCTGCTGCCCCATCCCGGGTGTTGTCGGCTCGACCGCTTGGCAGCCGTGGGAGCAGAAGCGAGAGCCTAGTTTGCGCGTTCGGCTTGCCTCTGCTTTCGTTTCGTTGAGCTCCAGCTGAGGGGTTCCAGTACATTTCTGTTTCTCTAGTGAATCGCCCCTGCAGGATGGGCCGTATGTTAGCCTCTGTCTGTTAGCCTCCGTCCGCTCCTAAGCAGTGGGGGCGGCTCTCTAGGCCGGTGCCTGCCGCCCTGACAGCTGCCTCCTCTGCCCCACTCAGGCCTGGTATACGACACGCTCATGTTGAAGCACCAGTGCGCCTGCGGGAACACCAACAGCCACCCGGAGCACGCCGGCAGGATCCAGAGCATCTGGTCCCGGCTGCAGGAGACCGGCCTGCGCGGCAAATGCGAGGTGAGGCGGGCCGGGCGCAGGGAGGGGCCGCTGGGCCTGCAACTGGGTCAGTGTGGGGCAGCCTGGGGCGGGGCCTGGGGCACCTGGCCGGCTTCTGGAAGATACTGGGCTGGTTTTTGCAAAGGCCCAGGGCTTGCTCCTTGTAGGAAGGGCCGCCTCTGTCCTGCACCCCCCAGTCCTCCTGCCCCGCTCTGTCCTCATGCACCCCTGGCCCTGCAGTCCTCTGCAGCCGCTCCTACTCTTTCGGCGTTCTCTTGCTGAGCCCCGCAGCTGCCTCCTGTCCGTCTGGCCCTTTCCCTGGAGAGCCCACTTCCTGCTCCCCGTCAGCACCCAGGACGCACGGCCCGCTGTCCTCGGGCCTCTGCCACCAGGGCAGGAGCTGGAGGTCCGCAGGGGACATCAGCCCTGTGGCTTTCCCCGAATGTCCTCTTTAGCACCCGAAGCTCCTCCCAGGATGCGGAGAGCCTACTCACATCCAGGCTTCCGTGAGGCCGCGCTCTGGTCCGGTCGGGCCGGATTGGTTATCGCACAGCGCCCCCCACCGACCCCCACCTCTCTCAGCACAGTGACAAGGCCCGTTGCTGGAGGTGGCGATGGCCGGGCTTGCTGTCAGACACGGAGGGTCCTGCCGCTCAGCCCATGGGGATGGGAAGGCTCTGCCGAGTGACATTTCAGTGTCCTTCGCCCTTTTGACAGGGGAACAGCATTTCCACGAGTGACCCAGCTCATGCTCTGGGCGGGTGTCTTGAACTCTCTAGGGGAGCCGTTGTGTGGGTGTTGGGGAGCCCCTGCCGATAGCATATCAGTGTCCTCATCTGCGCAGTGGGGCTGGCTGCACTCATGTCCCCGGTGCTTTGGGCTGGCAGCCTCTAGCCCCCAGATGCCCCCCAAATGGGACCTGCTGTGTCCCCCACACACTTTGTGGGACTTGGGGTTGCACGTGCTGCTAGGTAGAGTGACCCCAGAAAGCTAAAGCCCACAGTTGACAAAAACTACCCACATCCATCTGCCACAGCCGGGCCACCGGGGCCAGGGCCCGAGCCCGAGCCTCTGTGGGCGGGAGAGCAGGTGTGTCCCGAGCCCACTGCTGAGTCTCCCCTCCCCTCCGGAAGCTGCAGGAGCTTAGGGCAGCCTGTTTCACGTGACCCCTGTCGTTACCGGTTCTGGGGCGGATGTGATTTGGGGTGCGGAAGAGGGCACAGAGGCGGAGTCCAGAATCCTGCCTGACGTGCCCCTGGAGGACAGTGTGCGGCCGCTGGTGAGGGCGGGCCGAGCTGCACCACTGGGGGGCAGCATCGCCTGGTGGACGCTGCCTGTCCCTCCTGCCGCCCGGGCCCAGCTCCTCCTCCAGGGCTGCTGGGCATCTGAAGCCCCTGAACCGCTTCCTGCCCCACCCCCTCGTCCCCAGGAGGGTCGCTGAGGCCCGGGGCACCTGCCATGGTCCTCAGCCAGAAAGGCTGACAGCCGGTTGGGGTGAGACGATGAAAACACAAGAGGGTCAAGACCCACGACCCTCCTCTGCCACCTTCGGCACCGTGGGGGCGCCCACCTGTCTGGGCCGGCGGCTGCAGGGGTCCCCGGACCTGCTGAACCACAGGCGAAGGGCCAGTGGGCCATGGGGTCAGACCCCAGCTGGCAGGATAGTCGGGAGGAGGCTGGGGTGAAATGTGTGACCCCCACACAGCCAGGGACGCGAGTGGGGCACCCTTGGCATGTGCTCCAGCCCCGGCTGTGCCTCGGGGCCCAGGGTGATGCCTGGTCACTCAGCCCAAGGCACTGCAGTGTCCCTGCAGCCACCACCCCACCCTGCCTCCCAGTGCAGCCTCTTGGGTGGCAGAGCTCAGGGCCCAGCGCTGGGCACGATTGTAGGAGTTGGGCCCTGGCAGAAGTCAGAGGCTTTCCAAGGTCCCGGGCTGCCAGCTGGGTCCCCTCATTCCCAGCGGATGACAGTGGGCGCCATGGTGGGCCCCTCCCTGTGCTGCTGCTTCGGGCTTGGCACCGTGGTGAAGGACAGGAGCTGTCCTGTGAGCAGCTACGGGTCCTCCCGGAGGTTAAGGGCCAAGAGCAGCTGCTGGCCTGTCTGCTGGGGTGTGTCCCCTGGACTACGTCCTCTGGGCCACCACCGCCAGGACCTCTGGACTCTGCTGTGTTCCCTCAGAAAGCCACTGCTTTCTGTTAACTTTAATCCCTCACCTTGTAAACCATCTTCCTATTAAAAATTGGATAAAGAAAGAAGAGTTATTTTTATGTAAATTTCTAGGGGAAAACCTCCAAAAAGCTCAGGAGGCTTGATCAGGAACTTTTTTTTTTTTAAGATTTTATTGGGGAATTGGGGGGATGGGAACAGCACTGGGGAATTGGGGGAAGGGGAACAGACAAGTTGCTGTCGTTTTGTTCTTCAGTCTAGTTGTGGAGGACGTTGCTTCACTGGCCCAAGTTGGCACCATCATTGCACTCTTCCCAGGCGAGGCAGATCAGTCGTCGGCTTCTGGACGGCCGCTCACTGCGGCTGCTGGCTGCTCACACTGGCTGCTGGCTACACACGGTAGCCCATGGCAGCCCACTGCCACAGGGGCTGCAGCCTACGCCATTGCCGGCGACTCACGGCAGCCCAGCTCCAGGTTGAGCTGTTGTTCAGCATCTTAGCTGTGGAGGGCAGTGTCACTGGTCCTCAATGTGGGATCTGAACCAGGGCCCTCTGGCGTTCCAAGCCAGCTCTTAACCAACGCGCCACTCGGCCGGCCAGATCAGGAATTTTTAAACCACGGAAAATATGGGTGGACAGCGAGTAAAGGCCACTTCAGGCGTCTTGGCTCCTCCGTGCCGCTGGGCCATGCAGGACAGGGTTCCAGCGTCGCCCCAGGGAGGCCTGAGCGAGGCAGCCCCACCGCCCTTGGCTGCTCCCCTGTGTTTCAGTGGGGAAGCGAAGTGACAGTGCCACTTGTGTGACAGCGAAGGGTGAAGTGCCGGACGCTGGGATTCTCTTTCTAAACACTTTTCGGAGTAATTAAAGTGTAAACCCTATAAAAAATTTTAAAACATTTTTAAATACTGTGTGTATATGTAATTCAGTTGTCACATAGACATAAGATGTATGTTCCTCATAAGCATCACAAACAACATGAATATTCTTAGGCAGCGTTCGCTTTTCCTTTTGCAACAACCCAAGCTTCTGCTCATGCACGTGCCGTTCTGTTCCCTTTGGGTTTTCTGTTGAACCTGAGCGCGCACGGGGAGATGTGAGTGACCCCTCTCGCTGTGTCCCCACAGTGTATCCGCGGACGGAAGGCCACCCTGGAGGAGCTGCAGACCGTGCACTCAGAGGCACACACCCTGCTCTACGGCACGAACCCCCTCAACAGGCAGAAACTGGACAGTAAGAAACTTCTAGGTATTCCGAGGCCTTCTTACCTTACCGCCAGGGCTGTGCTTCCAGGCCTGCGCTCACTCAAGTTCGCTCCGCGTGCACCTGGCACAGGAGGACGGCCCCACCGTCCCTCCCTTGGCCCCTGAGGCCGTGGCCGAGGCCGCGAGGTCGCCCACCAGGCTCTGCCCTTCTCTGTGGGGCCTGCACCAGGTCCTAAGGTGAGGGACGGAGGAGAGCCTCCCACCCTCAGCATCTGGGCCGTGGCTTCCTGCCGTGTGTCCAGTGTGTTGGGTAGAGAATGGGCTGAGAGCCACTGCTTCCTCAGAGCCTTAAGTAGCAGAGTCCGAGGCTGGAGCTGCCCAGGGACGTTGCACTCCCAGCCCGCAGCTCAGCCCTCGCCTGCAGTGAGCCCGCAGTCGGGTTTGAGCTGCACTCTAAGGCTTGGGGGAAGGGGGGGTAAGAGCAGCCTAGGGAGGGGTCGCTGCGGGGTGCAGCAGCCAAGCCTCCCCCAGCACAAGGACGAGGACAGGACATGGGCTGTGGCAGGCACCCCGCATAAGGGGTGGGGACCTGGGCCTGACGGAAGGAGCTTTCTCCTGCCTGGGGCGGGGGGTGACAGTCCCCACAGGGTCTTCAGCTCAGGCAGCCAGGTCCTGTGGCACAGACCCCAGGGCCTTTCCTGGAACTTCCATCCCGGCCTCCCAGCCACCTTGAACTGGGACAGTCACACGGTGGGTTTCCTTCCTCCAGCCTTGCGTTTGTTCCTGTGCGTGAGAAGCCCCACAGGCTCAGGGCCCAGAGCCACATCAGGCAGAGAGGGTCTGGGGATGACAGACACTGGGCCACCGGGCGGGGAGGGGGCTGGGCGTGCTTCCCACTGGTTTCCGTGGCCAACGCTTGGACAGTCTGCCCTGCATGGTGCCAGGCCCTGCACAGGGCAGCTGGGATCCGCACGGGGTCCCGCTCCAGCCCGGCCTGAGTCATTCCCTCATGCATTCATTCATCCAGTCATTCATGCATTCATTCATTTCCTTACTCACGCGTTCATTCACTCACTCACTCACTCAGGATGCGTATCTTCTGTGCTGGACACCCCGTAGGTGCTGAGCTCCACGGCGGGGGTTGCAGTGCCAGTGTCCTCAGAGAAGGTGTGGCTGGTGGGGCCGTGAGGAGACACACACAGGCTGTGGCCTGGGGGGGCTGCCGCGCTCCACTGCCCGGTAGTAGCAGGGCTTTTAAAAGACATCAGCACTCGCGCTTGGGGAGACAGGAAATGGAGCTGACAGCCTCAAGGCTGGACAGCGGGTGGACAGCGGTGCTGGAGATCACACGTCAGCAAGTGACTCCTGAGCCCTTGCTGGGGACAGAAACCACGGGCTCGGCTAGCCCAGGATGGCGACTACAGAGAACCTGGACCTAGGGGCAGGGAGGGGCTCAGACCAGGGCCGGGGCCGTAGGGGTCTGAGAGGCTGTGTCCCTGTGCTGTCCTCCCCACGGCCCTGGACAGAAAGGGCACAGTGTCCCTGGGCTGGGATGGACGTCAGACACAGAGCGGGGCGAGAGTCCCAGCCCGCCTCCCACACCACTCTGCCGGGCTCCCAGAATGCTGACCTGTACCCCCCAGGCAGATACAGGAGACCCCTCTTCAGGGACCGAGCAGCCCACTCCTACAAACAGCCCCCCAAGACCCCCAGCGGCGGAGGGAACTGCAGAGGAAACACAGATGCCCGTTAGCAGTTGCCTCCGTGGACCGGGAACAAGTACAGTAGGAAAGGCCGCCGCTCAGAACATGCGGAGAGACGCGGCCACGTGGTCGCGATGTGCAGGCCTTTGGGCTGGAAGACTGGCGGTCAGTCCCCAGGAAGCAGAGCAGGACTGACAAGAGCTGACGTGACAGGGCGAGGATCGGAGGTGTGTGCCCAGCACGCAGGCCCGAGGCAGGAGCTTCCAGAGCGCGGCAGGAGGCGGGCAGAGCCACGTGCGTCGTCACCAGCAGGCCCCGGGATGGAGGACCCACGTGGGAGCAGCCCGGGAGGGCCTCAGGGCAGCAGGCATGGGCGACAGCAGGGCTGCTCGGGGACCGCGTCTCGTCAGCGCTGCTGCTCGGTGGCCGCGCACAGCCTCGCCCGTTCCGAGGGGAGAGTCCTTCCGGCCCGCCGTGTCTGCCCTGCCAGACTGCTTCGAGTACAAGGGTGAAACAAAGGCGTTTTCAGACACAAAGGTCCTGGGAACGTCGCCCTCGTGCGTGCTCTCTCGAGGCTGCCAGAGGACACGCCCTGGCAAGGCGATGGGAGGGTCAGAGGGGACGCCTGGGCACCCCAGCACCTTCTCAGGGCACCGCAGACCCGGGGCTTGTCAACCGCAGGAATTCATTCTGACAGTTCTGGAAGCTGCAAGTCCAAGGCCAGGGTGCCAGCACGGGCCGTGAGGGCCTCTTCCCGGTTAGTCGTCAGCCATCTTCTCGCTGTGTCCTCCCTGCAGAGGGCAGGCGGGGTCTCGGTGGAGTCCCTTACAAGGCAGTGAGCCCATGCATGAGGGCTCTGTCCTCGCGACCCAGTCACCTCCCCAAGGCCCCACCTCCTGCCACCATCACAGTGGGCATAGGGTTCCAAGAGGGGAATTTGGGGGACACACACACTCAGGCCGCAGCCGTTACAGAGGCCAGTCCCCAAAGGCTGGCAAAGCAGGTCCAGGACACAGCCATGTTCCCCGCACAGAAGGATGGAGCAGTGTGGGTGACGGCCCACCTGTCGGTCTGTCTCCAGCAAGAAGTCAGATGCCACTGGACCTCCGTGTTGCGCACCAGGATGCTCTGGCTTCCTCTCGCCCTGGCCGAACCCTAAGCAAAGTGTGGGGACAGCTCGCCAGGAACAAAGCGCAGTTCCTGGTCCCCGTGGAGGAGTATGCGGGCGAGGGTGCTCTGCCCCTCGATTGCAGGGTGTCTGTGATGTTCACGGTACACATATGTCATACGGACCTTTCCGTGTGTGTGACTCCTCCATTCACCCCAAAAAGGGCAGCTGTGTCTCTGAGCTGTGAGGGAGTGTTTGGGGTGCCCAGGCCCCCCCCCTTACCATGGCTGTCATGGAGAGGAACTCGGGCACAGGGCAGGGAAGTCAGAGCCCGCTGGCTCCGAGGAAGGGGACGGGGACTCCGGGGAGACACGTGGCTCATGGAGGGCCTGGAGGCCGGGCCTGTGGTGCAGAGTGGTGCACACTGGGAAGGGTGCCAGCTACGGGCCCAACGGAAAGGAGTCTTCAGGGACAAGGACAGGGGACAGTGGGGAGAGGGTGAGTGGCCTCAGCAGGAGGAGCTGAGTGAGGAGGCCGCCTGCAGAAGACAGCCGCACAGCGTGACGGGCAGAGTGCCTGGTCCCCGGCGTCTCCAGGATCCTCCAGAAAACGTCCCTCCTTCCAGCGTGGACCTCAGCTGCCTGGGATGGTCTCCCTCGGGGGAGCCGAGCCTGTGGGTCCCGTGACGTCCCAGGTGCTGCCACATCGTGGAGCCGGCGCCCCCTGGGAATTGGCTGGGTTGCCTGTAGAGCGGTCTCTCAGTCGCAATGGCTTCCAGTGGGCTCGCGCCCTGGACACTGCAGCCCACTGTCTGCAGTGGCGAAGGCCCTGCCGGCTCTGCCCGGACACCTGGTGCTCCCACGTCAGACCCACCTACTACCGGGAGCCCTCCTGCACTGCAGCCTCCCAGACCTGCAGGATTTAGGGTGCAGGACAGGAGTAACTTGGGGGACCAACTCCATGTCACAGGTGTCAGATGATTCCAGGCTACCCCAGGGCTGGACGCGGTTTCTATGCTCGTCCTGAACTCGGGTCCTCGGGGAGGAGCAAGCAGTGGGTGCTGGGGGTCTGGTGCCTTCCTGCCGGTGGCCCCGTCCTCGATCGCCTTGTGGGCCCGGTGCTGGAGCTGCACCCGGCCTGCCGCTGTCCCGTGAAGCCCCCTCCCGTCTGTTTCTTTATGAAATGCTTCGCCCTCTCCTTAACCCGTTCCTTTCTCCGTTCAGTGTTTACTTTGTTGGCTGAGTATGTTGTCGCAAAACGTGTGTGTGTGTTTAATTTACATCAGTGATGTCATAAGTCATTCCATTTCCTTTTTCTCTTCTGCTAAACTTTGCATTTTAAAACCTGTTCACGTCACCATGAGGATACCTAGTCAGTTTCCTTCTCGCCACTTGAGATCTGCTTGCAAATTTCTGCCGGTTGTCCTAACGCATCAGTCCGAGGAGCCCAGACACAGAAACAGTCGGCGATTAGCTCAGATGTTAACATCACCCAGTTAGGTGTTTAGACACCGCTGTGTGACTCCCCTAACCCTTTTAACTGAATCCACAAATGTCTAAGCCCACCGCTAGAAGACCTGTGTTGTTGGCATGGCGCAGGACACACAGCTCGGCTGGGCTGACGTGGACTGCAGACGCTTGAGACGGGCTGGTCGGTCACCACCCTGGGTGTTCCTGGATGTCACAGGGCGGGCGGGGGAGGGGGGTCATCTTCTGATGGCGGCGACCTGAAAGGGTTAGCCTGGTCTGGTGGCTGAGGAGTGCGGCCAGGGCTGCAGGGTACCGTGTGAGTGACTGCCTGGCAGCACTGACGTGACAGGTCCCAGGAGACCCCTGTGCTCGCGGCTGTGTGGGCCCCGTAGGCGCTGCAGGAGAAAGGCAGCGTTCCCCACGGCCATCGCCATCCCAGACACGGCTCACGCGGCTGGAGAAGCACAGTGGTGCTCAGTGCATCTGCCCATCTCTCCGCCTGAAGGTCCGTGGCCTGCCTGGGTGACAGTGGCCCCAAACCGCGGAGGGCAGTGTGGGACGCACTGGAGCAGGGCCTCAGCAGCAGACATCTCGGGGCCTGTCACCAGGAGGGCTTTAGAACCCCATGCCCTCCTGCCCACCCAGCGGTGGCGGGGTGGGGGTTGAACACGTGCTATCCTGTGTGAGTTTTTTATTACCACGTTGCTCTCTGCCTGCTGGGTAATGAGCAGAATCAAAATACTCAGATGATTTATGCTTTTCACATAGACATTATTGGCTATAATTTCAAAAATAGAAAAGCCTAGTCTCCTGCAGAGCCCTCTTTCATGCACACACACACACACACCTGAATTCACGGACGCCGTCCCTGGGATGGTGGGGAAGAACGCTCCTCCGTCCCCAGCGCCGTGCGCCCGTGTGGCAGGACAGTCCGCCTGTGAGGACGAGCGGCCACTGCCAGCCCCGGCCGAGACCTAGGACCATTTGCCACTTCTGAAGGCAGGGCTGTGAGCCTCGGCACCCCCAGAGGGCTGTGGCCACAAATGCCAGCTCTGCAGGGCCTGTGCCCTGCAACCCCAGGACCCACTGCTCACAGACGCCAGCACTCCGCAGGCCACACGGGTGATGCAGTTTGCCCCTCACTGTGGGCACATTGTCGTGTTTCGAGGTCCCAGAGCGCCTCAGGACCCCACGGCATTTCCAGGGCGGCCACAGCGCAGGCCGGGCGCCCTGTGACCTTGGCCCTCTGACTCTGGCTCTCCTCCCTGCAGGCTCGCTGACGTCCGTGTTTGTCAGGCTGCCCTGTGGTGGTGTCGGGGTAAGTATTTCTTTAATGTGTAAATAATGTCCTGTTTGTTCTCAGGGCCCCAGTGGTCACAGAGCTCTCTCCGCAGAGTGGGTAATTGCTGCCAGGTGTTTTCCATAAACGGTCTGGCGGCGGGGCTGCCCCGGCACTCACACGTGTGGCTTCAAAGGCCCGTGAGCCTGTAAGCGTTTGATGGCTGGACTCGGGCACCTTCCTCGGGGAGGGGCGTCTGGCATGCACGGCTCGCTGTGGACACGGGGCCTGGGGTGCGGCTGGTCCCCTGGTGGTGGAGGAATAGTCGGCTCATCCGACTCAGGCCGTGAACGCGTCCCTCGCTGGGGGTGTGCTGAGCCGTCCCCGTGGCCAGGCCCAGACCCAGGGGACTCTGCGGAGCCTGTGAAGTCACCAAGCTAGCAGCTGGGTTGTGCTTGCTCTCTAGAAGCGACGACGCTTCTAAGCAGATCCTGCCAGGTGGACCCGTAGGGGGACCAGCGTCTCTAACATGGGCCTCCCCTGAGCCTGGCGTGGGCGCGGGCCTATGGGGACTCGGTGGGCTGGGCGTCAGCGGAGGCCAGATCCCTCCATCCCAGTCAGAAGGGGCTCCCCGCTCCCACCCTCGGACGAGGGAAGGGGCGTGAGAACAGAGCTGCAGTTGGAAGGAGAGGCCGGGCCCCTCCCGGCTGACCGCTGGCCATGGAGGTCAGTGGCCTGGGGACGCTGCAGCCGTCGTGGGTCCAACAAACCACGGGACAACAAAGCCACGTCGGCCGACGCCACGCAGCCGCAGGCCGTGTGCGTAATTACAGATCACGGGTGAGGCCTAAGGTCTGGATTCTGTTATGGAAATGAAACAAAATTGTTTTCTTCCTGAATCTACAAAAATCGCTGCTTTGAAAATTATCCCGTCAGAAAGGGAATCGGCAGCATTTATTCACCCGCCACCGAGCTCTCCTGCCTCGCGAGCCGCCCTGTTCTGTATTGTGCGTAGTTTGCAGTCCCTTCACTCGGGCAAATTTTTGGCCAGACTTGAAAAGCTTTGGATTCCCAGCACTGCCCTGCGGCCAGCTCCACGCAGCAGGGTTTATCATTTGCAAATGCAAGCTAAGCGGGAGGTGTGGCTGGGCAGCCAGGTGGGCCCTCCCTCTGCAGATCCTGGAGCCCTGAGGCCCACCCGACCCATCTCACATCCAGGAGAGCCTGGCGACCCACCCGCGGAGCTGGGCAGAGGGGCGGGCCTGTGGGAATAACGGGCAGGGCAGGACGTGTGAACCCCAGGTGTCTGCACACTGTCCCCTCGGTGCTCCCCGTGGTTCCCACGGACAGGAGGGCGGAGGCACGGGGTGTGGTGTCAACGGCGCAGCCGCAGCACTGCTGGGCCTGGGTGTCCTTCCAGCACCAGGCCAGCCCCGGGGTCCCCTGAAGCAGTGGGAGAGGCTCCACTTTCCTGAAAGTTACTTTAAATAACATTTAGGTTGTGTCACCCATTCTCCCTTAACCAGGTTAAAGAGAGGCTTTAAACTGTTTGACCTCATTTCAAGCTAAATAAAGTGCTCCGCTCACCTCCTGAGGGTGACAGTTTCCCCTTCACGAAGATGCAGGGAACCGCCTGGCCCCGCCCCCATGCGCAGGCCCTGGGCGCTGTGCCCACGCCCATGGTGAACCCAGGCGTGACCGCCCCCTGGTCTGTGTCAGAAGCACCCCTCCTGTCTTCACTGTAGGAAGGCGTGGAGGGGCCGTGCTCGCGTGTCCGTGATCGCCCTCCTGCCTTGCCCCACGCAGGGCCGCCTCCTGGCGGTGCTGCCCCGCCCAAGCCGTGCTCCCTCCCTGGACCTCGGCGGCTGGACCTCAGCTCCAAGCCCACCGCCTCAGGCTGGTCCACCAGGAGCTGGTGGCCAGCTGCTAAAGGACTCAGGCCCTAAAGCAGCGGAAGTTCTCGTTGGGCTCTCTGGGGACATTAGCACCCTGGGATCCCACGGGGCTGGAGGCCTATCCCTCGCTCTGGGCAGGGTGTCACAGGACCCTAGTGGGCAGGAGAGCAGAGCACAGAGACCCTTCATGCGGAGTGTCGGTTCAATTTCCCTCCATAGTTCCTTGGCCCTAAAACCCAAATCTTTGCATTTTGAAGAGAATGTGAGTGATTTTTCCCAAACAGCCTTTGGCCCTCGGGTACAGCTTCAGGGCCGCCCTCCCCCCCTCCCACACACACACACACACACACATTGTCACCCTCCTGGAAGGCAGCTGGTGTCATCCCCGACTGGCTCCCACTTGGGCCAGCACCTTTGGCTTCAGAGAAATGGTTCTGCGGCTGCAGAAAGGATCTGGTGCGGGATCGGGACCCGACGGCTGGCAGTGAGCCTCTCGCGGGGCTGTGTTACCAGCGCTGCAGCGGTGTGTGCGGGGGTCGGCGGAGCACAGGGCATTCCTTTGACATTTGGAAACTATTAAAGAACAGAGAGGTTGGTCATTGCAAAGAATAACTCTCACAAAACAACACTCTTCAGGAAATGGCTCGACCCCTCGTAAATGTATTTTAAATCACCTTGCTTTGAAGATGAAGCTTCAGACTTCATTGAAATAAGCCCTCCCACCCCACATGACGATCCTTGTCTGTCAGGTGGGCAGAAGCCTGTGCACCTGGACATACCTGGGCTGGGAGGGGTCTGGTGGCGTCACCTCCGTGTCCAGAGCCCAGAGCGGTGGCACTCGGAGAAGGTTACCTTGGGAAGAGCGTCCCCAGTTAGACTTGGCAGACACTTACTGTGCAGCTTCTCAGAGCTGTCACTTGACTGGAATGTCCCCAGCAGGGCCCAGCGAGTCCCCAGTGTGTGTGACCAAGTCACCAGTTCCCCATCACCTGGGATGGTGGCTCGGGCGCCTTTGAAGTGGCGCCCAGGGGCTGCGTGCTTCCTCCTGGCGCTCCGATGGGCGCCCCTGGCCCCCTAGGAGACGTGTTTGTACAGTGGCAGCTCCCCCGCCCACACAAGCCAGGGCTTCAGTAAAAACCTGGTGTGCCCGAACGCCAAGCAGAGACGACCTGACACGTTTGTGCCACAGGCTTCTTTGTTTGACGTGGAACAGCCAACGGGCGCATGGTGAGCGTTCCCTGGGGATGTCCCCAGAGTCCCCGGGTCCCCCCACCTCCCACCCCGTGCCTTGTTCCCACATGGCTCCTCTTACCAGACACTTGGTGCTGGTTCCTCCTGTTAAATTCAGCACTAAAGAAAGTCATCATCTGGAGACACCTCCAATCCCAACGCTGCCAACATGTCCATTTGCTAATTGTTAGTGTAACTCAACTCTCGCTGTCAGAAAAGGGAGTGGCCCAGGTAACTGTGACGTCATTACTCGGACTTTCGTGTGTATCGGGTCAGTTGAGTAAAGAAACGACACCTCCAAAAGGGGGGAAAACTCAGGCATGTTATTTTTGGTGCATTCTTTTTCTGTTTGGTATTTTTTGGCATGTCTTTAAAAAAACTAGGGTGTGTCCTGGAATTAGAGAAGAGCTGGAGGCTGTGCTGTAGGTGTGAGGGCAGAGCCCGCGGGCGGAGAACTCACTGCCCTCTGCTGTCTCCACAGGTGGACAGCGACACCATCTGGAACGAGGTGCACTCGTCCGGGGCGGCGCGCCTGGCCGTGGGCTGCGTGGTGGAGCTCGTCTTCAAGGTCGCCACCGGGGAGCTGAAGGTCAGTGAGGCCCCGGCACAGACAGGCCCAGGAGGAAGGCTGCCAGCAGGTTCCCCAGGGTGGGGACAGCCCCGCGGGTCCCCCTTTGGAAGGTGAGGGGTGGCCATCGGAGGGGACGGCCCCGTCCAGATGTAAAGAGTGGACCCTGTTCTGTCCATCACTGTTGAATCCAGGGGAACTTTTCCCACATTTGTGAAAACATAAATAATATCATATTAGCAGTGATTCTCAAAGATACTGCTTTTCAGGGCACTTTTCACTCTTAAAAATTGTTGAAGCACCGAAGAACTTTTGCGAATGAATTAGGTCATCAGCGTGGACCATATTAGAGATTAAAACTGAGGAACTTTAAAAATACGAATTTGCAAATGGCAGGTCCCTCTGAGCTGCTCCCGTTGGTCTCTGGCCGCACGCGGTTTTAGCTGAAGTACAGGAAGGAAACCTGGCCTCGCCCAGGACGCTCCCCGAAAGGAGGGTTATTTCAGTAACGTTTTCACATACTCGTGGACGTTCTCCTTCAATGCCGCACCAAAATTTAGCAAGTGGAAGGAAGTCCCTGGAAGGCCAGTTGCAGTGTGGGACAGGAGCAGTGTCGGCGGGCTTGTCCTCCATCAGGTGGACACCCGCTGGCCCCACGCGTGACTCCTGTAAACTGGTGATTTGGAAGTAAGCGCTCGTGGCATCATGTCGGTCTTCCAGATCTTGACACATTTTGTTGTACAGTGTCCAGAAATCCACTGACCTTTGGACCCATAATGTCACCACACGGTGTCACCTGGAAGGCCTTCTAAGTGCCGGGAAGAGTGTGACGCCCACGGTGGCCCAGACATTGGCCCAGACTTCTCATTTTCACGTGAAAGCCCCGATCGCCCCACTGACAGCGACTGCTGTCCGTTCTTTCCCTTGAGGTGACAGGTCCCTGGTCATTTTTGAGAAGGGCCTTCGATGTACCCAGGTTGGAACAACAGTTTGTCTGTTAGTCATTTCGAGGAAGATGGGCTCTGTGACGCACGGGCCCGTCCTCGCCGCGGTCAGTGCTGGCCTGCCTCCCGTTTCTTACACGGGAGGTCGGAAGGGATTTAATGGAACGGACCCGTTTTACTGCTTCATCAAGGACACTCACAGTGGAGCCTCCTTCCCTCAAGCGTGGAAGCCACGCTTCCCAGGGCTGTCGCCTCACTCCTGCCCCCGGCACGTCACCCACGACTGCTTTCACACCCTCAGGGCAGGTGTGTGCGCAGTGGGGAAGGCGAACAGAGCCTCAGGGTGACAGCAGGCCCCCGAAGAGCTCGGGGCTCCCCGGGACTGTCTCCCTGTCCCCCGGGCTGGTCTCTGTGGCAGGCTGCTCACCATGCCCACAGCCCAGCCACAGGTGGTCAGCTGGCCCTTGGGGCTGTTACAGACCTTGACCAGACAGGTTCCTGTTGCTGGTGGCAGCGAGATGCCCACTGAGACCACTTTTATGACAGCAGCCAGAGTGCTTGCACGTGGTTCTCTAAAGCCTAAGTGACTCCGATCCCACTGGAAGGTGGGGCTGCATTCCCCTCCGGCCTCGGAGACGTTTCTTCCAGGGGCTGATGCCCACACCTGTGGGAACCGAACTGCAGTGGGGACACAGCTGCCCGGTAAGGCCAGACTGGGCATGTCGGCCCTGTGGCCGCGCCCCTTCCGTCTCAGCTGCGTTCAGGGTCCCGGTCAGGTTACTTCCTGGGAGACTGTCCGGATCAGAGGTGGACCGGGGGTGCCTCCACCTCTCCCCTCGAGATCCCTGAGCTAAGAGCCTGGCCAGCAGGCCGGTCAAGATAGAAAGTCAGGGGCAGTCACTGCAATGGCGAGTAGGTCTCGTTAAAAGAAGGGGCCCAGCGCCTCGGAAATGCTCACCGCAGCCCTTGATTCTGTCCCACGTCTGTGCCCCCGGGATGCAGCGTGAAACCGTGTCCTCGCGTGTCCTCTGAACCTGCTGGCATTTCGGTCTGTGACGATTTTCTCACTGACCTGACATCAATCTTTCGCCCGTTTCTTCCCACCTGTTCATTCCCGTGTAGAACGGCTTTGCTGTGGTCCGCCCTCCTGGACACCACGCGGAGGAGAGCACGCCCATGTAAGTAGACGCACGCTCGCTCTCGGCCTGGGGGTGCTGGCTCCTGAACGCTTGGAGGGCTGGGCCAGCACTCACGCGAAAAGGACGAACTGGGCTGCTGGTGCCAGCCCCCTGTGATGTGCGCTGTGTGCGTGTGCTGTCCCCGGGGCCCCCGAGTGAGCACGGGGACGAAACGTGCCTCTAGAGCTCGCAGGTCGACTTCAGTGGTGGCTGATGAAGTAGAGACGTCTGCAGGAGGCAGTCTAGAGCTGTCTTCTGCCTGTTAACGTTCGCTGCAACAAAATGGAGGGGAAACAAGTCACAGCAGGACCGGTTCACGCGGCACATCGTCGCTCAGGCTCATGACCCTCGGGTTGTCTCTGGGTGTGGCCTCTTAGGCGACCTGCTCACGGTTTGGCAGTAAGGAGGCTGACGTGCCAGGGTCCTGACCGCACGGCCAGCTGCCTGGGCTCTGGGTCGGGTCTGAGTTTCTCTGACTGCGCACACCTCGGCGTGCGTCATGGGCAGGGAAGCTGTGACAGGTGCAGACTCACCTGGGGCAAAGCCACGCACACGGAGGGCCCAGCAGCTGCGCACTGAGCACTTTGGCTGCTGGGGGGTCGGCAGGGGAGTCCGCTGTCACTCGTCTGGAAGTGGGGCATCAGAGCAGCTTCAGGGGTCCACCTCGAGCAGGAGGAAATGGTCGCCACCACCGAGCGTGGACTTGGGGTGAGGTCTTGGCAGCCGTCCCCGAGAAACCTTCAGCTACCCCAGACCCCGAGCGCTCACTCGCCCAGCGGGGAGCAGGCCTCGTTTCCCTGAAGTTGCTTTTCTAGATCGAACCTGAGCTGTTAGGTATTCTGAGCAGTGAACCTGAATGACCACCGTGGGCTGTGGAGGACTCTCCACTGACGTTCTCCGGGTGTGGGACGCGCCGCGGCCGGTCCAGCTCAGCCCAGCGTCCGGCCGTGCGGGCTCCCAGACCCGCAGCCCAGCCTCAGCTCGGGGAAACTCGGGCGAAGGCAGGTTCAGATGGAGACAAGCCTTTCATGGACTTGAGTCACTTTCTTAGCTTTTCTCGCACTTGAACAAGACTAGAATTGCAGTTAGTCGGCGGGGTGATTACATGTCATTGTCGTATGTCTCGGGATGTGGAAAGACGGGCAGAAGCAGCTGAAACGGGTCACTTCTGTGGCTCATAGGTCTCTGAGAGGCCAGTAAGAGGGGGACGCGGGCACCAAGTGGAATGGGTTTCTTACCAGGGCAGCTCTGCAGTCGGCATGCAAGAGTCTAGAAGACTCTGTCTGTCTGTCTGTCTGTCTGTCTGTGAGAAGCGTTGCTTAAGGTTTCCAAACAGCTTGGCCAAAAGCTGCATTCTGCAGACCCACTGAGATGCACAGATTCCGGAAGGTTCCATTTGAAGTTGTGTAAAAACTGATCCGAGGCTGTGTCTCCCCTCCGTTCCCCCTGCAGGGGCTTCTGCTACTTCAACTCCGTGGCCGTCGCCGCCAAGCTCCTACAGCAGAGGCTGAACGTGAGCAAGACGCTGATCGTGGACTGGGTAAGCCGGCGCCCTGACCCAGGCGCCCAGCGTCCTGGGCAGAGGGGGACACAGCGTCTCTGCCCCCACAGACACGGGGCCTGGGGCCCTCACTTTCTGGAAACCACCTCAGGTGTGGAGAGTGAGAGCCCAGACCTGGTACGAGCCTGCCTCCCGGCCTCCATCACGATCCTACCATCCTGGAAGGCTCAGGGTGTGCCGCGCTCAGGGGCGCCCTTAGCAGAGCCACGGGGCACAGCCGGGAGGAGAGGGTGCCTCCCCCACCCCCAGCCCTGTGTGCCTGTGCGATCATCCTCCCTGCCGGGTGACCCAGTTTGGGCCGGTTTAGCCTCTTTCCCCATTTTCCTGTGGGAGGTGCCACTTCTCACCATCCTTGCCCCGAAAGAGTAAACTCTGGTCACATCTGAGCCCCACAGATCGGTCCCCAGGTTCCTGTAGGAGGCGACTGTGCGAGGCGTTTGTTTTCTGTCTCCTTCCAGCCGTATATGCCGGGGAGGGGGTGGGGGTGATTCTCTTTGCTATTTATGATTTATTTTATAATTTTTTTAAGTAACAAAAAAGCAGGTACATCAAGTGTGAGCCTCGTTTGTAATGCAAAGTCCTTCTCAGCTTGGGAAGAGAAAAAAACAAAACAAACCCCGGGAGACTCAGCAAGACCCCAGCCGCAGGCGCTGGTCCTGGGGTTCACGGAGCCCTTAGGCACCTGAGGCCGTGCAAGCTGCCGGCGCCCCAGGTGATCTCAGGCAGACGTCAGGGGGCTCAGGAGAGCTGCGAGGTCCTGGCAGCAGCGTGCCCAGCGCCGTGCCCGCCGAGCCCCACTCACTCCTCCTAAGGGGGTAACTCAGTGCCGGTGAGGCGACACGGGTCGTGCAGTGAATCACACCGCTGAACGTAATCGCTGAGCATCCCGTCTACCACGCGGGCGAGTCTGCAGCACCTGGAGCCTTCAGGGCACGGCCTCCAACGCGTGTGCTGTCACAAACAGGACACGGGGCGCACACCGTGGCACCATGGCTCTCTAGTTGGTGGGACCGCGTTTGGTTCTTACGGCTCCTGTTCACAGCGGCCTGTCCACATTGTATCTAATGAGCACAGTCACGTTTATAAACAAGAAAGGCTTCCTAAGCAGTCCCTGGTGTCCCGGGTGACTGACGCTGCAGTGGCGCCCAGGCGGTGGCCCTCACGCACGAGCTGCCTCCCTCCGATCCCTTGGGGAGAGGGTGTCCCCGTGCCGACTGCCGGCCGGGCTAGGTGCTCAGTGGCTGTGAGCCTGGGGACGTTCTGGCACCTCCAGTGCTGACTCGACTGTCCCTGCTCTCCCAGGATGTGCACCACGGAAACGGGACCCAGCAGGCCTTCTACAGCGACCCAAGCGTCCTGTACATCTCGCTGCACCGCTATGACGACGGGAACTTCTTCCCGGGCAGCGGGGCGCCTGACGAGGTAGGCGGGGTGTGGGACTCTGGAGGAGGTGAGGGCTGGGCCGCTCCCGTGGTGACGAGGCAGTTGGGGGACACGCGCACAGGCAGAAGCGAGGGCACCCTGCTCACTGGCGCCCCAGGTGATCTCAGGCAGACGTCAGCCTGAGTTCCAGCTCGTGTGTGCGCAGCAGCCTGATTTTGTCTGAAGAACAAACGTGAGACGGGCGTTCATCTCCGGCCCTGAGCTGGGTAGACAGGGAGTTGGTGAGCGAGTCGGCCTGGGTGCCCGCCCTCCTCCAGGAGAGGTTTCTGGGGCAGGTCGCACCTCTTGTCCAGGCCGGTGGGCAGGTCCCTGTCCCGCCCTCACCTGTGGTGCCAGGAGCAGCAGGCTTAGAGCCTTGGTGATCTCCGGTCCCCTGGCAGAGCCCCGCCCACTGTGAACACAGGCACCCCGACACTGGGGACCCCACCCAGGAAAAGGCGGTTCGTGCTCCCTGGAAGGAGGCTGGAAAGGGCGGCCTCATCTGCAGACATTTCCGGGTTGCCCTCTGCTGGTGCCTGGCGCTCAGCCCGGAGCCGCCCACCCTCAGGCGCTGCTGGGCCGGGAACGGCGGCCCCGCAGGCCAGCGGGACTAGCCCGCATTCTCTGTAGATGCTCCACTGTTGAAGTTAGCGCCTCAGGGGCTGTGGGGGCCAGAGGCACGCTAGCAGGGGGCAGGGCCACCAAATCAGAGTCCCTGCCCATGCCACCGGGTCAGGCGTTGTGATCAGAGAGACCCCAGCCCAGGGTGTGTGACGTGTTTGTCTCCTCCACACAGGTGGGCACAGGGCCGGGCGTGGGCTTCAACGTGAACATGGCTTTCACCGGTGGCCTCGACCCCCCCATGGGAGACGCTGAGTACTTGGCAGCCTTCAGGTAAGCGCCCCGGCTTCCTGTCCCACCGGGCAGTTAGGAATCCCGGGAAATCCGCTCCGGTGTCCCCAGCTCACGTTTGCTCTGACTGGTCCTCTTTGACCCCCATCTACCTTCATGAACACACCAGACCCATGTCGGGGAGGCTCCCCCAGCGTCCTCGGCGAGCCCCCTACTGAGATGGACGTTTCTGTCACTGCATTTGGAGGCCCAGCGCCCTAGGCCCCGGCAGCTGCCTCAGTCCCTCTTCAAGGGGACAGTGGAACCATGAGGCTGTGTTCTGACCTCTGCCTGCGGTGCCCCCGTGTGGGCATTACGTGGGGACAGCAGGCCGCTTTGGGTCCGGGTGGTAAGAAGGCGACAGAGACGAGGCAGCAGTCCCTGCAGGGTGTCAGGAGTGCTCCGTTAACTCCAGGTGGGCGCTCAGACCCAAAAGGTGCGGCCGCCCCCTGCGTCCAGCTGCGCTTGTGTGCCGGCCAGGAAGCAGAAACACCAGTGAAGCAGAGGGACTCGCGCAGCCATCCCACCTCCTTTGACTTGCTCTGGCCTTGGACTATAGCTGCAGGGTGGTGGTTTTCATTCAGTGTTTGCTTTTGTCATCAAATGGTGGTTTCTTGTTTGATCTGGGCCAGACTGAAGTAATTCCTGCCACCAAAGCTGGATGCTCACAGCGCAGGCGTCGTCCTTGCTCTAAGCGCGGCTTCCTCCCGCCCTGGCGGGACCTGCGGCTCCAGGGCGGGGCCTGGGCCCTCGCGGGGAAACCTGCCCGACTCTCAGCGTTTGTCAGAAAACACCAGGCGTTAGAGCCCTGACGTCCCCAGCGACTGCCTGTCCACCTCTCTGGGGCGTGCCCTTGTCCTTTATCTAAACAGCGCCTGCGTGCAGGTGTGTGTGTGTGCGCGCGCGCGCAGGCACATCTGCACAGGTGAGTGTGCACACGTGTGTCTGTGGAGGGCGAGATTCCACAGAAGGACACACCTGTAAAGGTTTGGCTGCGGATTCTGCCTCGAGCTCTGCTGAGACCCTGCACAGGTCATGTGACCCCACGCATATCTGCCCAATGGTGTCAAAACGGGGTCCTAGTCCCACGTCACAGTGCTTGTCGGGCTCTGGCCACGTAAAGGCCTTAGGTCAGCGGCTCGAACATTGAAACCGGTTTGTGGAAACAGGAGTTAGTCGCCTCCTTAGAGGGCTCCCCTGATTGTCACCCAAGTCACTTTTCCCTGTATTCTCCCTTGTTTAATTTCGATGTTTCTTCTCAATCAGGTAGAATGGAATTTTGATAATTGCTGTGCCTAATTTAGGGGAGAAGGACTCCCCAAAACAAGCACAGCACCTGAAAAGTTGCTGGTGTACATGGTGAAACATCAGCTTTGTGAAGGCTGAGCCTGAGCAGTGTCCCCACCTGGGGTGTCCCTGCCTGTGTGTGAAACAGCCACTCAGCATCACTTTGTCACCTTCCACCTGAGAACCGCCCCTCTTGGGGGCTCCTCTGGAAAGAAAGTGGCCATATGCCACCGTGAGCGGCATGAACGTGGCCCAGTGAGTGTCGGTGCCGTCCGGGGACCGAGGACCCCACGTGGCCAGTTCTGTTGTAGGCAGAGAAGGCAGAGGTTTCCTTAAACGAAGTTTTGAAGTGGTAGAAATGGGTCGTTCTCTCTTTTCAATCATTTTTTGGGGCCGGGTTTTGACAGGCTTGGCCCTCATGGAGTCTCGGTGCCCCAGGCGCTCTGTTCCTGGGGTGAATTAGCCAGGCACCCCGTGGGGCGCCAGGTCGGGGGCCCTGGATGCTGTCCCCCCCCCCACCTTGGGCCCATTTCTGAGGTGAACCTTTTCCTCCGAGTTGCTGCTGACGCTCTGTTTTAATCTCCTGCCAAGTGCCTACATGATGATACCTTATCAAATGAGCTTTTAAAGCTTAAATAGCTTCTTTGAAAAGGAAAATTGTTTCAGGGTTTTTTTTTATTGATTTTAATGTAAAATAGCACTTTGAAGTTTACAATTTATGGTTCCCTGGGCATCGATCGGAGGGGGAAAGAGGGGTCAGGATCCGTTTTCCCCTTTCTTCTGTGCTCCCCCCCTGTGGGGCCCCCGGGGCAGTGCAGCTTAGAGGGAGCACCTTGTGACTCAGACGTGCTGCCTGCCACGTTGCATTCAGGAGATCAAGCCTAAGATGAAGACGAGATAAGAAAATTGCCCCTAATGAAATCCAGGAGTGGTGGCACTTTCTCCTGGCCTGGAGGACTGGTGGGAGCAAAGGGGCTTAATTCAAACCAGCACGGTGCAGGGGGCTTTGAAGTGTGCTGAGCCCAGCTGAGGGTCTGCAGGAGGAGACGGTGGTGCCCTTTTCTTAACCCCTCGCTTACCTGCGGCTGGCGACCGAGTGGGTCCACCTTCCAGCAGTAAGGAAATAAAATTGGGGTTATTTGTGCTTTGAAATTGTGATTTGGATTCCACTGTGATGCACAGCTTATCAAAGATGCCAGCGAGCCTGGTGTCCTGACGTGGTGGCTCGAGTCTCCCCAAGGATTGAGCGCCCCCTGACGTTGAGCGGCTGGGCAGATGTGTCCCCCTCCCCAATCTCCAGGCCCGATGGAAGCTGAGGCTCTTCTGACTTTTGTCATGAGGAGGATTTGCCTTTGTAACTGTTGTGTCCTGACGTCCCTAACACGTGGCGCTCGCAGCCTTCACAGTGTGGTCTGTTCCGTGGAGGTTGTGTCTGAGGGTCTGGCACTCACCGTTCTGGAGGTTTTGGATCTAAATCGTCGGGCCCTGTTTACAGACTGTGTGTCTCTAAGGATCCCCACATCTCTTCCTATGGAGAAGTTGGTCTGAGGATAGTCTGCGGTGATTTTAGAAGCAAAAACATAAGCTAGAAACTCAGAGTTGAGCGATGCCAAGTTCAGCCGGGCTTCCTTGGACCTTCCCTCCGAGGTGGCTCAGATGGGGACGGCAGGGCCCCAGCAGGCGTTTGCAGCCACTGAGACGAGTGTGTGATGGCAGAGTGCGTGCCCCCTGCCCACTTGGCAAGTCCTGGACAAATGCGGCCGCACTGAGCATCCTCGGTGTCGGGAGCAGGGCGGCCACCAGGAGTTGGCCTGCAGGTACCAGCCCGCCTGTGTGGGGGGCCTCCTATGTGGGGGGCCTCCTGTGGCGGGGGGGGGCTTCCTGTGTGGGGGGCCGCCTCAGGGAGCTTGACCCAGACCCTGCCCTCGAGTGGGTCTAGTCTGCATGTTGCGCGGCCGTCTTGGGGCAGCTTGGTGATGGACATGGTTCCAGCACAGGGTGGGTGGCGCTGCCTGGTGGACGAGTCCAGGAAGGCAGGATGACAGCCCGGCCAGGTGGGGAGTGGGGTGGGAGGGGCCGTCTCAGGGACATGAAATGGACAGTGGGAAGGGAGTCCCATGAGGTCTCAAGTTGCTGGTGGAAGGGGTGGGGGTTGGGTTAGACAATGATTCCTCTAGGGACACTCGTGCTTTAGCGGGTTTTCAGGAAAAAGCTGCCAGCTGTCCCTCTGATTTGGCAGTGGGGGGCCACTGGTGACTCGGGGAAGACAGTCAGTAGAGTTTAGGGCAGAATGTTCTGGGCTCGGGAGGGAATGGAATGGGGGGACGAGAGACAGCAAGCACGCAGCTCTTCGGAGGACCTGGGTGAGGAGAGCAGGAAGTGGGGGGACAGGGACTGGCGGGAGACACAGGCTCGGGGTGAGTGCCCAGCGGGAGCCAGGAGCCTGCCGAGAGCAAGGCCGGGACCCAGGAGAAGACGGGGCCCAGGCCGGTCAGCTTGCTGCAGCACAACGGCCCGGCAGCGGAGGTGGCATCGAGGACAATGGCAGTGGGGCCATGGGGACGGACGGGAGGGACAGTGAACGGGCCGAGGCCTCCCTTGGTGATGACAGGTGGCGTGTGGAGACGCAGGCAGAGCCGGGTGCCACACCCTCTGGAGGCGACAGTGAGACAGGCCGGGAGGGGACGGGCGAGAGTGCGTTGCTGTGGGAGGTAGCAGGGCTCCAGGGACAAGACTCCCCGTCCCCCTCCAAGGAGAGGCTGCCGGGGGAGAGGCAGGGACATCTCTCAGCAGGGCGCGTTCTCTGAGGGCAAAGCGCAAAGACCCTGCAAGCAGTCAGGCCACTCAGGACGGGGCTGCGGGGTACAGTGTGGAGGGGCCTGGGGGGGCTGGTGGGAGAGAGCAGGGCCTGGTCTCCTTTCCATGTGGGGGGGGTTCAGACTGGGCCCGTGCCCGCTGTGCCCTGGCAGCCGGGCACCTCTGTTGGCCCCAGAGCCTGCAGGTGGGCGGGAGCAGGTGACAGCTGCGGCCTCACCGCCAGTGGCAGCCCGGCCAGAGCAGTTGGATTCACATCATTTTTATCTGACTCAGCAGAGTTCAAGGACTTGATGCACAGCTGCTCCAGCCACTGGCCATGTGACTGGTGGAAACGATGGCTCTTGGTGGCTCTCAAAAGATGGGAGCCCAGAGGTCTGAAGCCACAGCTGCTGTGGTGTTCAGGCCACGCCCACATGCAGGTGCACTGTGACCCCAGACTCCCCAGCAAGAACACGCACGGCATTCAAGGAAATTTCTAACCATCCAAACACTCCGACAGTTGAAACTGCCATCAGGCCTGCGGGGCAGCAAGCTCCTCTAAACCCTGGTCTGTGCGTTCAGCCCCGTTGTCCATCTGCCCGGCGGCCCCAGCTCACAGGAGCTCCCCCAGCCGCAGACATTTAGCTGCAGGTGTACGGAACACGCAGTGCAAGGAAAGGAGGCGGGAAAAGCAGGCAGCCCGGCCAGGTGGGTCCCCGGCACCTCACGAAAGGAGGGGTTCCCGGGCCAGTTAGTGTGGATAACGCCTCTGGGGCACATGGCAGGGCAGAGGCGCAGGCGCGAGGTGGCATGTCGGCCCGGCTGCCTTAGGCCTGTGTGCTGCCCCACGGCCTCAGCCCCCTGGACGGCAGCGGCCAGCCTCAGTGTGGGCCCAAGGCACGTTGACTGTGACTTTGGTGGGCTTTGTGTGGGGCCCTGATGGGAGGACGAGTCCAAACGACATTTCTTTCCAGAAGTTGGAGCCAACTTTTGCATCAGTTCCAGATGCCCCCCGGCTTAGGGTGTTGCACCCCAGTAAACCCACCATGAGGTGCAAGTACCTCACGTCGAAATGCATTCAGCCCACCCACCTGCACTGTCACAGCTCGGCCTCGCCATTCCACACTTCCATTAGCCCCCCGTTGGCACCGTCGTCCGCTGCCACCCAGCGACCCCAGACAGTGCCGTGCGGGGCTTCACTAGCCCAGCTGGTGGTTCTGTGCTGTTTCTTTCCTTTTCAAGCTGACTTTGCCATGTTTCTCGGATATAACTGACCCCCTGAACCTCTTAGTGGGTGTTTATATTTTTGACCTATCAATTCTCTTAAATTTGATCATCAGTTTTCCTCTAAAGATCCAAGTGTAAAGTTTCTTTTTACTGAACCCGATGCGGCACCATTGCACGAGTGCGTGTGGGTCATCCTGTCATCTGCTGCTGACGTTGTGGCCCTTGGGAGCTGGTGGGGCCCAGACAGGCTCCCTCCAGCCCTGGGCTGGCTCTCCCTCTCCTCAGCCACACACAGCTGTGGGCCCAGCCTGGGGGCGGTGACTGGGGGCAGAGTAAAGTGAGTAGAGCCGTCCCCACCTTGGGGAGGACCGTTAGCAGCCCTGGCAGCAGGCTCCACCGCCCCTGCCCCCCCAAGTGGTGCCATGGAGGTTACAGACCATCTCCAGAACACGCCGAAGGCAGCGTTCATGCCGGGGCTCGCTGGTTTGGACTTTTCAGAAACCATGACATGAGCCACTGTCACACCTAACTAAGTGTGAGCCGCAGATCCAAGCTCCCGTGCACAGCCGTCGGCCCCCCGACCCAGTGGCCGTGCAGCCCTCCTCCGCAGCTGTGTCCTTGGCTGACCCGTGTCGCCCTATCCTGCCCTTTCAGAATGGTCGTCATGCCGATTGCAAACGAGTTTGGCCCGGATGTGGTGCTGGTGTCGTCAGGCTTTGACGCCGTGGAGGGCCACCCCACGCCGCTGGGCGGCTACAACCTCTCCGCCAAATGTAAGTCGGGCTCGCGCGGCGCGCGGGGACACACCGGGACCTCGCTGCTTCATGGTCAGCTGTGCCCTGCATCTCGGGCCTCCTCTCTAGTGACCACAGAAGGAAACGTGCCTTTTTACGTCTCCCCAAAGGCAGTGCTGGCAGCCCCAAGAACAAGGGTGGGCAGCAGGCCTCAGGCGCCCCCCACCCTGGAGGCCGTGCTCGTGCTCAGCCGGTCACCTCGGGCCGGGCTCCCGGCCCTGCTGGGAGCTGATGCTGTCCTGCCGACTCCTCTCGTCCCTGCTGTCGCCCCGTGTTCAGGGGGAGGAACAGACCTAAGACCCTTGGAGCGGAAAGAGCCGAGAGCAGGTTTTCCTCCGAGTCGGAGGGGAGGAGGGAGACAGACCCGGATTATGTGCCCACATCGGGTGCTGGCGTAGCCAGCGGCCCTGCTTTTCCTCCAGGAGCGGCAGTGACTGAAATGGTTCTGCCCACGGGGCCGGTGGCTTTTCTTCTGCCGTGTCACAGCCAATCATAAGGAAACCAGAGACCTGGCGTGGATGCCTGGGTCCACAGAAAGTCCCTGGAGGCCCCCACTCCTGCCCAGCGCTCGGCGGGTCATGGCAGTCGAGGCGCCTGGGACTCTCCTGTCTCTTAGACAAGGCCCTGGGGTCCCCTCGTGCTGACCCTTTGGGCGCAGATAGCCAAGGAGAGCCTGTCCCTGCCCTTCCACAGGGAGAGGGGGGGGTCCCCAGAGAGGAAAGCGCAGCCCTGGGCGTCTGTGCTCCGGCACGAGGCCTCATACCCACCTGCCCCCGGGCCGTGGGCCTAGTGGCCGAGGAGGTGCCCAGGCAGAGGGTAGGGCATGTGCCATGCCCAGCGCCCCTCAGCGCCTGGCCAGGCTGCCTCCACGTTCTGCGCTTCCTTTAGTCCTCATGGCAGCCTGGAAGCCGCCGTCCCTGTACCCCTCAGACTGACAACACCAGGCTTCGGGAAGTCCCAGCCTGGCAGTGCCCACAGCTGCCAGGGCGCAGCACCTGGCAAGGGGCCCATCTGCTGACGGCCAGCCTGGGCTGGGGCCGCTGATCTGTGTGGCCAGGGTTTCACCAGCTCTCTAATAGACGTCAGGCTGTTCTGGCCAAGGGTGGTAATTATCATTACCCATCAGGCGTTTTGTGCCAGCGGAAGGGTGATGTGGGTGCCGCGGAGGGACCGTGGCTACTGATGAAAGCCAGACGCCCCAGACGCGACTGTCCGAGTCCTGGAGGGGCGCACATGGCGTTGGTGTGTGCCTGAATGTGTGCCTGCGTGCGTGCACGCGCCCGGCACAACCGCTGACCAGCAGCCCTGGGCCTCTGGGATGGACGCGGTCGTGCCCTGGCGGCCGCCGATGACTGCCCTGCCCCGGCCCTCCCGCCCCGGCCTCTGGTCCTGCATGAGAGCGCTGGGGGCTGCTGCCCAGCTCTGCCCACCCCCCAAATGAGATGATTTGCAGCATTACAAAATGAAAGCACCGAAACCGTAATTCCTACTCTCACACAGATCAAAAAGACCCCCAGACCGAAACTCCGTGAGTTACTGCCGCCGAGCCTGGCTTCGATTATGTGCCTCGGCGTGCCAGCCCCCCGGGCCTGTAATGTGATGGGATGCGTTTCTGGCTGCTTTGATCGGCTGCCAGGCGTCGCCCCACGCCCGCCCCTGCCCTGCACTTGCATCTCCCGTTTCCCGTTGCAGGTTTCGGGTACCTGACGAAGCAGCTGATGGGCTTGGCAGGCGGACGGATTGTTCTGGCCCTGGAGGGCGGCCACGACCTCACGGCCATTTGCGACGCCTCAGAAGCATGTGTTTCTGCTTTGCTGGGAGACGAGGTAGGACCTGGAGGCCCGCGGCCACCCTGCGCGGGCGGGGCCCGGCCTGTGTGGGCTCCCCGGCAGCCCTGTGTCTGACGTGCCCCCACCGCCCCACTCAGCGGGCTGCTGCACCTCTGACAAAGCTATCTGATTACGGCCGGAAGGAGGGGAGTGAAAGATTGTTGGGGCCCCTTTCTCTTGCAAGGAGGGCTCAGGACCCTGTGTGAGGAAGGTGCTCACCTTTATGTGTGGGTCACGTGGGGGATGTTTCCTCCCCCAGTTCCCACCTTCACGGATGGTCAGGTCCCCGGGACGTTCTAAGGCAGGTTCCTGCAGGGGGGGCACTGTGTGGGTCTCGGAGGCTGAGCCCACAAGTGACACCAGGGCTGGTTCTGCACTGTGTCCCCACCGAAGCCACAGGACAAAGTCAGGGAGATGCGGTGGAGGCTCAGGGATCTGGACCAGGGAGGGAACTCATGAGGGTTCAAGGTGAGAGACACTGCGAGTTCCGTCCCCCGTGACATCGGGCCGGGGCTGCTCCCTCTTGCTGGTACCCAGATGGGGAGAGCTGCCCCGCTGTGGGCGGACGGGACGGTGACAGGGGCGATGTTGTCAGAGGCGGTATGGCAGGCAGCCCGCTGAGCATCCGAAGTTCCCAGCATAGAACTGATGTGTAAGCTTCCGTTTTGAATTTCGAAATGTGGTCTTCCCAAAACTTCAAACCCACCGCAGGCCTTTGGCTGTGGGGCCACGTGCCTGTCGTGAGGGTTCCGATCCCCACTCAGCAGGCTCTCTGCTGTTGCTGTGGCGCTACACCTGGACTCTAGAAACAGCCAGCTGGCCTTTTGGGGTGTGGCGGAGTGCCCTGGACCACAGGCTTAGCACACTGGGTGCAGGGCAGCCTTGTGAGGGGCTTGGGGCCCCTGGGGGGCGCACGAGCTCTGCTCTCATGCCATCCCCTGGGGCTCGCCTCCCCTCCCCCATCAGACAAAGTGGGGCTTCAGTGAGGTCGGGGCTGCATCGGTGTCTAGTCAGGTGGTGTGGCCCCCACACTCGCTGCCTGCTGGTCCCCAAGCATTGAAGGAGGCCCTGACCTGAGGCCAGAAGACACAGCTCAGGAGGAACAGGCCACACCAGAAATGCAGCCCTGACCACACGTGGCGGGGACGGACATGTGGGTCCTTGGATCTGCAGGTCCCTCAGGGAGGTCCCGACATCTAGTCCAGAAGAAGCGGGTAGGAGAGCGGGGCAGCTGTGAGGACCGGTTTCGGGGAGGCCGAGGACACGCTCAGGGATGCAGGTCGGGGTGCTGGCGTCCTGCTGGGGAGATGCAGAGGCCGAACGGCCCAGAATCCCCAGGCGAGGGCAGTGTTGAGAGGGTTTCAGCCAGTTCCCGAGCGCGAGGCCCGTCTCACGTGTGGCATTCTCGTAAGTTCCCTCATCCCTGAGCTCCGTTTCAGTGTGTCCTCCGTGTGAGACGGCCTGATGAGGGGGGAGGGCCGGGTGACTGGAGAGTGTAGCACCCGGGGAGGAAAGCCATGGTGTGTCTGTCCCACTCTGGGGGCCACGCCGAGGGCAGGGCCCCAGTGAGCACAGTCCTGGGGCAGCAGTGGGGCCAGTGACACCCCGCACACGCCTCCTGGGGCAGCAGTCTGACGGTGGCGCCCAGGGCTTGGGGGGAGAGTGGGACCAGCCGTGAGAGTCCGTGGTCCGGCTCCCAGGGAGGACTTTTAACCCCTGCCCCACGGCGCCCCAGAGCCCCAGGCTTGTGCTCCCGGCCACCGGTCAGGGCCACTGGCCGGCGATGGGGGTGTGGGCAGCGGGCTGGGGTGGGGCGGACACCTGGGATGGCTGTTTCCCCTGACAGCCTTTGCTCGGCGTGGATGGTGTTCATTTGAATCTAAGTCACAAATAGTTGGAAGGTCCTGGTGGCATCGCTCATGTCTGCTCGCCTCGTCTGGTTAGCGATCTGCCTGAATGAAGCACCAGTGTGCTTTTCAAGTGTCGGCCGCGTTTCACCTGTGCTTCCGTCACGCGGAACAGCCTTTTTTCCTCCCTTTTTTGTGAGCGTTAAAAGGCAACTGATTTATATATCCCAGACGGTCCTAAAGCTTCCTGGTTCTTCTAGCTGGTTATTTTAAAACACCCATAGAGAACTGAGCTTCCTGATGTGTTTGCTCTTCTAACAAGAAAGCGTTCTTTTACTTAAACATCAAAAAGCAGGAAGCACCAGTTTTATCAAGGTCTCTTAAAAATCTTTTTAATGCAAGAAAGTTGGACGGAGCCCCGCTGCTCTGCCCCGTGCACGGCCTTTTGATGAGGGTTGATATACGGCGTGCTGGGCGATGTGACACGCACACACGGGCGGCCAGCTGTGGCCGGCGCTGCTGCCTGGAGCGATGGGGGGGCCGGGGGGTGGGCGGCGAAGGCGGAAGCAGCAAGGCTGAGCATCTGAGGTCCGCCTGCTCCCAAGAGCCATTTCATGGAACAGTCTCAGCGCTTTGTTATTTGCAACTACTGGTGACGGTTCGCAGAGAAAAGCCACTGAGACGCACTGCAGGGACAGGCGGTGTAGACGGAGGTGCGGGGAGCCCAGTGGGTTGGGCACCGAGTGAGCCGGTCTGGCTCCCGGCACAGAGGGCCTCCTGGGCAGCTGGGGACGGTCGCTGCTCATGTCCCGTGTCATCCCAAAGGCTTTTGTTTGGGCCAATTTTCTATTTAATCATGTGGCCCCTGAGGGTTACGTGCCACCATGCCATTGAACGCGGCTCCAGTGGGGGAGGTGCAGTGGAGCGGGCGGAGCTGTGGTGTTGGGAGAAAGGGGCTTCGTGGGGAATCGCAGTCCTTGTCATGTTTCCGTACTTTGTGAAAGGCACGGATGCCACAGCTCTAAGTGACCAAAGCCAGCCGTGTGGGAGAGATGGGCTCAGAGACAGGGAACCGACTCAGCCTGGGAGCCTGCGGTCCACTTCTAGTCAGCCATCACCCCTCACGCACATGCGCACGCATTGACAGGCGCAGGTGGGGCCCCCCCTCTGGCCAGCAGTGACCGTGGTCCCAGCTACGTGCAGGCCCTCGTGGGGTGCGAGGGTCCCTGTGCTGTGTGCCGGGTTTCGGGCAGAGAGTCCCTCCTGTCTCCTCCGTCCTTGAAGGTGGGCCTCCTGGCCCCCCTCCCCCGCACCACCACCGCCTCCCCCGGCCCCGAAGGTGAAGGGTCTGAGCCTGCACACAGGCCTTCTTGCCCAGGCGCCATCATCGCTGTGGCTGCAGGACGAATGGTGACAGCTGACCCTCCAGCCCCCTTATAAAGCAGGTATGAGTGTCCCCTCAGCACCACCGCCTGGCTCAGCAATCAGTTGGGGTCACAGGTGAAACCCAGGCGGACACACTCCTGGAACCTGACGTGCTTGTCGGACACTGTGCCGCGCCTGGTGTGCGTGGCCGCCTGCGCCCCCAGCCTGTGCGAGACCCCAGTGTGCACGCCCACCTCCTGGCTTTCCTTTCCCTTCACTGACCAGCCGGCGTCGTGTCGTCGCGTCGCCCGTTTATGTGGCCTTTCCCGCGTTCACGCCGTCGTCTTTGCTCGTCGTCCCATCTCATTCCTCAGACCTCCTCTGGGACTGGCTTCAGTCTGCCTCCAGCACGGCCACAGGCTCTCCTGTTCTAAAACGCCTTTGTTTTGCCCTCGTTCTCGCTTGGTAGGTGCGGGCGCCTGGTGCTGGGCTGACAGCTCCTCTCCCTCCACCCTGGAGCTGCCACGCCCTGTCCTGCCTGCTTTGCTGAAGGGTGGCTGTCTGTCTGGCTGCTGCTCCTTGCAGGTGGTCTGTTTCCTCCAGCTGCTCTTAGAATTTCTGCGGTGTCCTTCTCATGTGCCTCGATGTGGATTTCTTTTTTAATCCTTCCTGCCTGGGCCTCGTCCCCTTCCTGAACTGAGGGCTGATGCACCGACCAGTCCTGGAAACCCCCTATAATAACACCCCCGCGCTCTTGGGGGACGTTGAGTCGATGAGACACATCGTCTGGCCGCGCCCCGGGCCGCCTGTGGGGTCGTTTCTTCCGTGGCTGCTTCCAGGTTCCCAGTTTCTCGAGCGGCTCTCACTGAGTTTCAAATTCCTGCTGCTAATGTTTTCACTTCTAAACCTGTTACTTGGCTGCCTTTCAAATCTGCCAGTTCAGTGTCAGTAACTTCCAGTCTTTCATCGCACGTTAATATCTTTGATTATTAATAATGCTAAACGTGCTTTCTTATAGTTTAAAACTGATCATTTTAGTAACTGCAGCCTTTGAGGACCGGAATACACTTACTCTGGGGCCACTTTAGATTTGTTGAGAAGTAGCAAGCTGGCCTGTGCATCCTGTGTCCCCCCGTTTCCTCTGTCATCACCGTCCTTCCTCGGTGTGGGACATTTGTCACAGCCTAGGAGCCAAGCCTGGCTCATTGCCACTCACTAAACTCCAGAACTGTGTGGCGAGTCCCCCGCTATCCCGCGGTCGCCCTGCTTCTGTTTCAGGGTCCCCCGCGGGACCCATGGTGCTCTAGCCATCACGTCTCCTCGGGCTGCCCAGCTCCCCGGCCTGTCACTGCTTTCACGACTGCGGCAGTTCTGAGGAGCCCTGCTCAGGGACCTTGTAGAATGCCCTCCATTTACTCATATGTTTGTCCGATTTGCCCCTCGTGATTGGACTGGGGTGAGGGATTTGGGGGGTCAGGCGCCCTCCCGCACACCTCCTGTCCGGGGCGAAGCGTCTGTCCTCGTGGCTTACGGGCTGAGTTAACCGTGAGCACCCGGTCACGGTGTGTTTGTCAGCGTCCCACTGCGAAGTTGCCGCTCCCCCTTTTGGTGGAGGCTGGTGTCACAAGCTTGTGCTGCTCCCGACTCAGCTTCATGCTGACTGGCTTCTGTGCTTTCTGATGTTTTCACTGGGGGTACATGCGGCTTGAACCGAGCTGGCTGTGCTAACTGGTGGCCTGGCTGGGGGACGTGTGCCTCACAAGACGAAGGCCAGTCGTTGAGCCGTCACAGAGCCTGGTCACTGCAAACTGTGGCTGTCCACTCGCAGTGCTTAGAGCCAGGGTGACTGTTCCCCCCTTCTGCCCAGAGCCAAGGCTAAGCCCCCGACGCGTGTTCTTACACGCGTGTCCACTGCACACGGGGTCTATGTGCCTGCTCTCCCTGGCTCGGCCTGACGCGGTCGGTGGTCGTCGGGCCCAGGCCTGTCCCAAGGACACCTGACCTCCCTAGGTGGGTGCCAGCTTCCGCCGGAACCCAGCAGACCTTCCCCGGGTGTGTAGGCTTGTCCAGTCATTTAAAGTTTGTTAACTGTTGTGTTTTCATGATGCGCTCCTGGAAACAGCGGGAGCAAAGGGCCCTCCTTCCCGGAGAGACTGCCTCCCTTCCTCCTGCGTAGCTTTTCCCCGTGAGCAGAAAAAGCCCGTGACCGGGGCATAGTCAGCGTTCTTACTTACGAGATCAAAAAGTAATTCTGTGATATTTTCATAAAGCGATCACGATTGCCCTCGCCTTACGCTGTGGCTTAAGTCATGGGGGCAGGTGGCGTCCTCTTACGCCCTGCCTCTCCCGGACCCCGGCGGTCCTCCTCATGTAGGAACCCCTAAATAAACCTGGTTGTCTCCTAAGAAGAACACCCCAAAGAAAATAAACTTACTTTGTATAAATTTGTGTCATAAATACCAGAGCCACATTTGGCTTTTTAACGTTACTCTTCTTCTCTGTTAGCGAGCACGCTCAGGAAAGACGCTGACGGGGGCTGTCCCGTGTAATGTGCGTGGGGTTTTCTGCTCATCGGATACTCACCGCATTTACGTGTTGTTTTCCAGCTTGATCCTCTCCCAGAAAAGGTTTTACAGCAGAGACCCAATGCGAACGCCGTACGGTCCGTGGAGAAGGTCATTGAAATCCACAGTAAGTCGCCTGGTCCAGGCTCTCAGCTGGGAGGTGCAGGGCCCCATTTCCTAGTATTGCCCCTCGAGCAGCAGGTCCTGGAGGCCAAGGGGGCTGACACAGCCAGGTGACTCCTCGTCTCAGAAGCGCTGGCAACGCCCCGTCCTTGTCACAAAGCTCAGTTTGTCCCATGTCCTTGAGACTGTCCATGTGGGTGGGCGGAAAGCTGGGGGTGCGCCCCCTGCGTTCTCCTGCGCGGGTTGGGTTCCTCCCACCCACCTTTACGGTGAGAAGCCCCTGAGCACGAGGGAACACTGAGGCTGACCGGGCCGTGCCCAGCCTGCCCTGCACGTCCCCGCACACTCAGGCCCCATAAAGACACCCTTGTCATCTTGGGAGTCCGGGCGGGACACGCCTCAGCCCCGGGCAGCAGCCTTCCCGGAGTCATAGAGCGGCCCCCACTGGCGGCCACCCCTCGGGCGGTGGTGTCCAGTAACCGAGCGTGTCCCTCGCCCAGGTCAGTACTGGCGCTCCCTGCAGCGTCTGTCCTCCACGGCGGCCTACTCGCTGGTCGAGGCCCAGAAGTGCGAGAACGAAGAAGCTGAGACTGTCACAGCCATGGCCTCACTGTCCGTGGGCGTGAAGCCGGCCGAGAAGAGGTGAGGCCCCTGTACCGCCCTGGCTGTGCCTTGGGGTCACCAAGGCCATGCGCCTGCGGGCGCTTCCATGAACAGGGCGCCTGCTGCGGGAAACCTGAGTCTTTGCTCCCGTGTCTGGAGCACGAGGCTTCTCCACATGGGTCGCCCAAGGGCACCGGGGGGAGGCAGGGAGGACAGACGTCCCCATGTGACTAGAACCCAGCCAGTGTGGCCACATCTGTCCCTTGTGAAAGAACCTTAGAAACGCTGGGCGGTGTGGGCGGTGTGGGCGGGCCCCGGGGGTGGCCGGGTCCTGTCGGGAGCAGAGGTGAGAGGCGCCCCGACCGCTGCTAACCCGCGTCCTTTCTGTCCCCTGTGTCGCCCTGCCCCACACCTGCCTCCTGGGGACACGCTGCAGGCCCGACGAGGAGCCGATGGAGGAGGAGCCGCCCCTGTAGCCGGGCCGAGGCTGCGACTCTCTTGTTTGTTTGTCTCTGTCTTGAAGCTCCTCCAAGAAAAGCTCTGCTCCCCTGTGTCCTGCAGGCGTTCTCAGAGTCCGCAGGCACGGCAGGGGCCATGCAGAGCGGGAAGCCCTCTGCCTGCCCAGACCCCGGGTGTCCCTGGCAGGGCAGCATTCCACGGGACCCGGGACAGACGCCGGGATGAGCAGACACGGACACGCACGAAGCCAGGCAGCTCCCGGCTCCCCGAGGGAAGCCCGAGGAAGGAGGCCTGTGACAGCTCGTGGCAGAGTTGCCCGACTTAGCTGACACGAGGAAAACAGAATGAAAATCAAAGATCTAATAATATAAAACCAACTTGATTAAAACTGGTGCTTAAAGTTTGATGATTACCCACAATTCCACAGTCTCCGTGTAAACCACTCAACTCATCTTGTAGCTTACTTTTTTTAAAAAAGAACGTTTTCTATGGCTCTGGCCTGCCTCTGTGTGTGCGGTAGGGGTTTGCGACTGGCTGGGGGTCAGAGTGGACGAGCGTTTAAGAAAACAAAACTGGACAAAAACAGAAACGTGAGTCTGCAGGAGCTGGCTTTGTTTTCTCAAAGCCACTGGAAGATGCGAGTTTGTGCCTTTTTTTTATTGCTCTGATGGATTTTTGTGGCTGGGTTTTCTGAAGTCTGAGGAACAATGCCTTAAGAAAAAAATAAACAGCAGGAATTGGTGGGACGGTGTCCTGTGGCAGGTAGGGCCTGGCGGTGCCCCGGGCGCTGCAGACCTGCCACCCTTGTTTTGCTTTATTGCTGTTTAAGAAAAGTGGAGGTAGTTCCCAAAAAGTGGCAAATACTGTTGGGGGTTTTGAAGTCCCACAAATTTTAAAGGAATCCAAAGTGTTCTTTCCTCATCCATCATATAACAATTGAGCATCTCCGTTTGGTTGTGAAGCATGGTCTCGGCACACTTTCAGTGTTACGATCGGAATGCTTTTTATTAAAAGCAAGTAGCATGAAGTATTGCTTAAATTTTAGGTATAAATAAATATATATGTATAATATATATTCCAATGTATTCCGAGCTAAGAAACTTGATTCTTATGAAATCTTGATGAAATATTTATAATGCATTTATAGAAAAAAAAAGTATATATATATATATAGATAGATATATATATATAATAAACGCCGATTGTAAAGGTCCCTGGCGAATGAACGCCTTGTGACTTAGATACCAGGGTGCTTACGGGAAGGATCGAGTCTGAAACTCCAGTGTTTTGGCTCCAGATGATGGATTTCAGGTCACCAACACGTTCGCCACTGGCAGCTGCCCTGCAAGCTTGTCCTGTGATCTTAATCGCTTCTCACAGAACCCCTCCTGCTCCACGCCTCCGGGCACACAGGTACCTACTGAGTTTTATAGCAAAGAATATAAATTTGCTGTTGATTTTTGTATGAATTTTTCACCAAAAGTTCCTGAATACACATTGTTTTGTGATTTTTACATTTTTTCTCACCGTTCAGCAGTTTCCTGAATGGTAATAATGTCTAAACCTTTTTCCTTTCTAAATTCTTGCTTGTACATTTTTTTGACTTTCAAAGGTGTTTTTTTATTTGCATTTTGGTTGATTTTCTAGCGTGATCCCTTTTCTGTGGAGTACAGAACTGTTGCCATCAGAGTTTATTTCCAGAAAGTGGGCGTTGCGTGAGAAGCGGCTCAGAGGTCCCCTCGCAGTGGTGCGTCTTTCTGAGTCCTGTTGGGGGGCTGCATCCAGAAGTGGGGGCCTCTCCCTCCCACACAGGTAGTGTCACAGGGGTGCTGTTTTCCCCACCGTGGCTGCTGTGGAGAGACTTGCTCATGACGCTGAGCTGGGTGGACCCCAGGGCCGTCATGAAACTGGCATTTAAACTTCTCTGACCACGTGGTCAGGGTAGAATTTAGCTTCGGTTTCCCAAAGACCTTTTTAGCATGTCAGCGATGCATGACCTGGCGCTGGCTCCGGGCTTTTCCGCGGCAGCGCCACGGCCAGGGCCCGTGTCGCCTGGTGAGCTGCAGGGACACCCGACTCCCAACCGGGACGGCCGGTCCTGCTCTTTTTCTCTTTGACGGTCACTGAACGTCACTTTTTACTGGTAACTTAGTTCCCAGCACTTGAAGCCACCAATTTCATTCCACAGTGTGTGTCGCACCCGGACTTCTGGGAGGAGGGTCAGACACATCGTGCCCCGGGGAGGGGACCCCGAGCCGCGTCTCTCAGCTTGGTGACGTTGACAGGGTGGGTTCTGAAGGAGACGCTGGCACAGCCGGACTTTTGTCCAGACAAGTCCGAACTCGGATTGGCTTGGTTATCAGGACGCTGTGGGTCACAACATCCAGGACAGGGGTTAGAGAGCAGGACAGCAAGGCCTTGGGACATGTTTGGCTTTCTCTTCCCTACCGGCCGCTCCGCTCTGAAGCCCAACGTGGCAGGAGGCGCCCGTGTGGGACCATCTCTGTCCACCCCCCGCGCGGCTGTCCGGCCTCCCGGGCCCTTCTGTGGGGTCCTCAGGGACGCGCTCCTGCCTGCCCGCTTCCTGCCAGCTGTGGCTCTTGGGGAGGACCACTCGTCTGACACTTTTACAGATGATGGCAAGGCATGGACCTCTTGGCGGCCCCGTTCTCACTGGGGGCTGACTTCTGACCTCAGAGTCATGCTCTGCAGGCAGGCCTGGCTGGGGGGCGGGGGAGTGTGACCCGTGGTCCGCTCACTCCAGCTTCACAAACGTGCTTCAAGCATTACCGTGTAGCCTTTTCTTTTCTTTGAAGACACACTCAGCACTTCCCCACGGCCAGCCGTCCAGGGCAGAGGGCAGAGGGCCTGCCCCGAGTGTGGGCAGGACCACCGCTTCAGGGAGGCCCCCTACCTCCCTCCTCGGTCCTCGGACCTTATTTAGCCTTTTTCTTCCTTTGCAAAGGCCTTGGGGGCACAGGCCGGGGGTCAGCAAGTGAGCACTTTATCCCTTTGCGGGAAACCCCCTGACGCCACCAGGACGCGTGGTGTCACCCCTGCCCGTTGGCTTTCTCGCCACGCCGCGTCCGAGCCCCACCAGCAGGCGGCCGTCTCGGGGCCGCGCCCGGGCCACTGGGATTGGCAGCCCCTCCGGTTCTGAAGGGCACTTTGTTGAAGTGTTTCAGTTTTTCTTTCTTTCTCTTAAAACTCTGTTTCCAGAGGAAGGACCGTTCTGCATCGGTCTGACGCGAAGCGCGAGGGGTTTTTGCAGCCCCGGCCTCGGGTCTGTGGTTTCTAACTTCCGGTCAGAACATTCCTACCGGGTCACAGCCACGTCCTCATTCCACTCTTCCTTTTGTAGACTTTCGGGCCCACGCGTTTTACGGGCATTGATACATATATAAATATATAGATAAACATATATGAATATATTTTTTTAAGTTTCCTACACCTGGAGGTTGCATGGACTGAACGCCCGGCATGTCTTTCTGTTGTACACAGGTTTTGCACGCCAAACGGCAGCTCGGGGGAGGAGAAACGCCTTTTTGTTCCCCTCTCATGACATTTGCTGATACAAAAAAAAAATGGGAATTTTTCTGTAAAACAAAACAAACCCTTGAAGGAGAGTGAGGGGGAAACGTTTGCGTCTTATTGAACTCATTCTTAAGAAATTGTACTTTTTATTGTAAGAAAAATAAAAAGGACTCCTTAAACATTTGTCATATTAAGAAAGCAGTTTATCTAACACGTGTGACGCACCAATACTAGATTTATTGTATTTATGTGGAAGCCGTGATTTAGGGGAACCGCACAGACGTCAAGTGAACGGCCTGTCTCTTCAGTTGGTTTTGAGGAGTTTTGTTTTGTTTCCTTTGTTGCCTTTACCTCCTGTGCTGGCCGGTGGGCGGGCGGGCACGGCCCTGGCCCTGCCGACGTTCAGTCGCTGCAGTGGAGAAGCGGCGAGCCCCCTGTCCACACAGCGTGTTGACGTTTTATTACTTTTAGACGACGTGTGTCTCAGATTTCACGCTCAGCTAAGCCGTGGTGAACTGTGCGAGCACTGTGGTTTAAAATCCTACTTTGCATTGAGAGGAAACCATTTCTTCCTTGTAATGAAGCGGGCCTTGCTTCCGGCCCGCTCACTTTGTCTCTGACACCATTAAAAGTCTCCTATGAAAAGAAAAAGCAAGCGGACAGTGTGTTTGTTCCTTGCTGTGTGTGCTCCGTGCTGGAAGTGACACGCATGTAACCTACAGCTGAGAGGGGGCCTGGCCTGTTCACCCAGGACCTCACTCCAGGTGGCGTGGGCAGGACCAAGCTGTGGCGTCGTCACCGCCTGCCCGGTGGCTGGCCACGCGGCCGGTGGGTCCCGCCGGCAGCACCCACCTGTTTCTGCTGTCATTTAATCAGCGCTCTGCTTGCCCGGCCCTTCCAGCGGCTCTCTGTTCCGGCCACTGGGGCGGGAGGCTCTGTTCTCAGTTTGCTCGTTTTGTGTCGTGTGGCTGGGTTTTCACCCGCTGGCAGCGTCCTCTGACAGCCAACGGCACTTGCGCTTCACAGGAGGCCAGGGTCGGTGTGCCTCGTCACACAGCGTGTCACTCGTGTGGTGTCAATAAAGAGCACTCATTGTTCTCCTGTGTCTGGTCTCTGCCCGTGTGCTTTCGTCTGCTGGGCTCATGTGCCTGGGACCCGTGGGGTGGACCCTGGAACCCAGACCCACTGGTGGCCCTGCCACCCTTTGTAAAAGCAGGTCCCACGGGCGTGTCTTCATTTTAAACGTCCAATAATTTAAGTCAGTGCTATATTCTCCCCCCAGATACTTTGCAGCCTCGGTGAGTTGGGCTGGGAACACCCTTGGGGGAGAACAAGGCCCATGGGAGGGGACCAGGGCCCAGGCTCGGCCACCTTCCCCCGCCCCCCAGCCAGTGACTGCCACGCCCCTGGCCCCCAGTGGCCACCCCACCTCCGTCCCCAGCTCCCACATCCAGTGACTAGTCAGGGTGGGTAAAGGCCACCACCTCAGCCACTCAGGGCTTCTGGTCCACTCTCAGGGGCTGCCCGAGGTGCTGCCCGCCCGCTTCACCCCACCTGCCCCCTCCCTATCACACTCCAAGGTCACAGTGGACATCCTGCACACCAGCCCCACCCCCAGCGTCTGCTTCCTGGGACCCAGCTGGCGACACCCCGGGCCCCAGGATGGGGCATGCGGAGAGCACAGCCATCTGAGCTGACCCCCAGACACGGGCACAGCTGCCCATCGGCCACAAGCCTGGAGCTGGGGTTGGGGGACCGGGGCTGTTTTTGCAGCACGTTGATGAGGATACAGTTGTCAGTTCAGCCACAGCCAGAACACCTTGGGACAAGTCCTCGTTTCTGAAACAGGCCGGAAAGAAGGAGCCTCGGAAGAGGGTTGGCGCTCGGGCCGCTGTCCAGATTTACTGCAACACAGGCTTTTGTGACACAGCTTTTGGGTCTGAAAGTTACTTTTTAATGTACGTTACAAATCACTGATACTTTTTTACCTTCCAAAAATATGAAATGCCCCAACCACATGAGGAGAGAAAGCAATAGGCTCCTGTGTGTGCTCACCATGGAGACAGGGTGTTTCCCTTTCCTCTTAAACGTTCTGACAAGAAAAACAGCCGGTGCAGCCGCCCCGTTCCTGTCCCTCCCTTCTCTGCCTTCACGCTGTGGGGTGAAGCAGCTGCCCTAGAAGAAGGCTGGGCAGCGACAACGAGGAGACCAGGGCCTCGTAAAGATGCCAGCTTCACCTGCCTTTATGCAGGGACTCTGTAAGTTACCAACCCGAGTTCAAATGGCCTGGGGCGGGAAAGGGGCAGTGGGTGCACGTCTCACAGAATAGTCCCGAGGTTCGGGGCAGGGCTCAGGACAGTGGCAACATCAAAGCTTTGAGAAACAAAAGTAGGAGGCAGGAGCCTTCGAAGGTCCTGAAACATAAGACGTGAACTCAGGCCCAACTGGGGTAGAAACAAACTATTTCTTAAGAATTTAAAAAGATCAGTGAACAAACTGGGTCTGAATTACTAGCTACTCTGCCTGGGGAGAGACCACCGTCGGAACCGTACGTCGAATCCCAGTGGATGGAACATACACGGGGTGAGAAACAGGTTTGGAGGGACAGTGCATTGTCTCATCTGTGCAGTGATGGCAGCACTGAACTGTCCCAAGTCCCGGAAATCACACGGTAGTGGGCAGTGGGACCGAGAAGTCAGCCAGAGCCTGGGGTGCTGTGGGGGGCTGGGCTTCAGTCACCCCAATGCCTGTGGGCGCTGGGGGACTGGCCAGGACATGGGGGCTTTGTGATCCTAGCCAGTCTCGTGTTGTGTGTTTGCGCTTCTGACAAGACAAAAAGAAGTAATAGAAGACACCACAAAGGCAGAACACTAATCAATGACTTCATGACAATATGGAAACTTCCGATCTAATTACAGCGAGCTCACCAAACTACCCAAGAAGCCAGCACAACCGGTCCCTTCTACAGCCTATGCAAAGTTCATGCAAAGCTTTTAAAAATCATGAACAGACAAGTCACAGAAAACGAGAGACAATTGTTCAATAAACATACAGAAAACTAGTGAAAACTGATGAGTAATCTGAAAATACCCCTGAAAGAGAAACACGATTTGGGGCCATATATATTTTAATGACTTGATCTGTCAGACGCTGGGGTGGGGGGTGGGCATTGTTGGTGGGATGATGACAGCTGGAGACACACGTGAGGCTGTTCAGAAACTCACAAGCGGCTGTGCCTCGACGGGGTTGTTTCTCTTCTGGGACTTCGTCCCAAGGACATAAATCTAATTGCTGGAAACATTTTCTGTACAGAGATGTTTGTTTCAGCATTATTTAAGGAAAAGTTGGAAACATCTTGAAATATTTGATGTTGAGAGCCGTTTGGTGCCCACGTGCTCAGCGTGTGGGCAGTGTCCGACCCGGTGGGGTGACCGTCACTGCCGCCCTGTGCTGGAAGGAGAGTGGGAAACATCGTGTGCAAGGTAAACAGAACTAAAGGTAAACGAGCCTTCAAAGACGCACCCGAGGAGGAGAGGGACGGTGGCCTCTGTGTCACCTTGGTGGAGAGGGGTTACTCCTCTCTGACGGAAAGGCATGTGTGTTAGTCTGGGGACATCTTACTATACTGGTGAAGACTGACTTTCAAGCCGCTTTACCCAACCTCCCCCTGCAGAGCAGTTTCCTCAAGGACTTTCACAGCTGGAACTTCATAGAGAAAATGTAAGTGTGGGGAATGTTTTCTGGCACATTCCCCTCCTGTCCCCAGGCCCCGAGGGAACCCTCGTCCCACTGTCCTGGGTGCACGAGGCACAGGGAGGGGTCACCCTAAGTTGGCTGGGCCAAGGCCCCTTTCCTGGGCTGGGGAACATCTGCCTGGCAAAGCCAGCTGTGGGGAGCCCTCCCAGCCGTTCAACAGGGTGCCCAGCCCAAGGTTTGGGGTGACGCAGCCTGACCTCCCTGCAGGGCGCTGTCATCTAAGATGCAGTAAGTCCAAGCACTGAGCAGGCCTCCGGCCACAGTGGCTTCTATCAACCTTGTCATTGTCCCACAGCATTTTCTTTGTTATACAGCAACATTGTAAGATGCTCAAAGTAGTTAAATGAGTTAAAAGCAGTTCCATGGATGCTCTGCTCTGCTGCCCAGAACCCCTGCCAGTCTGGGGGCTGGGCTGCCATCCCATGGAGGAGGCTGGGCACCGTCATGCATGTGTGACGGGGTCGGGTGGCAGCCAGGGAACAGGAGCAGGGTGGCCCGACAAGACGCCAGAATCCAGGTGTGAAGCAGCCCCGAGTCTCGGACCCCCTGTGGCTGGGGTCCCTGCTCGGGGGTGCCATGAGCTCCGGCTGTGGGTCCAGCAGGAAAACCCTCTCTCCCAGAGCCCGCCCAACGTCAGGCAGAGGCAGGACCTGGGCGCTGAACTCACCAGGATGCGTGCACAGCAGCCAATCGGGCCTGTCCCACCAGGAGAAGCCAGCTGCAACCCAAGGACCCAGTAACAGGAGCTCAGGATGCCTGAGAAGGGGGGTGTGAGGGCGCTGCAGAAACCTTACGTACGCGGGCCGTCGCAGGGACAGTACTTTGGCATCCTCTGTTTCTGGAACGTTCAGGCCACTTGGCAGAGGGGCCTAGATGGCAGTGTGGGATGCGCCCTGGCACGGTTCGTGTTCAAGTGACTGGGGCCTCCTGTCCTCTGCGTCTTCCCCGGATTTGGACACTGTCGGAGGCCGCAGCCCACCCCTCCCCGGGCTGGGCTCCGCTGATTCCAGCTCCCACCTAGCCCCCCTCAACGCTGGCTTAGGGGACACACCGGCCTCAGGGAGTGGAGAGCGCTGTCCTCAACTCCAGGCAGTGTTTTAATAATTAAATGTGTCCGGTGTGCAGGACGTTTTCACACGTTGTTAACTTAAGCTGATGGGTTTGTAAAGTCACTGCCAGGAGCCAGCATGTGGGCAATGTTTTTTCCAGGCTTCTCTACCTGGGGGTGGGGACATGGGGCCCGCTCCCGCCCTCACCAGGGCCAGGAGGGCAGCACCGGGAGAGGCTGGACAGCCAGGGCTTTCTGAGGTTTCGGGAGACTCCGTCCACCAGAGGGCGCCGCAGGGGAGAGGTGGCTGTAGCGTTTGGGGGGCAGTGGGCACAGCAGGGCCTGGGCAGAGCCCCCACCCGCTCCGACTTCCTGGGGAGGCCGGTGAGACCCCAGTGCCACCTGGTGGTGCTTCCCGGAACTGCAGCGGCGTCACCCTTGGCCCCGACCCACCCTGGGTCCCACCCACTGCTCAGCCCTCAAGCCCTGACCCTGGTTAGAAGACGGTGGAGGTGACAGCGGTGCAGTTTGCCAAGGTCAGACATCTCAAACTATTCCCCCATATCCCAGGGAAAAGCAAACTTAGAAAGTGAGACCCCTCACCCTGGTGGGAACCCTTAGTGCCCCTGCTCTGCCTGAGGGACCCCCGGTGGAGCCCACCACCCCAGGGAGCAGCTGTTGCCTTCTGAGCAGTGAGGACCCCTGGGGCGCTCTGGGTACCCAGCAATGGCTCTGCTCCTGGTGGCCCCGCAGCTCAGCGCTAATCTCTCCTTTCCTTAGCTCAGGTGGATTTTCCGGGGTGCCAGCCACATGCCAGATGCTGTGTGGGGGGACAGGAGAGGTGTTGGTGGAGAGACGTCACATTCCAGTGGGGACGGGAAGACACACAACACAGCAAAAAGGTAACTTGAGTACTGGAAGTTGAGATGTGCTGGGAGTGAAAAAAAAATACAGCAGAATGGGGGACCCGCAGAGTGGGGGCTCCGGGGGCCACAGGACAACAAAGAGGAAGGAACCACCCTGGGCCAGCACAAGATGAGTTAGGGAGGAGAAGAAGCCAGGTGAGCATGGCAAGAAGCCGGGGGAGGTCAGCGCAGTGTGGGCGCCAAGACCTCGGGTCCTGGGAGCGGGGGCACCCCAGTGCCTTGGTTCCTCAAACCCCCGGCGCTCGCACACCCTGGCATTCTGGCGACTCCAAGCAGGCCTTCACCCAGCCAGAACCCTGTGTCTCCATCACTTCAGTCTGATGATTGTAACAAGAGCTGCGATTTATTGGGGTTCATGACATCCCAGGAACTATGCTACATGTCTAGATATTTGACTCAATTGAGACTGGCAGCAGCCTTGAGATGCAGGCGTTACTCCTCACGGAAGAATCCACTGGGGCTCCAGGAGGTTAAGAAGCTGAGTGTCACCAGCTGGTTTTCAGTGGCAGAGCTGCCGCTGGTCCCAGGGCTACCTCCCGACTCCAAAGCGGGGTGAGGAGCTACACCATGTGCCCCCCAGCAGCGTTAGCATGGGGACATTTGTGCTGTATCAGAAGCTCCTTTGGGGCTAGAAGACCTTAAAAATGCTCAAGGCTTCTCCACATGCATTATTCGGAAATCCTGAGCTTCGAAGAGTAGAATTGTAGAAGTTGGTACCACTGGTGCCTCCTACGTCATGAGGACTGGTCAGTGTTTGTTGAAGAGACGTGGGGGTGCCTATCATGAGGTGATGACTATGTCAGACATTTGCACATGCTCCTTCCTCCACTGCAGGTCCAGTGTCTAAACGCCTTGCAGTGGGTTGAATGGCGGCTAACAAGAAGACATGCCCGTGCTCTACAGCCTGGGACCTGGAAGAGTGACACTGTTTGAGAAAAGGGTCTTTGTGAGGTAACAAGGATCTCAAGATGAGATCATCCTGGGTTAACTGGGTGGGCCCTCCATCCAATGACCGATGTTCTTATAAGTGACACCCAGAGAAGACACACGTAGGGAGAGAAGAGAAGCCTGTGGAGACCAGGGGAGATGGAGTGAGGTGGCCACGTCCAAGGGACGCCTGGAGAAACCAGAATCTGGAAGAGGCAGGAAGGAGCCTCCCTGAGCGCCTTCAGACACCACGACTTCTGGCCTCCAGAATGGCGAGGGACTGAATTTCTATGTTGTAAGCCAGCCCCTTAGCTTGTGACTTGTGACAGCAGCCCCAGGAACCCAGCACGCCCCTGCTTGTCGCGGTGGGAAAACAGCCCCCAGGAGTCTCCCGCCTGCCCCCACCCGCCCCCACCCCCTTGGGGGACTCGACCGTGGAGCGCAGGACCTCCTCCTCATCCCCAGAGATTTCACCTCTCTACTTACTGGCCTCCATGCCAGCCTGTCAAGACCTTTTAGAATGTAAACTCCATTTTCCAACTCTTACTGACCACCTGGACATTTAGAATCTTTGAACATCTTCATTCATGGCTTTGATTAAAAAATAGAGACAGACCAGGATGGCAGGATGGGCAAGGACAAACCTTGAGGTCGACCTCAGAGATAACCTTCAGGCCACTGCCCTGCTGAACAGACTTTTAAGAAGGCTGAACTGGCTGGGACTCAGTGGTCAAGGCCACTAGTTGTCCATTTTGACGTCACCCTCCCCTCCTCCTTAGTGACGGCACCCTGACTGTTTTCAGGGCCACACACGCCGGTAAAGGACTTCCCTGCCTCCCCTCCAGGTGGCAGTGCCATGTGACAAGCTCTGCGGATGATACGTAAGCAGAAGTGAGTGTAGGACTTCGCAGAGGATTCTTCAAAGGGGGGATGCAGTAACCCAGGGGTTCAGAGAAATCACTTCCGGCATTAGAAGCAGAAAGCGATTTAGCGCGGGGCCGTGAGGATGCAAAATTCCCTGAGAGCTGAACAGCAGCTCGCTTCTGCCTCCCGCATCCACCTGAGTCCTCACCGCTGGGCCGAACCCGTTTCCCCTGCGAAGCACCAGCTGCAAGGGGACCTGGGAAGTGGGGTTTTCCAGGACATGGTGGTAGCCAGATGAGAAGTGCTGTTTGGCCTTGTTGTGAGTTAGAGGTTCAGTTCCCTAGGAAGGTAATGCAGCCAAGGAGACAAAGAGGAAGGACAGAAGCCCACAGTGAGGAGCGCTCTGGCCAGAGAAGCAAGAGTGTGCTTGCTGTGGACAGGACAGAGCCGAGGGGATGGGTCAGCCTGGTCAGGGCGGGCACAGGCGGGGGCAGTGAGCGCCGCCTTCAGCACCCTGGGAATCAGAGAGCCTCTTGGAATTGATGACAGGCCTCCGCCTTCCAGCCAGGAGGAGGGAGGTTGGTAGGACTGGGACAGGCCCGCAGGTCCGGCTGCGGAGGCAGGTGAGGAATCGCTGGTTTCCTTGGACCTTGACCCTGACTCTTCATCACTCCTTGCCTCCCAATTTGGTGTGATTTTGGAAAAGAAAGAGATGGTGTTCCATCTCTTTCTTAATAAATTTACCCGTATTTTCATACTTTTTGTCTCTCTCTCTTTATTGAAGTCCTTGTCTAAATTCTGCCATCAATTTTAGATCATCCAAGAGTCTGCTTCTACTGGGTGTTCTTTCTCTTGATTGTGTGTGCCGTTTTCCTGTTTCTTTATCTGTTTTGGAAGTTTTGATTGTATGTGGGCTTTGTATGTAAAAGAACCGTAGGGTCTGAAGTCAATGCTACTTTTCTCCCAAGAGAGCACCTCCTTTTCTCTGTCCACTGTATCCATTTAAGAATCAAGCTGGGTCAGGGCTGGACTACAGTTTTAGTTCACTTCTGGTTGCATTATTTTGAGAGGAAATGCTTCTGAGGTTTGCATTATTTTGTGTACCTGTTACATATATATTTTGAGTGAATCCCATCAGTATTTATGTGCTATTTTGTGTTCAGTTTTTTTGACTCGACATTAGTTTGTATGCTCATTTTTATTTATCAACACAACCAGCATATTGCTGATATTATTTTCTCACCTGGTTTTTATAGGAAACAAATATGAACAAATGTTAACCATTGAACGTTCTGGTTGGTGGGAAGGAATGTTTGTCATGTTTATTTATTTATTTATTGTGTGTTTATAATTTCTCCAAGAAACCCCCACATCATACCACCAATATTATAACATTAAAGGAAATTAACAAAAAAACAAAAAAGTTCAAGTTTACTCATCCTGAATAAGCCTGCAACAAATTATTTTTAAAACTACTAATTCAGATTTTCACACACACACACATACACACACACACACAGGCTTCATTGGATTCACTGGTGAATCCTATGAAATATTTAACAAAGAAACATACTAATTCCTAACAAACTCTTTCAGGAAACAACGGAAGAGACAACACATTCTATGAGGCCAATATTACTCTTATACAAAAACCAAGCAAAGATCTCACAAGAAAACTACAGACCAATATCACTCACAACCAGAAACCCCAAGGTCCCTAAGGAAACATCAGCAAACTGAATCCAGCAGCATATACAAATGATTATACACCAGGACCAAGCAGGATTTATCCCAGGAATGCAAGGTTGGTTTGCTATTCAAAAACCAATTAATATTATTTAGGAAATATCATAAATAAATATATATTTATAATATCAGAAATATATATATATTATGTATATACATAATATATATATTATGTATATATTATGTATTCTGACCAAAATCCCTTGGAATTCCCTGGATAATAGGAGCATCTTTTGTCCTAATAAGGTGATTCTTGGTGGGCTCTTGGGTGGTGTCCGGTCACCAGGAAGACCAAACTATGATTAGAAAAACTTGGTGCTTTCATCCCCACCCTCCTGTTCTGGAGCAGGAATAAGGGCTGGAAATTGAGTTAATAATTACTCATGCCTATCTGATGAAGCCTCCTTAACATTTCTGAAAGCATGGGGCTCGCTCATAGAGAGAGCTCCCAAACTGCTGGACATGTGGAGATTCTCAGCGGGTGGTGACGCCTGGCGAGGAAACGGAAGCTCTACGTCCCTCCCCCACCTCGCCTGGCCCTCCTCTTCAGTCTGGATGTTCAGCTGTATCCTGATCACACGCTTTTATAGTAAGCGGTAAACATAAGTGTTTCCCTGCATTCTATGAGCCGTTAGAGCAACTTATTGAACCTGAAGAGGGGGCTGTGAGAAGCCCAGTTTATAGTAAGTCAGATGCACAGGTGACAATCTGGACTTGCAATTAGCCTATTAAGTGGAGAGGGGTCAGTCTTGTAGGTCTGAGCTCTTAACCTGTGGGGCCTGTGCAGCTCCAGTTAGTGTCAGAATTGAGTGAAATTGCAGGACACCCAGCTGGTGTCGCAGAATTCCTGATGTGTGGGAAATGTACACACCTGGTCACAGAAGTATTCTGTTTGGGTGTGTAAAGGATAACAGCGAGCTTTTCCAGGAGAGTAATGATCACGTTAATAGAATAAGGGGGGACCCATGATCATCTCAATACACACAAAGCAGTTGCCGAAATGCAACACCCATTCATGATAGAAATTCTCAGCACACTCGGACAGAAGGGAGTGCCTTCATTCCTATAAAGGGCACTAAAAAATCCTACAGCAAATATACTGAGGGCTTTCCCCACAGGATTTGGGAAAAGGCAAGGATGACCACCCTCTCCATTTCGTTAATGTTTGCTAGAGGTTCTAGCTAATGACATAAGGCTAGGAAAAACATTAAAAACATCTAAATGGAAAGGAAGAACTAAAACTTTTTATTCAAGATGACATGACAGAAAAATTCTAACAATGCACAAAAACTAATAAGTGAGTTCAGCAAGGTTACTAGATACAAGATCAACATACAAAAATCATTTGCATTTCTGTAAGCGAGCAACAAACAATCAGAAAATGGAATGAAGAAAACCACTCCATTCACCATTGCATCAAAGAAGAGGAAGCACATTAAGGAATAAGTCCGGCAAAGGAAGTGCAAGACTTTTAATTACACTGAAAGCTAACACATTGCTGAGAGAAAGTCAAGAAGGGCTAGATAATTGGGGAGACAGTCCATGTTTATGGATTAGAAGAGTCCATAACCTCCAGATTGTAATTCTCCCTAAATTGATTTATAGAGTCAATAAAATCCTATAAAGATCCCAGCAGGATTTTTTTTTTGGGGGGGGGGGGTTCAGGGTTGGAAATGGGCAAACTGACAATAAAATTTACTTGGAAATGCAAAGGACTCAGAACATCCAAAGCAATCCTGAAAAAGAAGATCAAAATTGTAGCATTTATATGACCAGATTTAAATTTTTCTCTAAAGCTACAGTAATCATGAATGTATGCTCTTGATATAGGGTAGACATATAGATCAATGGAATAAAAATTAGAAATAAATCTTGATTTTCAACCAAAGTGCCAAGGAAATATTTGAAAATGTTTGAAAATTGGACTGGGGCGATGATTGCAGGACTCGGTAAGTTTACTGAAAATCACTGAATTATACACTTACAATGGGTAAACCCTATGGTACATCAGTTATACCCCAATAAATAAATTGTGTTACAAAAGAAAACTCCAGACGAAAGCGCCGTTTCGCACTTTGGAGGCTCCGTCCAGGGGAGGCTGAGTGCACGTCTGAGGAGGTTAATCGGCGGATCCAGCCTCACTCCTCACCGTGACGTGGGTTCCGGTTTACTGGTGAGCCCATCAAAGTCCACGGCAGGAAACCACAGCCACTCAGGCGCCTTAAGGAGGCAGGAGGCCGTACCAGGAACGAGGGGCCATGGCTGTTGGAAGGGCTGGGTGGAGCCTCAGGTTCCAAGTGACACATGCCCCCATCTCTGAGCCTCCTGGAGTGACGCAGGCTGCAGGAAGCTGCCACCGCTGTGGCTCCCACAGGAAGCTGGACAACTCGCAGCCGAGAGCCCGGTGCTTCCAATGTCAGGTGCAGGCAGCACACCCCTGGTCTCTGCAGCCTTTCTCATTCCCAGGGCTTCGCACCCCAAACCCCGAGCTGCCAGGCTTTTCCGCTTTTCCCGGTGGAGGTGATGGAGCCAGCCTACCGCGAGCCTCTGCAGATGGTGACGCATCCACCGTCACCTGTGCGTGGGTGCTGTCCCCCTGCCGTTGCTGTCAGCCCAGGCTGTCCAGTGTGGAGACTAGTGCAGGTGGCTCACGGACAGCTGGCCACGGGCAGCTTGCAGACGCTATTCACACGCACCCACCCAGGCCCTCCGCCGACGCTGGAGGTGGTGCCACTGCCACCAGTGCCACCCTCCCCATTTCACAGGTGCGACTCTGGACGCACACACAGCTGCAATGAAGCCGGCACCTGGCACAGCCTCCTAAACCCAGGGCACAGCCACCTGGTGTGGGTCTTAACCTCTGTGCTGTGGTGCTCCCGCAGGACGTGGGGAATGGTGAAGTGAGTTTATTGCTAACGTCACCTTCCTGACTTCCGGGAACCATCAGCAAAGTGTTCATTCATTAAATAAATGCCTCGCAGCACAAAACAGTGCATCCACAGCCCAGTCCCAGCCTCGTGACTGCAGCTTTGACCCCCCCAACAGCCTGGCCAGGGCGAGGAGCGCAGCTCTCAGCCCTGTTCTCTGTGGCCAGCGGGAGAGGGGCCCACGGCCTCCTAACCTCGGGGTGTGATGTTTGCACTCATGTCTGCAATTCGAGTTGTGTCGGGCTTCCTTGGGGCTGTTTCGGTGTTCAGTTCTTTAGTCACTGGCTGGCTGGGACACGGCGCCTATGGGCCAAATGGGACCTCGCACAGGTGAAGTCCCATTCTTCTTGGTGTGGGGTCACACCGGGTTCTTGTGGATGCCACTGACCTGGCGTGGACAGCTTAGGACACCACTGACATTCGCCAGTAACCATCCCTGCATTGTGCCAGCTGGTCACATTTTTTTTAAATCCTGTGTTAGAAAAAACAGTCTTCATTCTTACCTCTTTGTGGCGTTTTCTGTGGGTCCTGCAGGACCTGCTTTGTCCCATACAGTTGCCACTGGCCACATGGGGCTATTTTACTTAAATCCAAATTAACTAAAGTGAAACCAAATGAAAGACCCAGTTCCTCCCTCACACTAGCCATCTCTCAAGTCTCCACGGCCTCAGGTGGCTAGTGGCTGCCGGGCTGGACAGAGAGGAACAGGACACTTGCACTGCCACACGCGGGTCCGGGGGTGGGGCTGTGGGACAGAGCTGCTCCGGGCACACAGACCTCCAGGCACACGGACTTCCACGCGCAGCGGGCGCCCGTCCTCTGCCCTATATGTCCCTTTCCCCTGGAGGGCAACTTCGCTGAGGATGGTGAGCGTGACCCACTTGGTGGGCACAGAGCAGGTGCATGGCCGTGATTCCCCAAGGAAGGGATGGCTCGAGCAGGTTGGGTGGAGGATGTGGGCACGAGGGTTCCAGCTGCCAGTGGGCAGCGGCTGCGGCTGGAGGGCAGGCTGGAGATGGCTGCTGGGCAAAGGGACACGAGCGGGGGCGAGAGGCTGACTCGATGGCGCCAGGGTCTGCCGCTTGCCACGGTCCCAGGGAAACAGCTACGGTGCTGTGCTGTGGGCCATCCCCTCTGGACCACAGTGGGCCCCTGTCCTGAGGACAGCCTTCTGATGTGCTGGCCAGACTGCTGACCCTGTGACTCCAGAGCCTGGCTCGCAGGGAAGAGCTGGACTGGGGACTTGGCAGTGGGAGACAGGGGCTGACTCAGCCTCTGGGGAAGCTGAGCTGAGAGATCACGAGGCTGACTTGGCGATGGGAGCTGCTGGGAACCTGGGCAGGCCGCGGTGACAAGGAGGGACAGAGACGAGCAGAGCCGGGAAGCCAAGAGCAGCCTGAGGGTGGAGCCGTCGGCCCCGCCAGGTTCAGGCCCGCGGCCCACCCAGGCATCTGTGCCTGGGAGCCAGGCTGAGGGCAGCTGTGTGCCTGCCAGTCGTCCGGCTGCCCAGGGTCCTGGCTGTGCGGGTGGCACGGTCCCCGCCCACTCCAGACAAAAGCAGCGGCCTGGGGACGCTCAGTGGTGCTGTGAGCAGGGCGTGCCTTGGCCCTTCCCCTGTCTGGAGAAACATCTGGTTCAGATTGTGTCATCCTAGAATATAAAAACTCTCCTGGAGTGACCGGGGAGGGCTTGGTGGCCTGGCATTCTGGTATCCCCACCCCATGCCTGTAGGGCCTTTCAGGTCTGCTGGGGCCACCTGCAGGGACCCGCTGTGCCGGCCACCCCTGCCTGGCAGGGCCTCACCAGGGGTGGTGGCCCCGGCCGGGAGCTGTGCACATGTAGCTGTGTGGGTACACAACTCTGAGAAACTGACAGATGCCAAATTTGCAGCACAGACTTCGACCCCACAAGGTGCTGACATGATTGATGGTGACACGTCTCAGACACGGAGGCCTGGAGATGGGTCCAGGACTATGTCGGTGTCATCAGCTCTGGGAGGACGTTTTCTTCTCACGCTGGGGGGGCCACCCTGAACGTTCTGATCCCTCCACAGAGACCCCTCCTCAACCCCGGACGGAGCCCTCTGTGTTCACGCAGAGACCAAGGCCCAGCCCGTCCTTGTGGGTCTGTAGGGCGAGGGGTCCCAAGTCTGTCCTCAGCGCTGTCCTGTCGTACGAGAAAGACGTCTATTCTGGGCAGCTCAGGCCAGTTCGTCCTTTTGCCTCTTATTTGCTGTGTAAACCCTTTGTTTTCGTTTTTGTTGTTGTTGTTGTTGTTTTTTAAAGATTTTATTGGGGAATTGGGGGAAGGGGAACAGACAAGTTGCTGTCCTTTTGTTCTTCAGTCTAGTTGTGGAGGACGGCGCTTCACTGGCCCAGGTTGGTATTATCATTGTGCTCTTCCCGGGTGAGGCAGTCGCTCACCGGCCATTGGACGGCCTCTCACGGCAGCTCACGCCAGCTGCCAGCCACTCACAGCAGCGCACTGCAGCCCCATTGCAGCCTACGCCGTCGCCGGCGACTCCCGGCAGCCCAGCTCCAGGTCGAGCTGTTGTTCACCATCTTAGCTGTAGGGGGCGCAGTGTCACTGGCCCTCATGTGGGATCTGAACCGGAGCCCTGCTGCTCAGAGCTGGCGTCCCAAGCCAACGCCTAACCAACACGCCACTCGGCTGGCCCATCCCACTGTTATTTTTACTTTTTCTTCTTTTCTCATGTCTTTAAGCTCTTGCCAGTATTTCAAAACACATCACCTTAGATCCGATTTGAGCTGTTCCAGAGGCTCCTGCTCAGCTGTGCTGGGTCCTGAGGAGGGGCAGGGAAGGACAGAGGCTGGCCGGTGGGAGGGCTCGGGCTGAGGTCCCCCAGACCTTGGGTCCCCCTTCTCCCGGGACCATTGTTCCTGTGGCTTCTGGGGACAGACCCCCAGCAACGCACTTACCATGCTGACTGCGAAGATATGTGTCCTCACTCTAGAGATGGGCTGGAGGGATGGTTTCCTTCTATCATGTATTTTGCTGTGTATTTTCTCCTCCCATCACCAGTGTCAAGTTCACGTTTGCTTTAAGCCACTCAACTCGGCAAAGCTGAAGGTTAGGCTGTGCGTGCGCGAGGTTCGGTTGTGCTGGCTGTGGCTAGTGCAAGCCCGCTGAGAAGAGCTCACTGTGCAGTGGCACGCTGAGGCTGTGGTGATGGGGACGAGGCGCTAACAGGGAAGGCTAAGTGGCACCCTGGCCGGGCAAACAGCTGTCCTTTCTAACTCATCCAGGAGGTGCGACCGTCTCAGCTGGAGCTAAAGGCAACCTGAGGTTCTGTGTGGCTTCGATCTGGCCTCTTACTGAGAACCACAAACCAGAGGGTTCCAGACCTCAGGCTTGGGATCCCAGGGACTCCATCGGTCTTGTTGAGAAGCCCCTAAAACTAGTTATTTCAGTCAAAACCAACTGTTTCACTGGAGACCCTCCCTGGTGCACGAGCTGGCCAGGGAGAGCCAGGCAGGAAGTGGTACCTCCCAGGTTCTCTGAGTCTTGTCCTGGTGTCCCAGGGGCGTCCAAACTGCCAGCGGACCCATTGGCCAGGTGAGGCCTTGGGAGTGCAAGGGGTCCTGGAGCCTGTGGGGAGACGGGGTGGGGGCCCTGGACAGCAGCAGGCCACTTGTGGGGTTCACACACTTTTATTTATGAGCTCCCCTTGGGCTCACCACAGCGGGAAGCGTCCCAGGGCCTGACCCCTGCCCAGCTCTGAGCGTGCTGGAGAGACAGACGGCTGCTGCAGCTGCAGCCACCCACAGAGGAGGCCGCGTCCAAACGCTGGGGGAGGCGAGCGTGGTAAAGTGGGGCACATACTTCTGTCCTAAAGTAGATTTTATCTGAAAAAGAAAACAGATGGAGATGGAGATGATGTTTTTCTCTTTTATGAAAAGCACAGGAAGCAGCACATGGCTGCTGGGCCGCCTCCCCTCCCCCACCCCCACGTGAGCCTGGAGCCCCCGGAGGACCGCACTGGTGCAGAGTCAGCTGTTAAGGCCAGGGTGGGGGGGCAGGGCTGGCAGGTTTCCTGGGCGGGGCTGGTTCACCGAACCCTCTGGTCTCTTTTTCCATCTGTGATGATGCAAAGTCAGAAAGACAGCAAGCAGGGCCTCGGTCTTGCCGGACAGCAAGATCCTGCAACGCAGGCCGGCCACGGCCAGGACACCCCCAGGCGAGGGCCCTCGGCCACGAGGTGGTGCTGGGCAGCCTGGCGGGGAGGCCCTGGCAGCCCTCCAGGCCCTCGGAGCCTCCCCGCCCTGGGCCTGGGGCTGGCGGGACTGACGGAGGGAACAACAAGCCTTTGATAAAAGCAAACTGGCACTTTAAGAAAACTGACCAGGGAGTTGGGGGGGGGGGGTCTATGGCTGGAGCGGGGCTTCCTGTTACTCTCTAGTCCCGACTTCCTGTTAAACTCCATGGTGCTAACGTCCTGTTGGGGGGTCTATAAGCCATCTTGAGCGACTGCTCGCTTTTGCATGTGGACGGCCGACGGGGAGGTGCGTGTTTCCACGTTGCTGGGGTGCTTTTGTTCTCTTTTCCCAATGAGCACCGTCATGCGCGCCAAGGGGTGCGTCCGAAACCGAGGCTGGGTTTCCTGGCTGCCTTTTGCAGCTGGCTGGATTCTCGTTGGGGAAAGCCTTCGAGGGTTGCCAGGTCTGTACCGTGACGAGTATTATCTGGCTAAAGCCCCGATTCAGCACAGTTGCTCTTGACTCAGTTTGTCACGTGAGTCACCGTGTACTGTGGAGGGAGAGAGTCACTGAGTTTCTCAGGGAAACGGCTCCATTGTCTGCGATGATTTTGAGTGTGGACATTAGACATGACTTCAGGCTTGATGTGACCAGCAATGAACTGCTGTTTGCTGGGTGATAAGACTCGGGCCACAGTAAGGGTGCACTTCCTCTCACACAGTGTCCCCCCCGTCACCGCGGTACCAGGTGTGTCTGCAACGGCACAGCATGGCCCACACCTGCACACACGCGGGACCATAGGAAGAGCCAGAAATCCACGGGCCTTAGCGAAGCTTCGGTGAGGGGTGAGAGAAAAGCAACTCGCAAACACCACACAGAAAAGCCACTACTCGAAAACCTGACACAAATGAGCAGCACAAATACAACGTGTTCTGTCCTCAGATTCTGTGACGCCCAGAAATGGCCCGTGTGGCTCAACGCTGCTGCCACGTTGGGTGGGCAGGCAGGAGCAGCGGGAAGGCCCGGTCGCTCTGCACTAGGTCTGGTCACTCACATGTTCACTGACACGGATGCTCTGTGGGTGACAAGGCCGGAAGAGGGAGGCACAACCTGGGGACCTAGAAACCAGGGCAACTCGTGTGCTGCTCACCTCCAAGGGCCGAAAGCTCCTGAGAACCTCCCGTGGCGTTCCGGCGTGGATTCTGGGGGAACGGGTCATACACTGCCCTGGTGATGAAAGGTCCCCTCCCCTGGGGTACGGGCACCGCTGACCCACAAGGTCCTGAGGGGTATTTACAAGCACTGGGCACCCTGGTCCCTGCATTGAACTCGGTGCCAGCGAACCCACACCCTCATGCAGGGGTAGAGGGAGCTGAGGCAGCCGTGAGGCCTGAGCAGTGTCCCCACCTCCAGCCCCAGACTTGACTGGCACTGCCAGCCAACAGCATAGACACTAAGAGTGACATTGGGGTGATGGGGAAAAAAAAGGAAATCAGGGTGAAGACCAGAGTCAAAAGAGTCCCAGATGCATGCCATGTGGTCCTGTCCCATTGCTAGAGGTGGACTGCAACTGAAGCTGCTGAAGTTCCCAGCGGTCAGGGCGAAGAGGGAAACTAGCTTTCACCCCGTTTCTCTAGGAGCCTCCTGACGACCCACGCAGGCAGGCCTCGGGGCCTTAGCTCATTGCGCTTGGGTTTTGGGTTTAAAACAAGGGACAGGGAAAGGAAAGGAATGACTTGGAAACCAGACTGACTGCTCTGGGGGAAGGATGGCTTTTTGTAATTCTCTTGTACCCCACAGGGTCACGGCATAGTGGTGCACAAATGGGGTGATTCACAGAAGTTTCTGGAAGGACTTGAGGGTTGATTTTGTTATTGTTTACCATATTTCAAATGCATGCTTCTCAAACCGTGGTGACGGACCAGCGTTTTAGATTGTCTGATCCATGTGGGCTGATATATTCACAAAATGCAACAGAAGTGCCATGGTCAAGTCAAAGTTAACAGACGTACCTACAGCTTACTCTCAGCTTTGTCCTATGTCACAGCAGACGGCTTGCACAGTGGTGGCCGCAGTGTGGCGGGACTTGGGGGCGATGGCCAGCTCCCCACAGCACCACTTATTGGCCGGGACCCATGGTCATTTTGATGAGCCGGCCAGCTGGCTGCAGATGGATGTGGTGTTGAGTCTCTGGCCTCCCCTGTGGACGCTGGGAACACCTGGGCACCACGGGGACCTCACCTGCCATGATACAGGAGACTGACTAGGCAGCACTCACATCCCACCCATAATGTGCTTCGGACAGAGTCTGCGATGAAGAAGTCAACCTGAACTCTGAAAGATAGGATTTCGGACGTGTTTCCTTCCCATGTTTGACAGCTTTTCGTATTTGTGATGCACGCACACAGGTGTAGAAACATTTGTATCCAGAATATTTTCAGGAGAGAGGGAACAAATGGGCAGCAGGAGGGAACCCCAAAACCTTAGGCCAGTCCCTGGATTCTGGGGGGCAGAGGGAGGACCCTTCTTTCCGAACTCAGCCCTCACACGCCATCACACAGGCAAGCGGGAGCTGTCACCTCCATGACAGAGACCAGATTCCGGGTGGTCCCACACTACTGCACGTGAGTCCCTTGGCCAGGGAGCAAGCCACACTGGCCGCTGGGCACCCACCTGTCCTCACAGCCCCGTTGTTTTCTGCACATCTTCGTATCACGTGCAGTTCTAGGGAGCTTCACCACCTCATGAAAACACAGCCATCGGCTATAGAGAAAGCGCAGGTCTAAAATGAAAAGCCGGATACGTCTGGGCCCTGGACGGAGGCAGAAAGAGGGGTGTCAGGGAGGCAGCCCTAGACGGCCTGGCTCCCCTTTCTGTTTGGAGTCCCTCAGGCCTAGGGCTTGTGCTCCCCACTCTCAACTTCAGACCTGCAGGAGTGCATGTGGGCCCCCGCCGGCTGCCGCCCTCCGTGCCCCGTTCCGTCTGGTGGTCTGACCGTCGGTGCTGGTGGCCAGCCCAGGCCTGTGCCTCCCGTTCTGGGGGTGTGGCCTCCTGAGAACATGGGCTTTCCTGGGTCTCACAGAGAAGATGTCTTTCACGGTCAACTTTGATTGACTCTCCAAGCTGATCCCATCTATTGTTGTTTCTAGAAATTTCTCGCAGTCCCTGGGACGGGGAGATTTTTCCAGCCTAGTCATGGGCTTGTTCTTACTGCTCTTCTGTCATTTCCTTGGGATTTGGGAAGGACGGGCAGGGGAACTCATGAACTCAGCCACCGTCTCAAAGGGATGTCCTATCTCTGCTCCCGGAGACAGGGGTGTCCCCCTTGGGTGTGCGCTCACCGGTCCTCAGTTCTGAGGCCCTGCATTGTGGGACGCAGCCCTCTGAGCCCCTAAGGAAGTTGTGACACCCTCCCGCCTCCTGGTCTGACCCTGCGCCTCTACAGGAAGAGAGACTCGAGGCTCAGAGACGTGACACCTAGAATATTATTCGGGAAACAATTAAGGACGCAGACTGCATCTCCCTTCCAACGACACTCTTGAATCCTTGTTTCTAATAGTGAAAGAAGAGAAGCAGGTTAAAGACCCCAAAAAAGATGAGTTTCTCCCGAGAGATACGATTTGAGGGGACTGACAGGATAGCCAGCGACTTCTGTGTTGACAAAGGTCTGACAGTCTCGTCGTCAGAACGATGCCAGTGCCCACCCGCTTGGTGGGTTTGTGAGGATACCTGAGGGTTTCGATGTTGCTTATCTAATTGTGCCTCTTGAAGTTTCAACAATAAGTACGTATTACTTTTTAATAAGAGAAATGATCATTAGTTAAAAAAACAATAGCCAGCGTTAAAATGAGGTGCGGTAGAGCTAAGACTGGACTCGGAACAGTGCCTGACCCAGTCCAGATGTAAAATCTAACCAACCCGTGACAGACGGCCATTGTCTTTGTCACCAAGTGGCTCTCAGATTCAACCTCTGAGGACTTTTCTTGGACAAGGCTTCCCACTGGGACGGCAGGGCTTGCTGAGGCCTCCTGGGTGCCAGAGTGTATCGGGGTCCACAGACAGCTGTGAAGAGGTGGCAGGACGCTGCCTTCAGGACTTCCAGCCCAAGGGACAGCCAGGTGCAGGGAGAACAGAGCTCAGGGCGGCTGCCCCGTAGAGGAAGGCAGGCAGAGGCGGGCGTGGGGGGCCCCAGGCCCCAGGAGGTCAGGGCCACGCCAGCCTGTCCATCTGCATGACCTGTGTGTAGCCTGGGCTGACACAGAAGGGACTCCAGAACCATTTGCTGCGACTCACTGACGGTCCCCCACGCCTTGCCTGCCCGTCTTGCTCAGCGCCTGCCCAGGTGTGCCACGCACCAGGGAACAGGACACTGCCGCAGGGTAGGCAGGGTGACGTGGCACTGGCGCCCGGCAAGGTGTGCCCATTGCCTGTCCCTGGCTCTGGGACGCTGTCCTTGAAGGGTCTGCCTCCCCCAGAGGGACACCCTGGACTCGCCTGGGCAGGGGGCTGGGAAAACTCAGCTCAGAGTGGAAAGGGGACGCATCTGACCCAACCTTGAACTTTTCTGGCAAGGAAGTGAAATCCATGAGGAAATACTGGAGTCTGGGCTTCTTCATGCTCTGCGGGGAACCGTCTTGAGGGCAATAAATCAGCGTGGGAAGGAGGCAGGAAGGTGAGGAGGACAGGGTGGGCGTGGGGGTTTTGACAAAAAGATTTGCTTTCTGGGAATGGTGACGTTCTGAAGAGTGTGCTTGTGTGTGCACGTGTGACAGTGCATGCGTGTGCATGAGTGTGTGCAGTTGTGACTTCCTCTGTAGGAGAAGCCTGCTTGCCTCAGAGCTCCCGGGGCCGGGAGAGTACAGACGTCCCCAAAAGGCTGCTCAGATCTCTTGGGCAGGGGCGAGCTGTCCCCCACCCCCATCTAGGGAGGTGGATTGTCTACAGGGAGGGGCCTGTATGGGGACCCCCTGGAGGACGGCTCTGCCCAGGGACAGCCTTTGTCCCCTCCCCCCACCTGCATCCCTTCACCTCCCTCCTCTGCCGCCCCCAACCCCACTCCCCCTGTTTGGCACAGAAACCCTAGCTGAGGGGACCCTGTGTCAGCGGTTTCTTTGGGTCTTTATTTCCCCTCAGTGTGGACTGGGGGTGCCGCCCTGAGGAGAAGGCAGGATGCAGCAAAAGCCATGATGGACTTGGAGACATACCTGGGGTACCCCCGACACCTTCCCCGTGGGGCGTGGGGAGGTGGGTCTGGGTTTGAGTCTGGCCTCTGGCTTTTCCAGCAGGTGATATGCTGGTGCCTCCCCTGAGGGGATCAGGTGACCATCACAAAAAAACAGGATCCTGAAGTGCCCGGTCAGATCCCGGTCCCAGCTCAGTGGCGGTGTGTGTGGGCCCTGGGGGTCTGGGTGCCGGGCAGCCTGGTCACCATGATGGGCAGGCAGGAGCTGACGGGGGACCTGAGGCCCAGCGCCCCCTCCCCCTCCCAGGGTGCTCAGGGGCCTGTCCCGAGGGGGACAGGTGACTGCGCGGGCTGGTCCAGGACCTCTGCAGGGCCCCCACCGCCTCGCCCTTTGCTCCTGGGATTTGAAGCTGGCCTGCCGAGGCGGGGTCCTCCTGCAAAGGGACTGCTTTATGGGTTTAAAAAGGCCTCCCCTGCGTGTTTACAGGGTCAATACTGGGGAGCATCAAGCGTGGAGGCGGCAGGCCAGGCCATTACTCACCGCCCAGCCCATTCCAGGGCCTCCGCAGTGCAGTCGCTCTGCAGATAAGGGCTGCTGTCTGATTGGTCAGAGTATTGCAAGCTGGTGGGTGAAGGGGACGGGTGGCTGGGGGAACAGGACGTCTCCCACAGCCAAACCTCAGACTCAGGCAAACACCGGGGCTGGGGTCCAGCTCGGCCCAGACCTGAGGTCTCGCAGGTGCCAGTGCCTGAGACTCAGACCTCGCCCGCCCGCAGCCCGCACGCAACCGCAGCCGCCGGGATAGAGCCAGATGTTTGGGATGTGATGGAATGCTGGTGTAGGCAGGGGCCGGGGCTGGGGCCTCGGGGGCTGCCGGGACCTCCAGCCAGATTTCTGACATCCTTGCAAAAAAGCAACCATCAAGAGGAGAGCCAAATTTCCTCCTTGGAGAGAGGGCGTGGGGAGGAGCAAGGGGGGCGTGGGAGACCACGTGTGGGGGACCAGGCAAGGGCCGGGGGTGCTCTAAACTGGAGACTGTACCCCAGGAGGGCCGGTGTCCATGGGAGGGAACTGGGTGTAGGGAAATTGCACTTGAATTTTAAAACCCTGTCCACTTGCGAGTGTGCTGTAGCTGCACGCCGGGCCCCGCTCGGGAGACTAGCTTCCCTGCCCAGCCCATTGGGCACGGAGCGCTAAAGGGAGGACCCTGCCCCACCTTCCCCGCCGGCCTGGTGAGCCCTGTGACCTGCGCCGCTCCCAGGAGCGCCTCGCTTGCGGTTCAGTCTTCCTCTAAGGAAGAGACAGGACGTCACTGATGGCCGCAGGTGCTGTGCACAGATGGGACACAGACTGCCCCTTCCTCCACAGCCCCAGCTCCTGGGCGACCTTTCCCTCCAACTTTCTTTCCAGGGTTACCATGGTAACATAAAGCAGGAGGCAGAGGACAGGGCTTGGGGGCTCCTCACCCTCACAGGATGGCGGGAATGAAGCTCAAATCCATGGAGACAGCCCCTGTTCCCTGCTTGAATCTGTGTCTTCACACCCCCTGGACCGACCCATCGCTAACGGTGCTCGCCGCTGACTGGTTTCACGTGGGAGGGTTCTCTCTGGTACCTCCCACCAGTTTGCCCCTTGGCACCAGACACAGCTCAGGGCTGTTTTCTTCTGCTTGAGGAGGCCCAGCCTGTCTCAACATCTTCCAGCTGCTCCCACCCCAAATTGCTTGACTGTCATCTTAAACTGTTATCAACATGAGGGTGTCCCCAGGTCTTTTCTTCCTCACCTCAGCCTCTGGCTATGACGTGTGCCCACACACGTGAACCCTGCACTCAACACCATTTCCCTCTGCCACGAAGCAGCACAGGCTCCCGGGGGGCCGTGGCCAGCCCACGGCCACGCTGCCAGGCTGGAGCTGGTGTCTGTGAGCTCCAAGCCCAGTGCTTCCCTTCCGCACCAGCAGGTTCCGGAAATCATTTCCGCCAGCAGTGAAGCCATTCCGTAAGAAGGAGCCTCGATCACATGACCCACATGCACCAGCTGCTAAGACAACGGGACCGGCAGCCGTGGCCGTTTGCCCTGCGCCCTGTCCCCGTGAGGTTGTCCAGCGGACCTGCTAGGGGCCCAAGGAACACCGACTGAAAACTCCCAGGCCACCAGGTTGGAGCAGGCAGGCAGCTTGCTTTGTCATTGGCATCGGATGTGCTAGGTCACTGTGGACCTTGTCCCCAGGGGCCAGTAGGGCCATCTAACAAGCCAGCAGGGCCTCCCCGGTACTGAGTGGGCAACCGGGGTGCTTCCCGAGCCCTCAGGGCAGCGCTGGAAGCAGTTGACCTTGGGGGGCAATTGCTCAGAAAGCAATTCTGCTGCAGAGTCAGAAGCGGCACCCACAGAGTTGTCAGCACTTGACCCCCTCCCATCACAAAACAGAAATCTTCACTCACTCGCTTGGCACTAAGTCAATTGAAGACATTACAGAAGGAAATTAAAAGTAAGTTTGACTCCGAGTATCACCATCTAAACACAGCTGCTCCCTCTCCTGGGGCCCCATGGAGTGGGGTTCACACTCGGCCGGCCGGAGGCCTCCCCAGCCGGTGCTTCTGACCCCTTAATACGTGTCACATGTGACGACTAGGTGTCACATGTTTTTGCTGAATTTATTCCACGGTAATTTTCTCTGTAATAGTAAATACATTGATTATTTTTAAGGACTGCAAAATATTTCTTTGCACATAATTTATGTATCCACCCCTTTAGCCATAAAAATTTAAGCTGTTCCAGTTTCTCATTTTTGGGGGTGTTGTCGTTGAACCCTTCCATACCTGCAATTTCCCATTGTTTTCTAAAAGGGGCTTTAAAAACAGCTGAATCAGTGTCTGTTCTTGAGGAGTAAAATGGAGCAACTTTGAGGTCACGCATAATCCTCCTCCATCTCCAATTTTAGCAGAGAAGTTCCGTATGTTTGGATTTGCCCCCGTAAGCCACATGCTCAACGTGGGCTCCCCTTTGTAAGGGCGGGGCTCTGTCTCATGAATCATGCACATCCCGGAGGTGGAAACCGGGCTCTGAGCAAGGTCAAGTGGCTCCAGTGGGTCAACCCGCGCTGGCAGGGACGAGAGGCTCCTCTGAGAAAATGGTGAATAGGTGTTGCTTCAGAGCCGCCTCATCACCAGATGCAGAACTTCTGCCTTGGTCCCCCGACTGCTCCCTGGGGGTTCCTCGGCCCGTGTTGGTCTCCCTAGGAGTGCCTCTGATCAGTCACTCTCTTGTCCTTGGCTGAGCTTGGCCTGTGACTTCAAGCCCAGGCTCTGTCCCCAGGCGTCCACAGGCTTCCCTGGGGAGGAGCGGGGACTGTGAGCCCCGCCGCCAGCCCAGCTTGGCCACAGGCGTCACATCCAAGATCCCGATTCACCTCCTACAGAGGCTTTGGCTCAGGGAGGCGGCCCAAAGTCTGCCTCGGGTCACCTGCTGGTCAGAACCATGGCTGCCGCCGGGAAGCCCTGGCCATGGGTCCTGAGCCTGGTCACCACTACCATGGCACCACCCTCCTCTCCAGCTTCCTTGGTCCCTCCAGCCACCACCACTGCCACCCGCTCAGCAGCAGTCTTCCCATCCCCCAGGGGACCCATTGTCCACCTCAGGCTTGGCCTGTTCGCTCTGCCAGGAATGGCCCTCTTCAAAGGGCCATAGTCCAGGCTGGGCCCAAGGCCACTCATCCTCAGGGCTCACCTGGCGTCCTCCCTCGAGCCCCTCCGATTTCTCTGTCAGGCTTTGTGATTGGCTTGGACCTGCTGTCAGGTGTACACGTCCTGACCCCTCCCCTACCAAACGGTCAGTGGAGGGCAGGGCCCAGGCTTGGGCTGCGGGAGGACACTGGCTGGGTGGGGACCTGGGGGCAGATCCGACTTGATTCTGGTCCTGGAAAACAATTTGACTGTTGAACTTGAGGAAAGTGCTGAATTGCCCAGTGGAGGGCAGAGAAATGGCAGGATGCTCATTGAGCAGGTGAGACTAGGTAAAGCTGCCACGGGGCTGGTGAGAGGCTGAGAGGACACTGCCAGGCACAGGCGCTTGAACGTTCCAGAGCGTCCATGGTTCTGAGGCCTCTCTGCGCCTGCACATCATACATCATTTCACTTTCACAGCAGTGTCTTCTGTGACCTGTGTAGAAAAAGCGGACAAGATGCGTGTGTTCACCACTCAGGCAGGCACGCTGCTTTGAGGACATGCCAGGGGCTGACAGCTCAGAGGACTGGGTCCCAGACAACATGAAAGAAGAAGCTTCTGTTGTGACCAAGCTTGATGGTCTGCAAGGTAGGTGGCCTTTTAAATCATTTTATGGGCCAACATAAAATGGCTGCCAGCAATATCCGGCAGTACTCATCAGTACCTGGTACTACCCATCAGCCGCTGGCAGTGCCCATCAGCCCCTGGCAGTGCCCATCAGCCCCTGGCAGTGCCCATCAGCCGCTGGCAGTACCCAGCAAAACCCAGCTCACCCATTGTCCGTTGGCCAGCAGTGACTGGTCTATGTTGTCTGTTCTTTCCCACAGTTGGGAGAGAGGGAGTGGCCCTCAACAAGCCCAGCTGTGAGCTCCACGGTGGTTACAGGTGACCTCGTGTGGTCCTTGCAGGGGGTTCGTAGCTCACCCTGTGGCCTCTCCATTCTGGCTATTTCCAAGCCTTGGGGGACCCTGTGCTGGGCTGTCGGGCCTGGGGTCCGGGGCTGTTGGGGGCGAGGACTGGTGAGCAGCCTGTCCCTTTGCCCCCAGGTCTGGCTGTCCCGGTGCCAGTGTGCAGAGCTCTGCTCGTGAACATTTCCTACCCCGTCCCATGCGCGCCTCCCAAGCCCAGCTCCTGCCCACACCTGCCCCACCAGGACCCTGTGGACGTACCTGCGGGCCAGGACACGGCGGCCTCTCCATGGCGCTGTCCCCTGCCTCTCCTCTCCAGGGCCCACGCTTCCTGCTGAATTCGCAGGAGGAGTCCTGGGGAAGAGAGAGGGAAGGCTGGGCTGAAGTCACAGTCAGAAATAAGTGAGGAACATCTTCCAGGAACATCACCTGGCAGGTCAGGTGAAAGGCAATCCCAGTGAGAGCACAGCACCTGTCTGACCACACCATGTAGACAGGCACGGAACGAAACCTTAGGAAAACCAGCTAGCAGCCAACCAAACGGGTACGTCCCCAAGCTGCCTCGTCCAGTTCTTTACCTGTTGAAGCCTTTACCTGTCCAGGCCCTTATTTTTCCAGGCCTTTACCTGTCCAGGCCTTTCCCCGTCCAGGCCTTTACCCATCCAGGCCCTTACCTGTCCATGGCTTTACCTGTGTGGGCCTGTGTGAGTGCTCGCTCTGATCAGGAGATAGTATCCATGGAGTGATCAGAAAAGGAGAAGTTGACCATAAGGCATTATTCTCCAGTGAGAGGGGCGTGCTCCTGAGGGGCAGAGACCTGAGGAGGACAGTGCTCTGCAGAACCCCTGGAAGGCCACCCTGGAGTGTGCTGAGACTCCCATGGAAATACCCTCTGGAAGCTGCTGCCTGAGAGCCAGCAGAGCTCTCTGGGAGGCCACCACCTGTGGCCCTGAGACTCACCGGGGTGTCGTGTGCCCCAGTGGAGGAGAAACCTCTTCCTCTGAGTCACTGCAGTGTCCTCCCTGACAAAGCCTAATACGGTGCCAGCTGGCAAAGGGATGCCTTTGCGGGGCCCGGCTCCAGTGTCACTAAGCCAGGCCAACAAAGGCGGGTTCGAGCTGACAGGCAGTCAAGCCACGCCCAGCAAATCCATGTTTGTTTGTTCGTTCATTTGCTTATCTCTGCTTACACAACCACACTGCTGTGCTGAGGCACTGCACAAACTCACAAACAGAAACAGTTCTCTTAGTGTGAGCGGCACTGTCCACTATGCTGCTTTAATAGTTTGTCCCCTAGTGGTTCAGAGGTCTCTTTCTAACACAAAGTCTGTGCACCTCAGTGGGCGATGCATTAATGGGCTGTACTTACTAACTCATGCCTTCAATTATCAGCCCCATCTACCAGTTAGACAAAGGTTTTTGTTGGAGTTTTGTCTAGTCAGTGTTCAACTTTCCTGATGCTAATAATTTCCTCTTGGAAGTTAATTGGGAGGAGTTGTGTTTTAAAATTTCTTATCTCATCAATCTAAAACTCACTAGATCCTGTCATTTGGAAGATTTTCAAACAGGTTAGAAAATTGTCTTTAAGTGTTTAAAGTATCCAGATATAAGAATTTTTGTAGATGACAAATATTGTTTTAAGCCACGAGATTACATAACAGCGGGAAAATTTCCAAACACCAGTGTTCAATCTCCATAGAATCATTTTCTTTAAACAAAACAAAACAAAAAAGGAGCTATGTTCTCATCTTTTATTAAAATGTCAACTTTACCTTGAAAAGCAGATCCTGTTTATTTTTCCAAAAAATATCTGCAAATAGCATACAACTGCCAGCCTCTGGTCATCTAGAAAAAGGTCAGCAAATAGAAAACACTTGCATATTATAAGACAAAGTGTGTCACATCATCCCAACGGTGGAGAGGGAGAATGGGAGGGTGTGTGGGGAGCGTCAACGGTGAGCGAGCCCCCTCCTCCCCCAGGTGCTCTGCAGAGCGCAGTGACTGCTGGGGCCGCTGAATGGACACGCTCCCCTGTCAGCTGGGTGGTCAGTAGCAACTGCATCAGAGCCCAGGGAAGAGCCCAGACCTGCAGGCAGCTGACCCGAGGAAAAGGACTGAAGCCCATACAGCAGTGGCTGGGCCAGTGGGGTGGATGGCTTGCATCTTCTCTGCCCAAGACATGAGGACAGCAGAGTCCCTGCAGGGGCTCAGGAGAGGCTGAGAGCTACGCAGTGGCAGGTTCCTTTGATTTTTCCACCTGTTGGATATTAAAGCTATTCCAGGAGCAGACCTGAGCTCCAAATTTCTGACAAAGGGAAAAAAGAAGGGATTGCCACTATAGGGATAGGGTGTATGTGTGTGGGGGGAGGGGTCCTTAGCAATCAGAAGAATGTCAGAGTGACTCGTCCCAAAATGTGACCAGTGAAACAGCAGTGGGAACAGGCAGATGAACACTCGGACAGAAAATTAACAGGACATGTAAGAACATCCAAATTCCAGCACTAAAAAGAATTCCAGAAGCTTAAAGACATGATTTTGACATTAAAATGTCCAGCATATTGGTTGAAGAAGAGGTCCTGATGCAGACCTGACTGGTGGCCCTGGAAAGAAAGAACAAGGAATAGCTCAGCAGATGAAGGCAGAAAGATAACAAGATAGATGCCACGAAGAAAAACACGAGACTTGCAAGGGAGAACCAGGAGATCTACTGTGACAATAGTAGATAGAAGTCCCGGAAGTAGAAAAAATAACAAATGGGGGGAAAGGCAGTAATTAAATAGTAGAGGAAAACTCCCCTGAGCTGAGGAAAGTCTGGAGCTCACAGAGTGAAAGCTCATTTACTTCTGTCTTTGACTGATGAAGAAAGATAGAATCTGCACTAAAAATGACAAACTGCAGACATACTGAAGTATTCCACTTATATGAAATTTCTAGAAACAATCTAAATAGAAATGAGATCAGTCATTGTCGGGGGTTGACTGGGATTGTAATGGAAATTTTAATGACTACATGCACATTTAAATCTGTCAAAAGTCATTGACATGTACAATTAAAATGGGTCCATTTTATTGAATGCAAATTTACTTAAGTAAAGTTGAATAAAAAATTACCAACTCTAGTTTCTCCATGAAGAAAAACAATCCAACACATTTTTTCAGTTGAAAGGAATATGTTATCCGGAAAAGCCTCAGGCTTTTCACTTACAATACTGGACACTGAAAGTAGTGGCAAAGCATCTGCAAATCTCAAAGGAGAGAGACCACAACCCCTAATGATGATGGTATTTTGTTGTCAGAGTGAAAGCTATGTAAAGACATAAAAATATCTCACAGAGTTTATCACCTGAGTACTCTAAGAAAATAAGCTCCAATTTATTTAAGGAATTATTAAATGTTATATTCTGTTACTTGCAGTTGACAGCATTTTGAATACGCACAATTATTACATGGAAGTTCTTAGAAAACTAGAAATAGATGGATCCTTTTTTCTTTTTACAACCTAGTGATTCAATGTTTGTATATATGGCAAAACAATCACCGCAATAAGTCTACTTGATGAGTTCTTTCTTAAACTGATTGAGAAACTACATATCATACCAACAAACAACGTCATGTTTAATATGTGGGACTCATTAGATGTTTTTATTAAAGTCAGGAGCAGGACAGATGTCCATGCTGATTCATGGGAATTTTAGCCAACTCAACAAGACAAGAAAAATACAGCAGTATTAGTAGTAAAAAAACAAATGAAAAAAATAATCACCATTTCATGATGATTTAGTTATCTAAAGGAAAACCAAAACTAATGTCAAATTTGTTATAACCAATGAGATATTTAGTATGTTACATAAATATGTAGAAATCTTTTGTTTCCTTGCATCAGAAAAATATTTTATAATGAAAAATTATATTGGCAACAGCAACAAAAATATTTAAAAAATAAAATAGGAATTTATTCCATTAGAAAAGACAGGTCTTAAAAAAACCTACAGAAGTTTTATGAAGGACATACAATTTTAACAAGTGGAGAAACAGCTCATGTTCTTAGACGTGAAAGCTATTGTAATGGTGTAAAATGCCAAGTTTTTTTTTTTTTCTTAAAGATTTTATTGGAGAATTGGGGGAGGGGAACAGCGTTGGGGAATCGGGAAGGGGAACAGACAAGTTGCTGTCCTTTTGTTCTTCAGTCTAGTTGTGGAGGACGTTGCTTCACTGGCCCATGTTGGTATTATCATTGCGTTCTTCCCAGGTAAGGCAGTTGCTCGCCAGCCGTTGGATGGCAGCTCACGAAAGTTCACGCCCGCTGCCAGCCAGCCCCACTGCAGCCTACACTGTCGCCGGCGACTCATAGCAGCCCAGCTCCAGGTCGATCTGTTGTTCACCATCTTAGCTGTAGAGGGCGCAGCGTCACTGGCCCTCATGTGGGATCTGAACCTGGGCCCTGCTGCTCAGAGCTGGCGTCCCAAACCAACTCCTAACCAATGCGCCACTTGGCCGGCCTTCCTCCAAGTTTCTTAATTTATATGTTTAAGTTTCAATAGGTGTCTTATAGAATTCTTTGCTTTGGGTTTTGTTTTTTTGTTTGTTGCTTGAGGGAACCTTATAAAATACTTTTAAATGATCCTCAACACCCTCTGGAATGAAAAACTAAAAAGAGAAGCCACAAGTTTTATAAAGATAATTGGGGAATAGAAATTTGAAATGTACATGTTAAAACGCATCATGTAACCATAATTAAATGGTTTGGTACTAGTGTGCAGTTAGTAGGTGGTATCTCTAGAATGCCCAAGAAAGTCCAGAAATAGATCGTGTCTGAATTTATTAGTGTTTGATAAACTAAAGAAAAAAAGGTGGTTTAGCCAACAAACGATGCACGAACCCTACAGTAACGAGAAGGAAATGTATGTGAATATGTATCTGATATGAGGGTAGGAAAAGCCTTTCTAAGGTTTTCTCTAAAGGAAAATATCACTATAGTGGATTATGTGACAATAAACAAATATCTCTTGTACTTAACAAAATTATAACTGACAGGCTAAAATATGTCAATTATGTCTCCATTTTTAAAAAAGAATAAACATACATTAAATAACTAGCAACCTGAAAACTGGAATTAATTATTTGCGAAATCTGTGATAGACAAAGGGTACCACGCTTGATCCATATTTGGCCTTCAGGAAACAGTAAAAATTACACTCCAATAAAAGCTGGCGTTAACGCTTGGAGCTGGGACTAGGCAGCCTTCTGAAGGCCTCACCTGCATTCGCTGTCTGCACCCTCCGGCTATCAACCTTGGCTGCAGGTGAGGTAACTGCTCCAGGCCCCATGGCGGGAAGGGGTGTTTGTTGAGCCCAGAGACCACGTGCTCATCCAGCCTGTCCTTCTGTCCTGACAACAATGGGCTGAGAAAGTAAGAAATGTAAAACGCCAACGGTCCTGAGAAATCGAAGGAAAACACACCAAATGTCATTCTATGCCCATCAAACTGGGCGAGTGTGGAGAAGCACACTGTCCCAGACTATGTGAGCTCTCAAAAAACCTGTGGGAAAGTGTCAGTGTTTCCTCCGCCATCAGCACCAGCATCAGCTGTTTGCACCAACGGACTGTGTGCAAGGCGTTGGGCGCGGTGCTGTGGGGACAGGGAGAGAAGTAAGGACAAAAAGAAACAATGAGCGAGAAAGAAAAGGCAGCTCTGTTCTCGGGCCTGCCATCCACCGTGCAGAGACCCATCACGACGAATAGCGGTATTCCTTCCCTGACAAATGCGATGTAACCTGAAGGGTTTACAGGTCCTGAATGGGCTGATTCACTTATTTACTCAAGTAAGTAGTGAGCCCCACTGCAGGGGCCGCCCATTGTCCCTGTATTTCCTGAAAACAGAATCCCTGTGAGCTGCATGCGTGGCTGCATGCGTGGCTGCCTGGAGTGATGCCACACTTCCCAGCTTACCACGCATCTCTGTATGACCATCTGACTAGGGTCTGGACAATGGGGTGTAAAGGGGAATGTCGTGTGCTACTTCTGAGAAGTGTCCTCAAGGGAAACGGCTGTGCTCTAAACCGTCTCCCCCCCCCCTCCCCTCTGGGACATATCGGTCAGGCTTGGACAGCCGTTCAGACCAGGAGGACGGCCTGGCGATGGTGGGGCAGAGAGGAGGGGGCCTGGATCTCCGGTGACTGTGGGGCGGAGTCGCCCAAACAGCCTGGACTGCCCGCCTCTGACGCATTCACTGTGTGTGGTTGAGTCAGGGCTAATTTGGGGTCTCTGTTACCTGCAGCTAAACCTAATCCTAATGGATTTAAGGACCCACTCTGTGACAGGACCCCATGCGAAGGACTGGGGCTGTGAGACGAATAAGACCGACACAGTTCCTGCTCCCAGGGAGCTCGCAGTCTGGTGAGAGAGACAGAAAGACCAGGGGCAAACAAGAAATTGACAGATGCCAATAGATTCCAGGAAGTAAGGAAAGAGCTCTCTATACGGGTTTTGGAAAAAATGGGGAAAAGAGAACAGGGCGCTTGTTGTAGGAGATTGTGTCCAATTATTCATCTTGGTCAAAACTCAGAAATTAGGAGAGACAGACTGACCCACCTGCAACTGACAAGGACGTTTACCCGAGGAATGGGCTGTGCCCCGTGGTGTGCGAGGTGAAGTAGTCTTGAGTGTGGGCAGATGGTCTCTGGGGTGGTCCTCTGCAGAGTCAGCCCCTGGGCCTATAGCTGGCTTTGGTTGGGGTGTGTCCAGCTCGAGGAACACCTAGCCACTGGCCCTCTGTCACTTTACCCAGCATGACACAGTCACTCTACAAAAATGTAGATTTCTGGGCCCGGACTGCTGGAGATTCCTGATTTCATGAGATTGAATTAACATTGATGAGATCTGATAGCTGGGCTTCCAGAAACTCAGATTCAAGGGCCTCAAGGTCACCTGGGCCAACCACCCACTGGGCTGAGATCTTCTCCCACTGTCTGGCATAGGGCCCTCGAATTCCTGTGAGGCAGCTTTCGGGTGAGCTCTGTTCACGTGGGCTGCAGCCCTCTCCATGATAAGACAGTATATTATATTGAGCTGAAATTTGACCCATCTTCTAGGGATTTCTCTGCAACTACTGAAAATAAGATTAACCTCTTTTCCAAATGAGAAGCCTTCAGCTATGTAAGGTCACTTATCACGACCCTTTAAGCCTCCTCTCTTTCTGGCAAATCTCAAAGCCTGCGGCCATTTCTCTTGTAAGCTTTATTGGCTGAAGTTCCGTTTTCTGAAAGGGCAGGGCCTTCCCCGAGCCAGCTCAGAGTCAAGACAAAACGGAGAAGGTCAAGGCAGTGACGTTTGCGCAGTGCTCCTCTGAGCTGTTCAACGTGCACGATCCCATTTTCTAGGTAGAGACTGGATTTGTAGGGAGCCTTTAAGATTGCTTAGCCTAACCTCCTGTGCTGATTTTCTAGAGCTGCCATAACAACTTAACACAAACCGGGTGGCTTGAAACAACAGAAATGTATCCCCCCCCAGCGCTGGAGACTGGAAGCCCAAAATCAAGGTGTCAGCAAGGTTGGTTCCTTCTGGAGGTTCTGATGGAGAAGCCATCGCATGCCTGTTCTCCAGCTGGCGGTGGCAGCCATGGCATCCTGTGGCTTGTACGCACATCACTCCAGCTTCCGCTCTCCCCTTCTCTTCTCTCCTAAGCACTGTTGGCACTGGGCTTGGGGCGTCCCTTAAACCAGAGTCAGGGGCCTCAAGGTCATCTGGGCTAATGATTTCATGATGAGAGCCTTACCTTAACTCTTGGGTTGGCGGAAAAGTCATGATGCATTTTTGCAACGAAAAACATAGAAAAATATGTCCTGACTTTTCCGACAACCCAATAATATCGACAAGGCCCTTATTCCATCTAAGGTCACCTGTCAATGTTCCTGGTGGACACGTCTCTTGGGGGAGAGACTATTTACCCCACTACGCCTCCTTACTTTACAGATGAATGCAGTGAGGTACAAAAGGGAGAGAGTTGCCGGGGTGTCCCCAGGAGTCAGTGAGGGACAGGTATGGTGGCACCTCAGTGAGCCAGCACTGCCGTAAAATATGGTGTTTCCATGAAGTTTTCAGATCATCGAAACTTACCTTTTTAAGAGACAAACTTTTATACAAAATACTATTTTGCTGATAAGCATTCTAAACCATGTAAACATATTCCCCCAACTTACTAAATAGAATACAAAAAAACAAAACAAAACCAGTTGCCATTTTGTCGGTAACTCCAGTCATCATTATGAGCAGCTACGTGAGGCTGTGACATGGTGCCTTCAGGTCCAGCTCAGTTGAGTGGGCCGTGGCCCCATATTCCTGAGCTTTTGGGCTGGGTGGCTGTCACCTTCACCCAAGAATCGTCACTTCTCAGAATGGCAGCTCATTCATTCATTCACCAGCTCTTACAGGACGTGTGATGGGATAATTTTTTTGAGGGGAGATATTAATCTTTATTTTGCTTTCTGTATTTCTCTCCTTTATCCAGTTTCAAGCAGATCACCCGGATCTTTGTAATATTTGCCTTGGGGATTTTTTTTTTCCCAGGCAGAAAGCCAAAGCAGCTCGAAGCCAAAGGCTCTTTCTGTCTTTTGTAAAAACTTAAATCCATTTTATAAACCCTAAACCCAAGGGGCGAGGGGGAGGGAGAGAGAGCGATTCCCTGAGACTGGGAAGAGGAGAGAGAGCGAGGGTCCCGGAGGGCCCAGGATCTGAGCAGAGCCAGCAGCCGAGTCCAGGAGGGAGGGGCTGGGAGGGCTGGCCCTGTGCGCCCCCAGGGAGGCTGAGCCCAGGCACCAGGCTCTCTGGTGAGGATTCCTGAGTGCCACGCGTGAGCCCCTGCTGACCCAGGAGCAGGAGAAGAGTGTTTGCGAGGCCCCCGTGGTGGGTGACAGTGCAAGGCTTTTCCTGCTCTCCTGGGCACCGTGGACGCTTCTTGACTCTGAAGAGACTCTAGGAAGGGAGGGGGATGCATTTTTTCCCAACCCCATAGGGTGGGGCTCAAGTTGGATTTAAGTTGATTTAAGAAAATGAAGAAATGAACCTTCTGGGTTTCTGGACAACATGGCGTTATAAATTAGTGATTTGAGGCCTCTTGTCTGCCCCAAATGCATAGCAACAATACACAAAACATATTTTTACAAGTCAGAGCCACACCACACAATGAGACAAACCAATTAGAGACAGAAATAGAAGACACAAAGCAGGGAGTGGGTGTAAGCTGTGTGTGTGCTGGGCTCCCAGCCCAGAATCCACAAAAGTAGTAGCAGCGACTGGAGGACCCCCCCCCCCGGGGGGGGGGGGAGGTGAGCGGATGGAGGCTGGCTCACTGCTCAGTGGGCACCCCCTCAAAAGAGGAAGCTGCAAGAACGTTCCAGTTGAGTGCTTCCTGGGGCTCCAGCTTCTACATCGGTGAGGACCCAGGGCGGTGGGGGAATGGGCCCCATCCAGGGCCTGGGCGGAGCGTCCCCTCTCAGTGACACTTATGTGTAGACCCCGGTGCTCTGTGGGGTGAGAACTCGGAGCCAGGGATGAGAAATGGTTCAAAGAGGGTGTCCCCAGAATCTGGGTGGAAACATGTAAAACCTCTAGGCCAGTGGTTCTCAACCTGTGGGTCGCGACCCCTTTGGGGGTCAAACGACCCTTTCACAGGGGTCGCCGGGTACTTGTATGTGGGCGTATCTGCATGTGGGCCTGGAGACGGATAGAGGAGCGGTGTCTCGGTTCCTAAGACCATCGAAAATCTGTGTTTTCCAATGGTCTTAGGTGACCCCTGTGAAAGGTGGAGAACCGCTGCTCTAGGCAGACAGGATTGAGTGTTGGGGGGGGGAGGTGTGGAGAGGGAGAGAGAGAGAGGTAGGCAGAAAGGGGGCCGGAGGAGGAAAGACAGAAAACCTCTTTGTACCCAAGGTGCACCTGGACATCTAAACGCACAAGTCTGCTGGGATAACACACACACGCCAAATAAAGTCCACTAATTCATTCCCTATTCAGTGAAAAGTTGAAAATATCAGGGCAATCTCAAGGTAAGTGTTTAGCATCTCAAAAAGAAAAGGCAAGTAATAGCCTAAAAAGGACAATATGCTATAAACAAAAATTGGCAGAAACCCAGAAGATCAGAACTGGTAGAAATGGAAGCTATGGAACTGGACACCTAGACATGCAGAAGGTGGTGACTGAACTAGAGAAGCAGACAGTGGGCGGGACAAAATCCAGAACAGACACAGTCAGAGAGAGAGCAGGTGAATTGGAAGGTGGGCATAAGGAATTCGCCAAGAATGAACAGTCATCGAGGTTAGAAAGGAAGCCATGGAAGAACCATTAGGAGACTTGTGGGCACAGCTGAGAGGCGTCCCAGGGGAGGGGAGGCGGGGGCAGAGGAAGAGAGGAGAAATAATATGTGACAGACAATGCCAAGAGTGACCCCAAATGGAGAGAAGCCCATGGCGAGTGACTAGCAGAAGGATAAAAATGAACCCAGTGTTCCTGCTGTAGAGAAAATCCATCATATTAACAGTTCACTGTAAGAACACTGTTCATGTTCTTGTATCTTTAAAAAATAATAATGACGAAGATATGGTACAAGATACTGACTCTCTTTCCTTGTCCAGAAAGAGGATGTAAATACTTTAGAGTTCATTAAAGAAACTGAGAGTTAGGGATGGAGACTAAACACACAGGACGGCCACTGCAAACCAGACATGAACCCTCAGCCGCCAGACCATTTCAGAGGAGAAAAGGCAGCAAAGGGAAACCATGGTACATGAACTATCACCTAAGAGAGTAGACATAATTTCAATTATTCTGGTACTCACCATAAATCAAAAGGGATTATATTTATAAAGGGATCGAGTATAAAAACTGGAGACTACAGGCTTAAACCTCCATGCCTAAAATTCAGCTAATACTGCTCACAAAGATTCCTAAAACAAACGACCAAGACGGTTAAAACACCATGAGAAAAGGACGCACAGGAGACACACATGACAGAGAGCAATGAAGAGGTTAGGCTTCACAGGCACACGGGCAGCGTGGGCGAGGTGGACCGCGGTGAGAGGCAAGCCCCAGTTCCCGGGGTTACGACCCCAGGCCAGTGTCTCACTCGGCCTCTGCGCCGCTCCGGTCGGCTGCAGCGAAGCTGCACGTCGTCCTCGCCCCGGGACCCCCAGGACGCGGCTGGAGAGAGACCCTCAGAGGCTTTGCCACAGCCTGGAAATGTCCCACCTTCTCACTGCCCTGAGCAAGTCACCGGAGGTCCTGAGGTCAGCCGGAGGGAGGGGAGCAGGTGGGACTAATGTCACCTCAGCGTGGGTGAGGGGAAGCACATAACTGTGAACAATGTCCGTCTACCACAGAGTGATCAACAAGTCCCACGAGACCCACGGTGGGTCATGACAAAGGCGGCATCTGAGGCCTTCCTGTGGGGGAGTCTGACATCAAGACACAAGACGGACCGTGTGCCGAGGCCACAGGCCAGCGGAGAAGGCTGACCTGCGGTGGCCAGCGCCTGGAAGGGGAGACCCCTGGCGCGTGTCCTGAGTGACAGTCCAGTTCTCTGAGCTGGAGCCGGTCTCTGGCGTTAACCCTCGTTAACTCGGTAACCGGGACACACCCTTGTTCCCTGAGATGGAAGGACGGCCACGAACAGCCAGCCTGGTACATTCATGACCTTAATGTTACATGTAACACGTCCCCTAGGACCCCTGGGTGGGGCCGCCTTGCCGGCAAATATTTTCACGGCTGCTCAGGGGACCTGGACGCAATTCTCCATTTCATGGCTATATTTCACATGGCTCTGTTTTCTGGAAGCCCGGGCACGGGGCAGGAGGGCTTGACTGTTATTTAGGCTCCTCCAGCCTTTTGCCTGTGACCTTGATCAAGATTTAAGCTCTCTGAGCTTCGTTTTCTTCTCAGAATGAGAAGACCTTCCCACCCGCTTAAAGAGCTCACATCCACAAACCGTCGCAGGGACGCAGGGACGCGGGTCCTGTGGAGCTGACTTCTGGGTCAGGAGCTGAGCTCCTGGTTGCAGCCGGCCAAGCTCACGGCCTCCCTGCTCGGGCTGTCCAGCGGTCATTTCCTCTCTCTCTGGGCCTCCCTCCCTCCTGGGGTTCCGCTGCTCAGAAAGCAAAGCAATTACAAACCTCAAGTGAGATCCGTCTTCTCCCCGCATTTGAACAATGAGGACACTTAAAAGATATCTAACATTCAAACAATGTAATATTTAACAACTGCAAACCCAAACTTTTACTAAGTATGGGTGGGTTCCAGAAGGGGTTCTCAGGATGGCTTTGGCCTGCTTTGGTGAACATGCAGACGCACACAGGGACCGGCTCTTCTGTGGAGACATGTGTCGGGGATCGCGGGGTCTGCTCGCCTCCCGGCACACAGCAAATCCAGTTCTGGTGAAACTCAAGACAGGGCCCGGCCAGGTCCCTCCACCCAGAAGGGGCCAGTTCCTCGGCCTCCCTTCGCCTTTACTGAATTGCCTTCCTTCCCGGGGTCCTGCCTTCATGGGAGGTTTGGCCATTTAATTACTCAGCATTCACAAAATGCTTTTAGTGTTTGTCCTTTCCTGTGCCTTTGCTGCCCGGGCCTAGGGAGATGCAGTCACGTGCCATCCTGCAGAGAGTGAGGTGGGTGGGGCGCCACAGCCCTCGTAAAGGGCCCTCCTGGCCTTGTTAAACCCGGCTGTTTTCCTAAGTCACTGGGGCCCTCCATTAATTACTTGTGCTTTGTTACTGCGCAGCCAAGAGCAACAATTGAGGGCCCAGAGTGAGATAAAGAGTTTTCATCTTTTCAGTGTTACCAGGGAATGTGGGAGGCGCTGAATGTGGACGTGGAAAGCGCTTTCCCACAGTCTATTTTGGTGGCCAAGGCCATGGCCACAGTGGTCACCGCAGGCACGCTGGCCCCCAGAAGCCCTCTGGGAAAGCCGGCCTTGTGCTCCAGGTCTAACCGCCAGTCCTTGGCAGAGAGGCAGAGCAAGGTTCCAGGGATGGAGGACAAAGGTAGAATTTTAAAGAGCTTTTGAGTTTTCTGAGTGTTAATTTTAGGTCGCAGAGAGGTCGAACAGACCCTTTCCAAAACAATAAAAATGTGATGAAATATCTCTGCTGACATGCCGGCGGGGCCAGCGGGTTTAGCCGAGCAGGCCTCGGATGGTCTTTTGTGAGTTCAGGAAGTTTTACTGTTAAATGCGGTTGAGCCGCAGCCCCCTGGGCCCTGGCAGGCCTGCCGAGAGCCTGGCACCGTTTTCACAAGGCAGCCATCAAGGAGCTGAGGGCCAGCATTGCGTTTTTATATCACCTTGAGCCTCCGAGGGAATGAATGAGGCGGGGGACGTGCGGGGGCCGGGGGCACAGGCTGCTGCTCTCTGGCCCTGAGGGAACCAGCACCACAGAGCTGGGGACAAGCAGGCTCAGGGCAAGTGATGGCTTTCCCAGAAGTATGGTGTTTTCTGGGCCATGGAACCCAGGCCACCTGCCTCCCCTGTGAGGGGCCCCCACAGATGCCCTCAGGAAATTCAAACTGCCTGGTGCGTTGGAGGGGCTGGTATTGGCCAGCCCAGCAGAAAGCAAGGTCTCATGCAGTTCTGGGGCACCTGCTGGACTCCCCTTTCCAGGCCACCGCCCACCACCCCCAGCACGCAGGGAGAGGGTTGGGCAGCCTGGGCCTGCCATGTAGGGGCCGGGGTCTCTGCTCAGGTGACCATGGTAGCTGTAGCCTGGTGGAATGCGGTCCTGAGCATGTCAGCGACAGGCTCCGGAGTCAGCTCCGCCACTAGCTGGGCGACCCCTCCTCTGAAAACCAGCCTCACTGTTCTTGTTCCTTCCTGGGGGCTGTGAGGACTCGTGTTCAAGGGCGCGAAGCTCTAAGCAGACACACGGCAGGGTGGGGTGGGGGTGGGGATGGGAAGTCGGGGAGGTGAGGTTGGGGCGGTGGGGGGTGGGCCTCATCAGCGATGGGAGATTTGCAGGCATCTGTCCAAACCCATCAGCCTCTGAATGGTTGTTAAGAGCTGGGCACAACCCAGACGATGAGGCAGAGGCCCGGGCTGTCCAGGCGACCCAGCCTCCAGCACTGGCCAGAGCTGCAAAGGCTGCTGCATGGCGCGCAGTCAGCACTTAGTAGGCCTAAGCTTGTCCTCCTGTTCTCCCTCCTTTTCTTCCAACTCTCTCCTTTTTGATTTTTTCATTTTAACTTTTTATTTTGAAAAAATTTAAAACCTGTAGAAAATCTTCAAGAATACAGCAAACAAGCCTGTATTATTCATCTGTATTTACCATTGGTCATGCTTTTGACACATTCACTCTGAGTGTATGCACAAACACACACACACACACACACTTTTTATTGTTGTTATCTGCTGAAACATTTCCGAGTAAATTGTGACATTTTAGCTCTAAATACTTCAGCACACATCTCCTGAAAGGAAGGATATTTTGTAACAAGGCACAATAAAGTTATCAGATTTGGGTAATTCAACATTGATGTAATAGTAACACTTTATACACTCCGTAATCAAATTCTGCCAGTTGTCCTACCAATGTCCTTCTCAGCATTTTGTTTCCAACCCAGGATTGCACAGTGCTTTTGTGTGTCATGTCATGTCTTCTTTACCCTCCTTTCTCTTCAAAAAAAATTTTTTTTATTGTAGTAAAATACACATAACATAAAATCTACCACTTCAATCATTTTTAAATGTTCAGTTCACTAGCACTAAGTACATGCACATTGTCATGCAGCCGTCCCCACCGTTCATCTCCAGAGCTTTCTCATCTGCCCAAACTGCAGTTCTGTCCCCACTAAACACTCCCCATTCCCCTCCTCTCCTAGTCCTAGGACCCATCATCCTCCTTTCTGTCTCCATGAACCTGACTCCTCTAGGGACCTCATATAACTGGAATCGCACAGTGTTTGTCCTTATGTGACGGGCTTGTTTCACTCAGCACGACGTCCTCAGGGTCCATCTATGTTGTGGTGCATGTCAAAATGTCCTTCCTTTTTAAGGCTGAATAATATTCCATTGTGTGGAGGGATCACGGTTTGTTTCGCCCTTCATCCATCCGTAGACACTTGCATTGTTTCTACCTTTTGGCCACAGTGAACGATGCTGCTGGGGTGTGTCCTTTGTCTTCTATGACCTTGACATTTTTGAAGAGCACAGGCCAGTGTTTTGTGGAATGTCCTTCAGTGTGGGTGTGTCCCATGGCTTCCTCTGATTTGATGCATGTTTTGCATTCTTTTTCAAGGATAAGACATGATTGATGACACTTCTCAGGTGAGTCCAAACCCAGAATTCTTCCTTCCCCTCCACTATTCCACACTTGTTTCTCTCTTTCCTTACATTAGTATAATTACTCATTTACACAATCATACACACAAAATAGTTTCAACAACGAATGTTCAAGATTTATACCCAGCAAAAATATCTTCTTCTCTTTAGACTGAGGTTATCCTCAACATTACTTAAATAAGTTCTTTTTATTTTCTTCTATATGGCTATTGTTCTGATTATTTGTTGTCATGTAACAGACCACCCAAAACTTAGAGACTTGAAAAATTGTTATTATCCCTGGCAGCTCTGTTGTCTGTGTTCAGCTTGGTGTCTCTTGCTTGGGGCATCGCCTGTGGATGCAGTCAGGTAGCCACTGAGGCTGGAGCCATCTGGACACTCAACAGGGCTGGCTGTCCAGATGGCTTCAGTGATTTTGATGACCACATGGATGTAATTACAAAAACACCTGCTATATTGAATAACTTGGTATAAATATGTTTTTTATAATTGGGGTATATCTTGAGGGTAAATTCCTGGAATAAAGGTTATTGGGTCAAAGCATAAATAGATATAGTTTTGTTAGATATTTGCCAAATCCCCTTAGAAGGACGCCACGTTTAACTTTCCTACCCACAGTGTGTGTTTCCCCACAGCCTTAGCAATCATGTGTATCACCAAACTCTTGACTTTTTTTTTCCAATCTGATAGGTGAGAAATGGTAGCTAGTGTAGTTTTAATTACCATTGGTTTAACTAATTATAAGAGACATTGACGTCTTTCCATGTGACTAAAAGCCTTTGTTTTGTTTTGAATTATCTGCGCATGTCTTTGTCTATTGTCCCACCACCTTTCTGCATCCCTTTGATTTTTAAGAGTTCTTTATATATCAGGATATTCGTCTGTTACATGTGATATGTGTTGCAAACATTCCCCCCTCAGTTGTCCATTTATCTTTTCAACTTTTCTTTATTGCATGTTTTCTTTAATTGCACCTGGATTTTTAGTCATGGCTGGAAAGCCTTTCCCCACCCACAGTTCTAAAGGAAACCACATGTAATTTTTTCTAGGACAGTTAGATCTCTGCTGATTTCACTCCCTCTTTTCTATCCTTCCTTCCTAGGGTGACGGAGGAAGCTGGAGGAAACTTCACCTAGCTGGAATCCTCGGGGGAAAGGCCCTTGGAGCGTGTCCTCCCTTCAGGCAAAGCCTGTGGCCTGTGCTCTTTGTGAGATGCTACAAGTGTGAACAGCTGGATTGCCGGCGCCTGGTTGATGAGAAGAAGCAGGTTGAAAGGGGGTGTGCTGGAAACAGCTGCAAGTGACATCTGACCAGCCGGACACCAAAGTTCTCCCTCGAAGGCAGGAGAACTATACAAAACAGGAAAGACAATTAAAAATTCATTATGAAAATTTCCAAACTTCCACAAAGGCAGGGAATACCACCAGCCCCCGTGTACCTATCACCCAGCTGCAGGAAATATCACCACTTTGCTCCACAAAGAGAAGAATTCAAAGCCCCCCTGTCGGGGGTCCCATCCCTGAGGTCTCCCCGGGGTTTCCTGGGGACCCCCATCAATGGAGTCCTGAAGTCATCACAGTGGTGTGTCTCAGTGAACAGAGGACTTGGATTTATGCTGGTGGCCTCGAGACGTTATAGAAAAGGGCACTGTTTGGTTTGCTCCCCTTAAGAAGTGGGAGAAGTGGGTAATACATTTTTAAAGAAATATTTCTACTGAAATGCATCATGGTTTGAGGCTGAAAGTGGTGGGTGCCCAGTGTTTCAGATATAGCCCCACTGAGGAAGGTTCCGGAGTAACCAGGGTCCCCATGCTGGCTGTGGCACACGGAGGGGGTGTGCTGAGTCCACGCTTCCTGACAATTAGCTCTGGCATGAATGCGTTTTCTGGGTTACCCTCTGACAAGCCTGAAGTATGTGTTAAAAAAATAAACAAACAACAATAACAGGCACTGAAAATGGGTAACCTCTGTCTAAGTCCATTTGGGCTACAAAAAAAATGACACAGATGGGCTGGCTTATAAGCAACAGGATTTATGGCTCACCGTTCTGGAGGCTGGACGTCCAAGGTCAAGGCACCAGCATAGTCAGGTTCTGGTGAGGCCCATTCCCGGTTCACAGCCAGCACCTTCTCACTGGGTCCTCACAAGGCGGGAGGTCCCAGGGCGCTCTCTGAAGCCACTTTTATAAGGGCACCGATCCCATTCCTGAGGGCTCCACCCTCATAGCTTCGGTACCTCCCAAATGGCCCATCTCCTAACACCGTCACATGTGCAACAGGGCATCGGGATGTCAACATGTGAATTTTAAGGGGCACAAACTTGCAGATCATAGCCCTTTACTGAGCTGCTTTCACGTCTTCCCCACTTCCGTCCACATGAGTACATAGCTTTTATGTATCACGGTCATCATGTAAACACCACTGCATCTCCCACACTTTCTCCAGGCGTTCTTCACAAGCCGTCATCCCACGTGGTCATCACGTCATCACCTCTCTGTTACCTCCCATGGCTTCTGGGAGGAAGCAAAAGGGTGACCTTCTGTAACGTAAGGGCTACAATGCAGCCACCCCGAAAGGACACTGTTGTGACACTAGCATTCGGGAAGGTCGGGCAGAGGTGTACTTTGGACGGTGTCCTTCCCACTTAGCTTGGAGGGGACAGTCCAAGGATGAGAGGCGGAGTGAATGACAAGAGCCAGAGAAATCGGATCGCGACAGTCAGCGTCCATGTCCATCTTCCTCAGAGGGACGTCGAGTGTGGAGGGCTGCCACCTGGGGTGGGGTAGAAAGAGCGGGAGACGTCAGCTTCCAAGGAGGTTAACCCGGGACCCGTTGTTGAATGCACAGAGTTGGGGAGACCAGGCGATTTGAGGCCAGTAGAAGGCTGACTGACAGGGACCTTGGATGGGGAGAGCGCTGTGTGGTGGGGATTCTGAAGGGAGGAGAGAAAAAGGACAAGGAAACGGGGAGGCGTGCTGGGCCTGGCGTGTCCCTGGTGGTGGCACACCAGGGCAGCGGGCTGGCTGTGGTTTCCCCGGGACCACGTCTCTGCTGTGCCGTTCTTCCTGCAGCCCCCAGCCGCCTGAATGGCCTGGAACAAGGCTGGTCCGCCCGCGGAGGCGCTCACCGCCCCGGGGGCCGATGTGGGGAGGGCCCAGGGCAGGACCTACCACATTTCCTAGCTTGGGTCTTGCTTCCTCCAGCTGTGGCTTCCGCCTGGGTGGGTTCTCGAGCCCATGCAGGCGGCTGTGGGCTGACGTTGGGTGGAGTCGGGTTCTGTTGCTGGCAGCCAGAGGCCTGCCCCAAATAAGCCCCATCTGCTTAGGTGAGCTGAGAATGAGGGACAAGTGAGCAGAAGGACAGGGCATGCCCGGAGGACCCTGGGCGTGCAGGCTGAGGGTGCCATTACTGTGGCCAAGAGGGTCAAGCTTCCCTTTTGGGGAAACCGGAGCAGCTCTGCACCCCTTGGGAGGTATCCAGGGTCCGCCAGCCGCTTCCAGCCCCTTTGATGAGATGGCTTCGCAGCTGTGCATCCTAAACCCTTAAAGACAGACCCTTAATTTCCAATCAGGCAGCTGCTGCTCCGTGCCACAGAAGCAGCACAAATCACCCTTCAATTTTGGGTACTTCCTTGTAGCTCTGTGTCACTTCCATACATTTGCCAGTCCTAGGCGCTGCCTCTGATAGGAGTGGATGTTCTGGTTTCTTCTTTGAGCCTCTACCATGTCTCGAGTCCTGACTGAGTGAGCAGAGCATTGTTAAATCACAGAGAAGCAAAGCAAGGGGGAGAGAGAGGCGGCTTAAACAGCTTTCCCTCTTAAACGCACACTTGGCCTACGAGGGTCCCGGGCAGGCCCAGCACGCGGCCCGGGGTGCCGCCTGAGGGAGAAGGCTTGCCTCACTCCTTGCATTTTGCTTGATGACAGACCTCAGAGAATTGCTGGAGCAGAGGAAAAGAGCATAATAAGCTTAATGTTGGAATTGTGAAGGTTATTATTATAATCATTTCCCTCTGAAGAATTGTAAATAATTCATTTGGAAAACTCCAGTTGAAGTCTCTAATTAGACTCTTGTTGGGCACTTACAAAGCTGTTTCTTCCTCCAGTTGCGAAACCTATTTTGTTTGGGGTTTTTTTGTTTGTTTTGGGGGATTTTTGCTTTGTTTTGACCCTCTCTCCACTCGGCAGGTTAAGAAATCAGCCTCACATTGTTTCGTATGTTTTCAAGCTGTGTTTCCCCAGTGCCCGTCTCTCTCATCACTCAGGGTGCTCCTGCAAGTGGGGACCACGTTGGTGGTGGGAGAGGTCTTGTTGTTAATTGATATTTCTGCAGTTCTCGCATTTACAGAGTAGACATATTTCACAGGGTTGGGGGGGTCGCAAAGTATCTTGAAGACCAGCTGCCCTGGGGCTCCTGCCTGCCCTCTGACCTCCACCCCAGAAACCAGGCAGATGAGGGGTGATGTCCTTGGGGGTACGCACAGCCTCCCCGGTGACTCCAGGCGCTGGCTCTTAAGTCCAGGGGCTGCTATAGCAGGAGGTGTGGGCCTCTGATGCATCATAAAATGGCCTGCCTCCCTCTTCCTGGTCCTTGGAAAATGGCACAGGTGACATTGCACCTGCAGGCGATGCCGCAGCGAAAGGAGGTTGAGAGTTCCTCAGGATTGTGCCGGTCTCCACCCAGCTCCGCCCCAAGCCTCTCTTCCACTGAGTCTGGGTCTGGGGGTGACCTGGTGGGGCGGAGGGTGTGGGGCGGGAGACCATAAAAGGGTGCTGCTTCCAATCGAAAAGGACAATCTTGGAACCAGTCCCGCCAGTGACGGCACAGGAGTCCAAAAGCCCAAAGGGGCGATCCGCACCTTGGGGGTCGCCTCCGCCCCACCCCACTCCAGGCCCTTCCCACTCGCCCTGAGTCTCCGCCCCTCACCCTGCCCTCCTGTTCTTCCCGGCCCCTCCCCCTCATTCTGACCCCGCCCACTGTTTGGTTTGCTCCCCTTAAGAAGTGGGAGA
>NW_017731367.1:6562311-6585935 GCF_001890085.2 Hipposideros armiger | reverse complement strand
CGCCAGTGACGGCACAGGAGTCCAAAAGCCCAAAGGGGCGATCCGCACCTTGGGGGTCGCCTCCGCCCCACCCCACTCCAGGCCCTTCCCACTCGTCCACCCCCCCCGCCCTTGACCCCACCCTCCTGCTCTTCCCGGCCCCTCCCCCTCGTCCTGACCCCGCCCTCCTGCTCTTCCAGGCCCCGCCCCCTCATCCTGACCCCGCCTCACCTTGACAGCCGTGGGAGGGCCGCTCTCTTCCAAGCACACCCAGGCCTGGAAGGCTCCCGGGCTCTGACGTTTGCTGGAAGTGAGAGGAGAGGGTTAAATCAGGAAATGCAAATTTGACAAAAGGGCTCCTTCAAGGAGCCCTTGGTGAAACATGAGTTTCGGAGCAGCAGGTCTCCTGGAGCCGGGCCCTGGTGCGCCTCTTAGGCATATGGCTGTAGTGTCCCCTCAGTGGGGTGCGCGGTTGAGGGGCCCCGAATGTGGGCCTCCCACAGTGGATGTAGTGGAGGACCCTCACCTCCATACATGAACCCCTCCAAGGAACAGGTGGAGGGCTTTGAGTGAGGCGCCCCAGGACTACCTGCATCTATGTGGTTAAATCCTGGGGTCACAACCCCGTGGTGGGGCCTCGTGCCTGAAGGGCAGGGCCGGGCCGGGCCGGGCCAGGCCGGGTCCCCTGCTGCCTGCTCAGTCTCTCCATGGGGGGCTTCTGCCCGTGTTTTTCACGAGTCCCCCTCACCGGACGGCCTGCTTTTATGAGGGGACTGGATCTGGGAAGGCCCCGGCTTGGACACCGGCTTCGCTTCTTTCTGGTATGAAGACGGCTGACTTGTGAGGCAGGGAACGCATAAAGCTGGCCTTGAAACACTGGTCATTCCAAACCTGACGTCATCTCTATGTGCATCCATCTTCAACTCAACTGTATGGAAGTTATTCCCAAGCAGCTGCCACAAAGGGAGGGTTTAATGACAGGAAAGGCCCCTCTGGAGATGTGTTTATTTGGACGAAGGGCCCTCTGGAAGCTTTCCTGGGTGCCCCAGCCTCTAATTAAGCTTTACTCTGATTACTGCTCTGGAGGTGCCTGGACGGGGGCAGTGCTGGGGGCGGGGAGGCTCCTCTGGGCTGATAAACCCCAGGAAAGTCTGATGAAAGCTAACGTGAATAGACTCCATCTAAATTCACGGAACAGGGCTATGTGGTGAAAGGATCAGAAGATGAAAGCTGTTTGCACAAATCAAAGCATGTACTTTTAAAGACGATGGTTGTGTACGTACTCATTTACCGAACCGAACCAGTCTCAGCGGTTCTGGTGCTTTCGTTCTTAGGAAAAGCAGCTCTGTTTCCACCAAAGTGAATGTGCATGTCACAGACCACGTCAAAGCTTACTTCGATCAAGCGACAGGCCTTGAATGTTTGGTTTCCTCAAACTTCAGTCTACGTATTTAAAAGTACGTTTTCCCTAAACGAACAAAGTTCCACTCTTCAAATCACTTAGACCCTTTCTTGGAAGTCACGTGAAAAAAATTTAAACAAATTTCTGGGTCATTTAGTGATAATCTTCCCCATCTCTGAGTCAGAGAGATGCCTGGTCCTGACTTAATTTTACAGCTAAAAACAGATAAACCCTGCTGGACGCCAAGTGGGCTTCACGTTTCCTTTAATTACTTGCTGAGGAGAGACTGAATATACAAAGGGACAGCGGCCAGGCCATACACCTATTGTTATCTTCGGTGGCTTGTGCTTTTGGTGTCGTATCTAAGAATCCATGGCCTAATCCACAGTCCTGAAGGCCTATATTTTATTACACCTATATTTTCTTCTAAATGCTTTATAGTTTTAGCTCTTATGTTTAGGTTATCCTACTCTCAGTTAATTTTTTTTTTTTTTGGTATATGGCTTGAGGCAGGAGTGCAACTATTCCTTTGCATGTGTCTATCCAATTGTCTCTGCACCATTTGTTGAAATAACTACTCTTTTCCCACTGAATGTTTTTGCACCCTTTTCTATATATCTTATGTCTTTTTAAAAAAGAGATTGGCAAATTTATTTTTTTCAAATTTATTTTTTGGTAATTTTTAAATTAAAGTTATTGGAGTGACATTGATTAATAAAATTATATAGGTTTCAAGTGTACAATTCTATAGTATATCATCTTATGTCTTTTTGTTTCTCTATTTCTCCCTTATTTTGTGTATTAAAGTGGTATTTACCAGTGTACTATTTTAATCTGTTGTCATCTTTTACTATATATTTTAAAGGATATTTTATTAGTAGTTGCCCTAAGGATTACAATTACATCTTAATGTATAGCAATCTAGTTTATTTTTATTTATTTATTATTTATTTTTTAAAAGGTTTTATTGGGGAATTGGGGCAGGGGAACAGCGTTGGGGAATTGGGGGAAGGGGAACAGACAAGTTGCTGTCCTTTTGTTCTTCCGTCTAGTTGTGGAGGACGTTGCTTCACTGGCCCATGTTGGTATTATCATTGCGCTCTTCCTGGGTGAGGCAGTCGCTCGCTGGCCATTGGATGGCCGCTCACAGCAGCTCATGCCAGCTGCCGTCCGCTCACGCTGGCTGTCAGCCACTTACGGTAGCTTACGGCAGCCCACTGCAGCCCCGCTGCAGCCTACGTGGTCACCGGCGACTCACGGCAGCCCAGCTCCAGGTTGAGCTGTTGTCCACCATCTTAGCTATAGAGGGCGCAGCGTCACTGGCCCTCATGTGGGATTCAAACCAGGGCCCTGCTGCTCAGAGCTGGCGTCCCAAGCCACCTGTTAAACAATGCGCTACTCGGCGGGCCCTGGCAATCTAGTTTAGATTACTACAAACTTAACTTTAATAGCACACAAAACTATTACTTTTCCTCCTTTGTGCTATTATTTTCATGAAAATTATATATTTATATAGTATAAATCCATAAACACATATTTATAATTGTTTTATGCAGTTGTTTTTAAAATTAGATAGAAAAACAGAGTTACAAAGATACATACGTACTGTCTTTTATACAGAAGGTGCCAAAAAAATGTATTCCCATTTTAAAAAAGGAAAAAACCATATTAAAATTGTAATACTCAATATATATTGATAACAAAAGATGAATGCCAGTCACGTTTGAATTCTTTTTTGAATTCAATTACAAGAGGTGTTCAAAGAGGTGACTATCAGCATAATTTTAATATAGTTTTTTTGTTTCTTAAAATGTGTATACGTTTTTTTTGTCACCCTCTATATTTACAAATATAGTTACCTTTATGGGTGTTCTTTATTTTTTCATGTGGGTTCCAGTTACTATGTGTTGTCTTGTTATTTTAGCCTGAAAGATTTTTTTACTGTTTCTCATAGGGCAGGTCTGCTAATGACAAATGCTCTGATTTTTTTCCTATCTAGAAATGTCTTAATGTCTCCTCCTTTTTAAGGGTAGTTTTGCTGGATATAGAATTCTTGGTTGAGTCGTTCCCTTTCAGCACACTGAGTATGTCCGCCCACTGTCTTCTGACCTCCATGGTATTGGATGAGAAATCAGCTGTCAGTCTTGCTGAGGGTCCCATGTATGTGATGAGTCAATTGTCTCTGTTTTCAATATTCCTCTTTATCTCTGGGTTTAACAGTTTGATTATGATGTGTCTAGGTGTGGATCTCTTTCAGTTTATTCTACTTGGAGTTAATTAAGCTTTTTAGATATGCAGATTAAGGGTTTTCATCAAGGTCAGAAGTTTTGCCCATTTTTTTTCAAATGTTCTTTGTGCTCCTTTGTCTTTGCCCTCCCCTCAGGGATTCCCATTATGTAAATGTTGGGATGCTTGATGGTGTCTCACAAGTCTCTGGGCTCTGTTCATTTTTCTTCATTTTTTTTCTTTCTGTTCCTGAGACTGGAAAAACTTCATTGACCTATCTTCAAGCTTGTTGATTTTTTCCTGCTTATAATCCAACTGTGCTGTTGAGTCTCTCTAATGAAGTTTTAATTTTATTTGCTGTACTTTTCAACTGCAGAATTTCCATGTAGCTCTTCTTTTTAAATACTTTCTATCTCTTTATTGATATTCTCTATTTAGTGAGACAAATTTCTCATATTTCCCTTTAGTTCTTTAACCATACTTAAAATTTCTGACTTAAATTCTTTGTTTAGTAAATCCAACATCTGGGCTTCCTCAGGGACAATTTCTATTAACTGCTTTTATTTCCCTGTAAGGGTCATACTTGTTTCTTTGCTTGCCTCATACTTTTTGTTGTTGAAAACTGAATATTTTAAATAATATAATATGGCAACTTTAGAAATCAGATTCTCCTTTTCAGGTTTGTTATTGTTGTGCTGTTTGCTTGTTTAGTGACTTTGCTGAACGAATTCTGTATTCTTTGTCATGTGTGATCACCGGAGTCTGTGCCCCGTTAGTTTAGTGAGCAGTTCACCATTGCACAGAGTTTATATTCACTCCCTGGAACCAATAGGTCTCACAGGCTTTGTCAAGTCACAGTGTCTGTGTTGGGGGCAATTCTTCACTCTCAGGTGAACAGGTTACAGCTCAGCATAAGCCTTCACTTCCTGCTTGCACAGACCCTCAGCTCAGCCAGTGGAGAGAACTCAGGCCTTGTCAGGTGTTTCCTGAGCACGTGCACAGCCTTGAACCTGCCCTAGACTGCACGTGGCCTTCGAGGCTCCCAAGAATATGACAGAGTTTTTCAAAGCTCCCTTTCTGGACATCTCTCTCTCTCTCTCCAGCTTTTCTTTTGCTGTGTTTTAGTCATCTTGTTGTTTGCCCTAAATGTTATCACCACTTCAGGCTGCTGTGATGATAAACAATTGCCATTTTTTCAGGGAACTGAAATGAAGGGAACAAGTGATGACAATTCTCTAGGATGATAATTCTCTAGCTACTTGGGAGCAGCTCCAACTCAATTTTTCCATGCACATTGGCTTTTCACTGAGATTGTGGGACCATTGGCTTTCAAGGTTACCCTAGAGCTGGGGAGAAGGGGATCGGAATGGAGCAAGTGCAAATGCCACGGAGCTCACTGTTCTTACTGAGATTTAGCCTTTTTTTAAAAAATAAATGCCTCTTAAATTATTGCAAGTCTTTGATTAATTTCCAGAGTTATGAAAAAATAGATTTTGACAATTTCTCCAGTTTTCTCATTGCTTATACAGAGAAGAGTTTCAGAGGTCCTTACTCTGACATCTGCACTGACACCACCTTGCAATACTCTTCACTTTACATATGGTTTAAGTAGTCAACTGAATTTACAAAAGAATGACAAAAACAAATCAGTGTTGTGTGCTGTTGTACCCAGGCGCAATAATAAATGGTGTCTTTCTGTCTTCAGAGTGCTCAAAGGAGTCTGAAGTGTCAGAGGATAGCTGACCCAAATTTCAATGTTAGGTACTGATGCCAGTTCATAATCCAGACTGAGGAAAAGCTCTATGTGCGCAGCTGCTCATTACAGCGTTGGTCATAAAGTAAAAAATTAGCATCAACCTCAAAGTCTGAACTAGGGAAACGGGAAGGTAAATAACTCAGCATTTTCTTACTGGAGTGGCATGTGCCCGTTTGCTAAAATAATTATAAAAACTAAATAGAAACATAGAAAACTTTTGAGGATGTGTTTATTGAAAAAAGCAAAGGACGAACTCCTTTGCCCCATGGTTATAACTCTGGATCAATTATATATGTGCATGTATGCTAGCCAGAAGGGAAGAGAGAAAAATGAACACAATTTGTTAGAGTGGAGAGAATTGTGGGTGTTTTTAAATTAGATTTTTTTTCATCTTATTGTTATGCTGAGTGCATTGAATTGAAAGTTAAAGAAAAATAGGTCAATATGTCTAAAAGAAAAAAATGTTTCCCCAGAGCCCATGGCACACAGGTCTCAGGCATCAGTGACAGGCGCTGCAAGGGCCCAGGGTGATTCCTTTGCGATGTGACCTGGAGACAGACCTCTGCCTCGTCAGCACTGGAGGAGGCCCCAGGGACCTGGGCTGGGGATGGAATGCAGCTCCTGGCCAAGCCTGCTGGAGACGGGAGGAGGAGGAGGGGGACGAAGAGGAGGAGGAAGGCCTTCTTCCTTTCCCTCCTAGTAGAGAAGATGTTTTTCCAGTAAATAACTGTGAAGTCTCAAATGAAACACAAGCCTCATGAATTATTTGGCCTTTTTGGGATCCAGGAATCTTTCAGTGTCTGGACAGGGTCACAGAGTTTGTGACGAATGCCCACAGCTCCCTCAGGGGGGCACTCCCTTCCTGATGGAAATGAAGTGACCCCCGCCAATTCCACCCCTACAACCATCCACTCCCTTCCCTCCCCCCCCCCCCCCCCCCCGAATTGAGGCCTTTAGCTTGGCCAGCAATAGTCTCATCCTGAATTTCCTTTCTGATTTTTTTTGTGTGTGTGTTTTAAATTTCTTTCTTTTAGGTATCTGAGAAAGGGAAGGAAGAATTAAGTGGACTGTGCTTTGGAAATAATTTGTCAGAGCAATTTTCCCAAAGTGGGGTCCATGCAGGATGAGCAGGAGTCCTGGTTTGCCTGTGGCTGGGATGTCCCAGAAGACAGAAGCGTCACCGTGAAAACCAGCAAAGTCGTAGGATGACTTTCATGGCCCTTAGCGCCACGAATCTCTAGTTTAGTAGGATGCTAATAAGTATTACATGAAAAGGGTTCCATGATCACATAGGTTGGCGAAATATTGAATTGAACAAAGTCAAATATATTTGCTACAGGACTTGTCAGAGCCTTTATGTGCGAATATGGTATACGCCCATCATATAAAGCCAGTTGCTAATATAGGTATATGTTTATACATGTTCAGGGCAAGGTGTTTCTGGTGCAACAGGGCATAAACTCTCTTTTTTATTTTTAATTAAAGGGAGAAAACATGCATCTAAGGAACTTAAAGGCTGGGGGTGCTGAGTGAGCGATGGACATCTCCTGCAAGAGAAGGAATTGAGGCCCCGCTCCGCTCTCACCAGGAGTCTAAGGCTGCCAAGTGGCCCGGGTGGTCCTGTCCAAGGTGCTGTTGGGGTGCAGAGGAAGTCCTGGGGTAAGAGGCCAGAGGGCCCCCTCCCTCTGCACAGAGCCGGGTGTGGCCCCAGGTCTGTGGTGCCCAAGAATGAGGCTTGACCCTCAACCCAGCAGGCAGGTCCTGGGTCTCCCGAAGGACCCTGGGAAGGCTCTATTTACCTCCATACCTGGGCCGCTCACATCACTCCCTAGTCAGTGTGTTGGGACATACCTGCAGAAATGGCCCTACACGCGCTCCCCAGTCACCCTCACTGTGGGGGTCTGTGGAGGGCCTGGGGCCCCCTGACCGGCCACATGTCCCTGCCTTCCCTTCTCGGCCCCGTCTGTAGAGGGCAGTGTAAGTCCTTCCTCCCGGGCAGTCAGGAGCCTCGAACAGCCCGCTTCAGTCTCTGTGTGCCTGTGGCACCTGGAACGAAGAAAAGCTCCGGGACCGGGCAGGCGCCGCCACAGCTTCCAAAGGTGGGCTGCGGAAGGGCGACCCGGGACAGGGAGCTCAGCCTGCAAGGAAGGCTATGTGCGCTGGGGCTCCAGGGGGCTCCGCCCACCCCACCTCTCGTCCTCCCCCCTGATAGGCTGACCAGGTCCCGGAAGCCTTCAGGCTGGGATGTGCACGCTCCTCCCCTGGACTTCAGCGGGTGTGTGTGTGTGTGTGTGGGGGGTGTCACTGTGGGGACAGGGCACGGCAGGCTCTGGGAGAGCTGTTACCTGGCTCTGCCCTGGGAGCTCTGTACCAGGTGGCCAGACTTGGGGCTGCTGATTGAGACTAAAGTTTCTGAGTGAAGATGGGATGAAAGTCGCTCTGTCTCTCTGGGACCTTCATGGGTGATGGGGACCCAGGAACGCAGGCTCTGGGCATGGCCAGTTGACTGGAGGAACGTGGCCCGGGGTGTGTGCGGGCAGGGTCACTCAAGGGACTTGATTCCGACATGCTCAGTGGGGAGCCCTGAGGCACGCAAGGGCTTTGAGGGGGTCAGGGCACCCCAGAGGCCAAACAAGGAAAGAGCAGGGTGCTTTGGGGGCATACAGAGGACAGGTTTAGCATCAAGGACAAGAGTCCCCTGTCCCCCACCGAAACCCGGGGGCCTCAGCCCTGGTCACAGAAGCACAGTACAGCCTCTGTTGGCAGCTAGTGGGGAGCCAGCAAAGCTGCCCAAGCTGGGGGCAGCAAGAGAGGCCCCTAGGTCAGCCTGGCAGACCTGGAGGTGGTCCACATGGTCAGCCCCTTGGGCAGAGTGCAAGCCCTGCTGCAGTTGCAGATGGCAGCCACCAGGTGGCACAGGAGAGCCCAGCATGGGCAGCTGTAGCCCAGTGTCCTGATGATGGCGGGCCGGCAGGTGGGGGAGCCCGGGGCCAGGACTCGCCTGCCTGCCAGCCCTTCCTGGGCACCTCGACATCAGGCCCACATGGACTCTGGCCTCCCCTGACCTGGCCCTGCGGGTGGGACCGCTGCCATGTGCCCCTCCCTGGGGCCCCTGTTCCCTTTCCCCACCAGCTCCTCCATGAACGGACGCAGGTAAGGCCTGTGGGGAGAGAACGGACTCCACTGCAGCACGTTGCACTGGAGGACCCCCAGGCTGTGGTCAGCAGGGAGGGCTGCCCTTGGCCTTGAGATTTAGGAATAGTCAGCGTGCAGGCGGGAGCTCACTGCCCCGCACCCCTGAACCCCTGAACGCAAAGGGCAGTGGTAACTGAGCGTGACTTGATATTGATAACAACGCAACGCAGCCTGGTAGCCAGTGTCGGGCGCGTGTGCTGGGCCTCTCTGCCCCAGCCTTCTGACACCATCTTGTTTCGTGCTCATGTGACCTAGCAGGAAGCGGCGGCCGCCCCCGTCTCAGGTGAGGAAACAGCTCCTCTCTCATCAGCAGCCGTAAGTGCAGCCACAGTGCCGTGCTGGACCACAAACGCAAGGACAGGGTGTAGGACGTGCCGCTTCTGTGTCTCTTTTGAAGGTCCGTCACGGGATTTCTGGGAGGCACCTTTACTATCATACAAAACACTTGGTAACAAGGCGGAGGCGGCACCTCCGTGGGGTCCTCGACAGACTGTCGGAAAAGCCCATCCATTGTCCTTGTCAGGCCGTCCCAGGTCGGGTGAGGGACCATGTGGGCAGGGAGAGGTGTCGGGAGGCAGGGCTGAGGAGCTTAGAGGCAGGGAGGACTCTAGGTCCCTGCGGGCCACTGGGACCGCCAAGAGGCCAGACGCCTGGGGAGGTGCCCACCTCTGCTCTGGGGTCGCCAAGCCCCTGCCCTCCCACTGTGACTGTCACAGCTCGGTCTCCCCCATTAGGGCCGGGTCAGCAGAGGTGATGGGTCAGCGCCCGCTTGATGGTTTCTCTTAAACAAACCCTACAGCGCTGATTCTTGCCTGGAAGGCCTTGTCACATAAATTTTCATTTAGTGCCACCGTATTTTCATCCAGGGAACTGTCAGGGCTATTTTGAAAAGGAATTAGGAGGCCAAAGGTCGTGCTTTAACAGCGGTGTGGATGGCAGCTCCCCTGGGTGCCAGACTTGGTAAGAGGACGGGGGCCCCAGGCCACAGGGCCACGCCTCCTGCGGGGTCCTCAAGGCTGCGGTCTGCCAGGTGTCCCCGCTGGACGGAGAGTCTTCAGCCCAAGCCTCAGGCTGACCACGCCACACAAAGAAGTCCTTATTGTCATTTTGTGTTGATGAGGCCAGATGGGGTCCTTCTCTTTCCTGAGTGTGCAAACACACGGGAGGAAGAACAGTTAGGATTCAGCACACACCCTCGTTTTCTCTGAGGTCTGCAGGTAAAAGCTCGGAAGGGTGCTTCCTATCTGCACAAACTTCCCTGTGTTCCAAAGCGTTCTCTCACACCTTATCTGCCCCATCGCACCACCACGCTCTGAATGAAGCCACACAGGCATAGCACCTCCTCTGAAGAGATGGGGAGACTGAGGCTTCAAGGGCACGTAAGGCGGAGGGGCCCGAAGCTCCTCGCTGCCCCCTTGTCTGTCTGACAGGACATGCCCCTGGGTGACGCGCCCCCAAGTCATTGTTTTAGGTGCAGCACTGCATCCTTACAGGGGTCATTTCCCGAAGGTGACGCGACCGCCAAAGTTGGGCCGCTTGACCACTCCATCAACATGAAGAGGGCTTGTGAAGCTCCCCGCCCCCGTGACCCCTCGAGTTCACCAGCATGTTTTCTGTTTGCCTTTGATGTGGGGTCTGTACCTGGCCTCGGATGATGCGTGTGCTCTGGAAACTTCAGTGCAGGAGGAGAGAGCCAGAAGGGTTTCCACGGCCCGGCCCAGGCCACGCCTCTTCGACATAAGAGTTTAAATTCACCAAACAGGTGTAGAGATGAACGTGCCCAATGGCCCTGAAGATCCCATAGTGGGAAAAGGGCGGCCGACGAGTTGTCTGCCCGGAGGAGCCCCCGCGGGCCTCAGGGAGGGGGTGTCACAGGGCTTTGACGGTGCCTGGGCTGTGGCAGGCGGCGATGGCGGGGAGGCCACGCAGGCCTGGCTGAGCGCCGCCGTGCACAGGGCGGTGCCATGGGGGCTTTTTTGCCACGAAGGCCATTTTCAGTTAGGATGGTTACATGATAGGAGAATGAGGTCAGTGGGCTTAGGAAAACACTTCCCCAACTGTGTGTGTGTGCGAGTGCGTGGACAGAAAGACTGATTGGCTTGTCTGAGAGTCAATAAGTATAAAATCGTCTCTGGTTGAAAAGAGTGGAACCATCTAGTCGTTTCAGTTGTCCTGGGTGGGGGGACAGGGGACACACAGAAGAGAAACTCGTCGAGTCAAATGTCTTCCTTGGAAAGTCACAGGCTCAGTGCACGAACTTGTGAACACGTCATCATGTGAGTAACACGAGCATCAGTTCAGGACGCAGCAGGAGGAACAGAGCATGGGTTGGTGAGAAATACGCCGAGCAGAAGGTGGGGGGCGGGGACGGGACATGGGAGGCGCAGCCTGGGGGCCAGAGGCCACGCACAGGGACAGCCAACGAGAGAACTCAGTCATGGAGAGCAAATGTGCCCCAAACCCGGACCAGACGTGTGCTGGGACCAGCATGGCAGACTCGTGTGGGGCCTTGTCTGAGGAGCTGACACCTCCCGTTTTCAGGTGAAGACAAGACGTTTAACAGTGGTCATTGTCACCATGTAAACAGGGAAGCGCAGGGCATTGTCTCGGTCGGGTGCTCTCTAATCGTCTGCCAGCTGTAGTTATAGCTCTAGAAATGTGCCGCCCTGAGCTGCAGGCTCGAGGCATCCTGGGTGGCCGCGGGAACCCATAATTACACACGGAGCCAGGCAGCCGGATCACCCCACGCACCGAGGGACAGGGACAGTCCCCTGCCTGTCCCAGGACTCAGGACCCAGGTGACATGGATGAGACTATGCCCCCTGCTTATGGGAACCCCAGAAGACCCCTCTGCTGGTGGCTGGTTGGGGCTGGGACCCCCAGAAGCTGCCCCCTTGGCAGGTCACAGCCGTCGTGGTTCCCCAGGGACCTGGGTCCACGTTCTGGCTGGCCACTTAGGTGACTCAGCCTCAGCGAGCCTGTCTCCTCACTTTATAGGAAGTTCATCGCGGTCCCCTCCCCGGATCCCTGGGAGGTGAGTCAGGCACCTCGCTGACACTTAGCACAGAGCCTGGCCCGATGGGGCCGGGCGTGGGCACGATGGCTCCTGGGCACCAGGGCACTGCCTGCATCTGGGACTCCAAGGTGCTCCCTGAGCGGCCGCTTCGCCCAGGCTCCCTGCTTCCCTGTCACAGGAATTCCTTGGCTTCAGAAGGCAGATGCCATGGATAAGAATAACGCCTTCCAGAATGCCAGGAATAACCCTGCGCGTTCAATCACCTTGGCGGGGGGCCTGAGCGGGCTTCCGGCCCTGAAGTAATTAATGGGATGGAGAGAGGAGCCAGGCGCGCCAGACCCCCAACTGCAGCGGCACCAACAATTTACAACACATTATGTTCGCCGTAAAGAGCCCTCGGGGCCCTTCTACTCACAGGTCAGCTGGCATGGATGCCGGCTCGGTATTTACTGAGAAAATATCACATGCCTCCCCATCTGCTCTTACACTCAGTGTCTGAAACCTGTCCACATGGAGGGATGCGGGCAGGCTCTCCTCCACGCACTGAGGCCTCTGTTCTGAGTCTGCGATGCCAGGAGACTCACACGGGCTAGGTCCCGCTCCCCCCCTGGGACGCGCGGTGCCCTGGGGAGAGCGCCGTGGGCCTTCCCCCGCCTTCAGCCCTGGCACCTCCCGGGACAGCCTGCTCTTTGCCCTTGAACTTCTTCATTCGTTCACCAATACTGTGCACCTACTATGAACTAGCCTTTCTTCCAGGTGCTTGGGACACATCAGTGAGGAAACTAAAATAGACCAAGGTTGCCGGCCTGCTGGAATCTACGTTCTCGTGGGCACAGGGGGACGGCGAACAGTGAGCTCTCCGCGTGTTGCAAGGGGGTGAGGCCAGAGACGAGAACGGTGGGGCAGGGTGAAGGGAAGCAGGTGGGCTGTGTTTCAGACAGTGTTTGCCAGGTGGGCCTCTGTGGGAAGGTGACATTTGGACAGCGACCCGCAGGCAGGAAGAAAGCCGCTCTATGTGTGGACATCCGCGGGGAGCACTCCCGGGGGCTGGGACATTGGCCCGAGTGGTGCAGGAAGGCGGCCAGCACGACGGGGCTGGGATGGGAGGGGGCGGGCGAGACCACAGAAGGCCTGCGTATCAGCTTCCTGGGGCGGCTGTAACAAATCACCACAAACTGGGTGGCTTAAAACAACACACATTTATTTTCTCACAGTTCTGCAGGCCACAGGGTCGAAATCAGAGTGTCGGCAGGGCCGTGACCCCTCCAGAGGCTCTGGGAAGAATACTTCCTCGCCTCCCTCCAGCTTCTGCTGCAGCAGGAGGTCCGAGCAGACACACGGCTCCGTCTCTCCGTTCGTCTCCCGCGGCCCCCTCTCTGGGTCCCTCCTCTTCTCTTCTTATACAGACCCTTTCATTGGACTGAGGGCCTATCCAGCAGGGTCTCATCGCGAGAGCCTTATCCTAATCGTATCTGCAAAGACCCTTTTCCCCAATATAAATATGGTCACATCCACCGTACCAGTGGTGACACCAGTGGTGGACACACCTTTTAGGGGCCAGCTCTCAAGACACTGCAGCCTCCAGGTCAGCTCTTTGGTGAACAGGCTGGAAAGCCGTGCATCCTGGAAGCAGGGACTATGGGCAGCGCGGAAACTCTAGCTTCCCGGAGAGAGAGGGCCGAGAGGGTTCTAGTCCAAATTGTTACAAGGCCCTTTGGGTCCCACTCTAATCTGAGCCAAGTGTTAGATGGTCCTGGGTGCTCAGTCCCGCCTAGGGTTCTCCCTACGAGCTGCACAGATGCAGTCAGGATACAGGGGTGCCTGTGCTGGTCACCCCATTCTCAGATGACCTCAGATGCTTCTGTGTAGTGAGGCCACTTGTTCACATGCTCAACAGACATCAGCAAACACCACCATGTGTGGGCACCACCATTACAGCTAACACTGGACAGGCCCTATCCAGCAGGATGGACAGCCCACACCACCAGTGACGGTGATGCTCAGGACAGAGAGGGGTGCGCTGAACCTGCAGAAGGCTCCGTGAGGGCTCAGCCGGGTCCCACAGTGGTCCAGGGGGTAGAGCTGGCTCTGCAAAGACCAGTGTGTTGAGGTAGAGGGTGGGGAGAGGCGATGGTGAGTGGGACGCTGCAGGCAGTGGGGCCACAGCGTGGCGGTGAGGGCAGGGTGGGTCCTGAGGCTGGAGCGTGGGCAGGGGCTGACCTCAGGCAGGGCTGGGGTTTTGCAAGGGTGGGCTGCAAGCGAGGGGGTGGTGTGGTTGGCTGTGCTGCGAATAGATGCGTCACCAAGAAGGCGTGTGCAGGACGCATCTGGGGAGAAGGGCCCCCGAAGTCTGTGGTCCCGTCAGGACTTCACCATCAAGACGCAGAGGCAGCACGGCTGGTGTCCAGAGCTTTTTCTCACCACAATGTGGCTGACCCTCCAAAGCCACTGTTGGAGGAGGGGGACTTCCACTCATTTTGTGAGAAGTGGGGGAAGGAGGAGGTGGGTCAAAGGAAGCTTTTCCCTTTCCTTTTCAGATTCCTGGGTGTTCTGATCGTGGCTGAAACACAGAAGGGTTCCCACGCAGTTCTGGCCAAGTTGCAGAGCAGCAAGCGGGTCAGGAGGCTGCAGCGAGGGCTCAGGCCTGGAGAGAACGCCTGGCACGCAGCCTTGTGGGGAAGCTGCAGGTTCACTTCCTAATGGCAAGAAAAGAGACAGAGACAAACGGCTACAGGCTGCAAAGCAGCCCCGAGAAAGAAGACTTTTAATCGCCTCACTTGAAGCCGGGACAGAGGAGGCAGACCTGGAACGGTGGCCTCTCCCGCCCAGACTTATGGATGGTTCAGGAGCCGTGTTCTCTCCATGTCACCCTGGGAGAGAGTCCGTTAAACGGCTGGAATCATAGAAAAGCGTACTCTCCTTAGAACACCCAGTGCCAAGTGAGTAACATGACCTGCAAACCCGTTTGCTGATTCAATAAACTTCAGGACGAGCAGAGGTTAAGCACTAGACCTCCGCCGCGGTCTGAATCCTAACTTTCCCACTTCTTAGCGGGAACACCCCGGGCAACTCACCCGCCCTGAGCCTTGGTTTTCCCACCTGTAAGATGAGGCTAAAAGAGTGCCGACTTCTCAGGGCAGGTTTGAAGATGAAATGAGAGAACACGCATAAAAGTCTCTGCATATTGCCTGGCAGGCGTCGAACAAAGGCCGTACCAGCACGGAGGGGAGTAATTACCATCGGCAATATGATCTGCTGCAAGTGTGTCTTCAACAACCCAGTCACCCTGGAAAACATTCCTGTTATATTTAAAAGAACCAGCACATCTCATCTAGACTCCATTAGCTGTTCAAAGCTGCCCTTTTCTCCAGCTCATGACGTATCCTGGCTGTTTTTGCTTAAATATGTGGGCTGGAGCTATTTTTAGGACCCAGTATTCTTAGTGATGTTCTGTTTGCTTCGACCAGGTTCTTTCTCGGGAAGAGTGCGTTATTTGATATTGAAAAGGGGGATGAAAGAAGCAAGTTCAGTATGTAAACAAAAGTCATTATTCCGGCCGCCCCCTCCGCCACACATTCCCATCCGTGCTTCACCCTTCACAGAAGGATGTGTCCGCCTGGGGAATGCCTGGTGCCTGAGCGGTTGATGGGCCCTTGATTAATTATTAAAGCAGGCTTCCTTTGGGGAGGGGCCTGGACACTTTCCCACCCCAGACGGGTAAGCACTCTGGTTTTGTTTGTAAAGTGGGAAAACAGCTCCTGGGGATTCAGGCTCGGTCTAGACCAATTTCTTTCAGTCTGGAGGCCGCTGCTTTGGGTCGTCTTGTTCTCACTGAGGCACAGGATCTCAGTGTTGGGTTTGGGCTGGGTTCTTGGAAGTTGCAGGGTACCCCCAGCCTGCTGCCGGGAAGGAGGGGCTCCTTCTCCAGGGCAGCTTCTGGCCCCTGCCCATGCCAGCTCTGCCCTTTGCCACCCAGCCCCGGGTTTATCTGTCAGGGAGGCTGCATTTGCCCCTGTGGCCTGGGACCTTGATTGGGGCAGGTGTGTTCTGAGGAATCTTCCCTGGCAGGTGCCCACTCACTAGGAAATGTGGGCCTTTTCCATGTGCAGCTTCAATCACTAGGTCAGACCATCGCCCTGCATCACACAGACCGCTCTGACCACGTGGGCAGGGGAGGAGGTTGTCAGTTAGTGGAGGAGAGCGGGTCACCAGAGGGTGACAGGACAGACGCGCAAAAGTCACATCCCAAAAGATGCAGAGACAGCATTTGGCAAAATCCAGTGTCTATTTCTGATTAAAAAAAAAAATTCCCAGAAAACAAGGAATAGCAAAGAACTTTTCAACTCAACAAATTACATCCACTAAAAAAGTCTATGACTAAAATGATTTATGGTAAGAAAACGAAATGCTTTCTCTCCGTGATCAGGAACAAAGCAGGAAGTCTGTTCTCACACTTCTAATTAACGCTGTGCCGGAGGCTCCAACCAGGTCGATAAGGTAATGAAAAGAAATCAGATGTGTACAGATTAGAAAAGAAGAAGGAACCCATGTAAATGCACAGGTGACAAGATCATCACCATAGAAAATCCTAAAAGATCTGTAAAAAAGCTACCAGAACTAATAAGCTTGACAAACTTCCCCACAGCAGAGTGATGCCCCCCAAATCGGCTGTGTTTCTATCCGCTGGCAAATTCAAATGGAAATGAAAATGAAAACAGTATTATTTACAATAGCATAAAAATACCAAACACTATGAAATAAGTTTAACAAAAATGTGTAAGACTGGTGCACTGAAAAACACAAAATGTACAGAAAGAAAACCGATCTCGATGGGGTGTTATACCACGTTCATGAAGCGGAAGGTTCAATGCTGTTGAGACGGCAGTTCTCCTCAAATTGACCTATGATGTAACACAATCACCCTGAGAATTCTAGCAGTTTTTTGGGGGGGTAGAACTCACAAGGCTGATTTTATATTTATATACAAAGTACAAAGGACCTACAAAGGTCAAAAAATATTTTGGAAAAAAAAAAAAAAGTAAGAAGAACAAAGTTGGAGAACGTACACTTCCTGATGTCCGCAGAGCTCCATGCTGTGACATGGGCGTCAGGCCAGCCACATAAAGGACAGAACAGGAAACCCAGAAAAAGACTCAAGCAGATATGGTCACTTGATTTGCACGAACAATGCCAAGCTAACGCGCTGGGAGGCAGGACAGTCTTCGCAATGGTGCTGGAGCAACTGGAAGGCTGCACAGACGGTGAGCCCCACCCCCACCTCCCACCAGAGACAAAGCTTCCAGTGCGGCCGGCTGGCTTGCGGGAAGCCCTCCACCGGGCTCACCCTGGGCTTCGCCACATGTCCCAGGTGGAAAACGGAGGGTCAGAGAGGTTAATGGACTCGTCCAACAAGGGGAACTCACCAGCGGAGGAACCCACTGGGCTCCGGCTTCCTGCTTCCAAGGCCAGCAGGCTTTCCAGTGGGTCATTTTCCTTCCTGAGACCCCTGCAGTTCAAAGATGACCCCAGAGGGATCTGCTTAACTTAACTTGGTGCCTCAGGGATGGGGCGGGGGACAGGAAGGCCAAAATCCCCGGGCAGACAGGTGGGCACGGAGCCAGAGGGAGGCAGCACGGGGCAAGGCAGGTTCGGAAACTCTGGCCTCAGGTTCTGTCGGGGAGGACAGCTGGTGCCACTTAACGGGGTTCCTCTTGTAGCACCCCCGACGGTGCACCCAAATAACTCCAGTAAAGATTCTTCAGAACGCAGAGGGTGAGCCAGCACCCCCACCTCTATGGAGCTCTGGAGGGGCCCGACGCACACCTGCAGACCTGAGGCCTGGACAGGGTCTTGGGAGCCCTGGCGGCTCACGGAAAACCCGGAAGCCCAGGTGTGCACACGCACGCAGGTTTCCAGGCTGTGGTGAGTCTTGGAGGAGACGTTTATCCACCTGGGAAGGGGCGGGTAGACAGTGTCCTAGGAAGGGCTCAGTGGCTTCTCCCTGCTGGGAATTTAGGGCTGAAATTTGATTTTTTTTTTTTAAAGAAAGTACTTTTTTATTGTGTTCTTTGAACTTCGCACTCAGCTGGAACAAAACAAAGTTTGTACTAAACAGGAATGTCTTTTACGACGGGAAAAGGACCGAGAGATGTGGCCGCCAGGATTTCAGCTGTGGGGCTGACCAGAGAGGAAAAAAAAACCCACAGTGAGTCAGGCTGGTGTGGGGGGCCGAGAGGGTGGGTGCCGGTCCTGCCTGTGCATGACCGGGAGAGGGCTCTGGCCTCCTGCAGGCGCCGTCTCCGGTCAGTGCCACGTGCAACCAGACCATTGCAGTGTCCGATGAGCTGGCCAGATGCCCCAGGGCCTTGGACACGCCAGTGCCCTCTTTCCGCATAGAGCCTCATGAAAGTTACCCTGTCACGCGACAGCTAACGCAGCTAACGTTTTCCCAAGTGTGTTTTAGTAGCCACGTAGAAAGGGAAGAAACAGTTTCACTGCGAACCTCCCCCCAGGCCACGGGGGAGGGGGCGGGGGCCCTGGGAGATGGGGGAAGTTGGGTCAAGTGGCCCAGGAGGTTGACACTGAGTGGCTCCTGCTGAGTAATCTAGAAGGTTCTCTGGGGGCAGCGCTGGCCTGAAAGTTGTTCTGCCCTGCCTCATGTCGGGAAGGTCTTTCCAGCTCCTCCTGCCTTGCAGAGGACCAAGGCCTCTGGGCACTGACCTTAGGCCAAGGGCCAGAGGACACCTGCTGGGCACCAGCGTGGATGGACAATAAGACACGCAGAGCAAACTCGTCCCCAGTGACCAGTAACAATAAGCTGCTGGTTTATGGGGGGCTGGCGAGGTTTCCTCTAGGGTCCTGCAGGGTTGAAGCCCGAGCCAGGTTACAGGGACCACAAAACCGTGAATTGCAGAAAGGAAGAAAAGGAAGGGCTGCCTGACGGTGGCACCAGAGAGCGGCGCAGGGAGAGGGCGTCCCCAGACCTTGCCCCAGGGAACACAGGAGCCTCCTCCTCGGTCTTGCACTACAAAACCTTCAGTGCAGTCGGATTTTGCACTAATGCTTGGTGGACGGGTGCGCCTCCCGGAGAATTCTCTGAGGCTTATGGCAAGGAAGGGGTAAGGCAGAAACAAACTTTTCCGGGAGGGGAAACCAACATCTGGGGTGTTTCTCCTCTTTCTCCAAAGGAGCTTCAGTGTCTGCGCCTGCACCCAGGCTGGGGGGTGGGAGGTTGGCTGCTGTGCCTTTGGTCTCTGGGACGACAAGGTCCGTGAGCTGCACAGGCCCAGTGAGGTTTGTAGGCAAGACTCTGGTGGGTGCCGGCCAGCAGCGACTGGGGGGGGTGCAGAGTTGGGCCAGGGTCTGCCCTTGTGCTGGGGTGTTCGCATCACACAGTCCCACGGCGTCCTGGACATGCTTCTCACAACAACTGTGCAGGAAAGGTGGGCTGTTGTTCTTAGTGTCTCAGTATTCTGATGAGGAAACGGCTCGATGTTGGCTCAGGCAGCCCGGACAGGAAGTGGTCGGCCAGACTTCAAAGCCAGGTCATGGAGGACCTGCCTTGTCCTGTTTTCCTCTGATTCCAGCACAGAGTGCTCCCTCTCTGCTCATATACGCTGGGCTAGGGGGACGCGCACCGGCTGCCCACCTATTGGCCCCAAGGTGCCATGCTCTTGTAGCCATCCCGTAGCGCTCAGTGGGCCAACCCCTCTGGCTGTCCCTCCCACATGCCACTGTCCACCTGTTTGCACCACCTTGCTTCCAGTGGTTAAGCGCCACGCCCAGCTTCTAGCTTTCCAGCATCCTGTTACCCCATTGCTATCTGGAGCCCCGTTACGTAACACCGTCTCCTGCCACCATCCCTGGACCACAGAGGACAGCCAGCCCTGAGTTCTCAGTGATGCTGGGGCCCCCTCACGACACCTGCAGGTGGCTTTGGTAAATGGAGCGTGTCCGGGGCCCTCACTGGCCTGCAGCGCAGCACTCCGGTAGGTTCGCTGCCTCCTGTGCTTCTCCGAGCCTCTGATCTCCCTTCCACCATCCGCCACAACGACGCTCGCCTTCCCACTTCATTTGTGTGGCCCAGGGTTTCTCCATCTTGAGCTCTCCCCATCAATGCACGTTCCCTCGGTGACGTTCCCTCCCACCCCTCCATCCTGCTCCCATAGGGCCCTCCTGGCTCCTGTGGGTGTGTTGGCAAGGTTCCATGGCCCTCGTTGAGAGACACTGTGACTCGACTTTACTTACGGCTCCAGTGACCTTGGGGGCGTGGGGGTGGGTCCTGGGGGCCATGTTGTCTGATGGAGCAGAGGCCTCTGTGTCTCTTTCAGGCAGGGGGAGTGGTCCAGCGGCTCAGGGGAATCCAGTCTCCACATTTTCTAACGCACTGACTCGGCTGTCCCCGTCCCCGTCCCATCCGGTATCTCAGGGTCCCAGGGTTTTGCTCCAGAAAGGACCCTGACCTGGCTGAGAATGGAGGGATGGCCGAGGTCTAGGCCCAGTCGGATAGGCCCATGGCGTGTCCCAGGACGGGTGCAGCATGACCTGGGTGGGACTCGGGCACAGTTGGTGCCTCAGCAGGGGTAGCTGAGCGGAACTGGGAAGGGCAGAGGGAGAGGAGGGGGCCCTGGAACCCTCTGTCTCTGCCCCATTACACACAGTCTCACAGAATCTAAATTAAGATAACTGCTGGAGGCGAATTAATAGATGTTTAGGGAAAATGAGCTAGGAGAGGTGAGCTCCCCAAGCTGATTGTATACAAGACACACTGAACATCAACAAACACAGCGCCTGGGGTGCACATTCCTTTCTCTGGCCGCAGAGCAGTAAAACATACATTAGCAACACAAATGTAAACCAGGCCCCAGCCGCTGGGCGATGAAAGACACTTTCCTGTGACAAATGGGTCGAGGAGGAAATGACGAATATAGTACAACACGTCTTCAGTTGGAAGACAATGAAAAAATTACGCATGAAAATAGGAGAGTTGTGGCCACAGCAGCTTTGGGGGAGATTCTCGGGGCTTGAAATGCCTCCTTTGTCAAAAAAAAAAAAAGGAAGGAAGGAAAGAAAGTGGCCAAATGAGTCTACAATGTCTGATCTTGAGAAGTCGTGAGAAGGCCTAAGGAAACTGGAAGGGAAAGGAATAAAAAAAGAAATAAATCACATGAGTAGAAATACATGTCGAGATTGTATTCGTAGCAGAAACAAATGTATGTAAATACGAAAGAAGCTGAGATCAGCCACTAAAGCCGAGAGCGCATCCAAACGAAACAAACTAGAGAGCTTTTAGAATCCACCTTGAGTTGGGCTTCTCGGCCTCAGCGCTGTGGGCCTTTGGGGCCAGATCTTTCTTTGTTGGGGGTCCATCCTGTGTACTGTGGGGTGTTTGGCAGCCCCCTGGCTTTACTCCTGGTAACACCAACTCCCAGCAGATGTGATGACCAAAAATGTCTCCAGTATTGCCAGGTGTGCCTTGGGGTCGGCCCCTGGTTGGAAGCTCTGCTCCAGGACGAAAAAGACGAGGCGCCTACAGGCCTTAGTGCCTGATGGGTCATCGGATGGACCCCATCCTTTTAAAGAACAAATCATTTTTATAGAATATAGTTTGTTTCTGAACACTCTTTGAGATGCATGTGATGTGATAAGAAAACCGGGACAAGATTTAAGGCACAGGCTCCGTCTTTTTGGGGTGGAAAAGAGAGCAGAGACCGGCTGGTAAATTTTGTGGCCTTTTCTAGAAAAAGAAGACTCAAGGCTTCGAAATCAGGAGACCAGAAGAAATGGTTTCTTGTTGATGAGTGATGACAAGTCTCTGATAGCACAACACCTTCTGGGGTGATTACGTTTTGGAGGAAAAGCTGCAGACACGGCACCGACATGCGGCCAGGGATGTGCAGCTCGGGCACCAGTGCAGCTGCCAGTCTGCATAGCGCCATGTTCTCCACTTGCTCCCGTCTGCAGGGGACCACAGCCTGTGCAGGCACAAAGCTCCTGTGTGGTCCGGGTGCCGGTGTCCCATCTTTTGCTCTGGCTCCTGTGTTGGCGCTCACCTCTGTCCCATGGCCGGGCGGTTCCCACATGCGTTTACAGACAGCAGCCCTGAGCCTGAGGGGCCCACATCCCAGGTCCCAGGAGCAGACTGCCCAGCCTGCGGGGCTGCGGGCTCTAGGAATCTGGGTTCCCCTGCCTGCAGGGGCACTCAGCTCGGTGACAGGCAGGGGAGACCTTCTTCCCCTTGGTGCATCTTCCCAGGTCTGTGTGGTGCTGTGACCTGAGCGCTTCCAGGACGTAAACGGCCATGTCTCCTCGCCCTTGTGCCACTGCCGCAGCCAATGTCAAGGGTTTAGTCTCATTTTCCGCCTTTTGTTTTTTTAACCGTCCCCATAGTTAATTTCGCTCCATAGTGAGCAGCTCACCTATTTCTCAGGGGTGATCAGACAGGTAGGCGACATGATGTCAGTCTGCGCCCGTTGTCCCATGGTTATCACTGTGACCCGGTGTGTTCAGACCCTCTGTGCTCACCCCTACTCATCATGTGTACACAGGTGTCTGTGTTACAGAAATCCTGCTCGACGCGCCTGGAAAACTCGACCCTTCTAAGCACGATCCCATGACGACAGTTAGGGCCATTTGGAGTAGAAGTCCAAGGTCATGTGGAGTCTGTCTTCTTAAAGAGACGCCACAGAAGGGGCGTCCTCAATGACTCAGCCTTCCCTGCCCTGTCCCAGCCCCTGGGGCTCACCTGAGTCGCTGTGACACTGTCTTTCTTTCCAATATTCTATCGCCCTCAGTCTCCTCCATCTGCCAAACCACAGCAGAGTTGCATTTGCAAAGCAGGTTACATTGTGGCCTTTCTGTGTAAAAGCCAGGCCGTGTCCCCTGGCTGGAGGAGCCAGTTCTATCTTTGTGTATCAGTGTCTGCTGGGCCTGGGACCTGCTGGGGCTGAGAACGCAGGCATGGAGTGGATGACGTGACCCTAACCTGGGAGGGTTTCAGCCTAATGGAGAGAAGGGCTTCAATGCCTAGATGCAGGAGTACATGGGGTCTGCAGACAAATGAGAATCGAAGAGCCCCACCAAGCCCAGGCAGGCTTCCTGGAAGAGGGGGAACCATAGCTAGTCTTAGAAAGTATAGGGAGTGGACATGTGGGAAGGGCAGGAGGCCATCCCAGAAGACGGACTAGGCTGAGAGCATCCAGTTGAGAGCAAGGTGTGCGGGGGCCTGTGCAGCATGGGAGGGGCTGGGCTGGGGCTGGAGACTGGGACCTCGGGGTCACATGCACGGTGCAGGGGCTGTGGGTGGCCCAAGCTGCCCAACAACTCACAGTCTAAGGATCCTGAGTCCCCACGCTCTGGCCTCGTGCCTCCAAGTGACGTCTCCTACAAAGCCACCTTCCGAAAACGGTAGCGACTGGGTTAGAGGGACCCACAATACATAGGCGCATCCAGCCTGAGATAGAGAATGGCCCCCAGGAGGGTCTCCAGGCTACTGATGAGCGCCAAGGAGGAGCGAGAGACACGTGTCCCTGAGAAATGCCAGGCACGCTGACGTATCTGAGGAAATGGGACTCCTTCAGGTATGAAGTGCGTGCAAATGAACGAGATGGCCCTAATGACAAGGCAAACGCTGCTCACGCAGGGCTGCTCCGTGGGGGTCAGCCCAGCACTGTGTCTGGCAGAGACTCAAGGCAGACAGAGGAGGGGGGAGCTTCATGGGGAAACAGGGAGACTCTGGTGCCCTGATGGCAGCCGGGGGTCTGGGGACGCTGTGGGGGGCTAACCGGAAGTGAGGTGTCTCATGTGACTGGTTGGGGTGCATATGTGGCTTCCACGGGTTGGTCCTCAGTTGGAAGTGGGACAGGAACTAGGGAAGCTGTCAGGTATCAGCCCAGTCCTGGTAGTTTGGGGCCCATTGTTACAGGGGTTATTGTTTCACTTCCTGGATTGTCACTAGAGACGGAGGTCTGACTCCTGAAAGTAACACAAGTCTGACTTATAGACAGCAGCTGCTTCCTGGGCTGGTTAGTGTAGACACGGGGTGGGGTCCC
>NW_017731367.1:6539181-6562156 GCF_001890085.2 Hipposideros armiger | reverse complement strand
GGGCTGGTTAGTGTAGACACGGGGTGGGGTCCCAGGCTGGCAGCTGCAGGCTGTGGGCCAGACTTCCGGGGTGGCACAGAGAACACACAGACACACAGGGTCCAGTCCAAGGAGAGGCATGTGCCCAGCTCCTCCTGGGCCCCGGTTCCGTGAGAACCATTTTATTGAAACGAATGGTATGCAGTGGATTGAGAAATTGCAATGGTTGGGAAAACAATGAAAAAGGTCCCAGAACAAAATACTGAAGAGGGAAGTGCCAGATTGAGGGAGGAAGGCAAGTCCTGAGCATGTGGGAAATTGCAAACGAATTTTTTATGACAAGCAAAGAGGAGGGAGGCTCGCACTGTCCGTGTGCCAGTGCCAGGGGATTTGGCCGGATGGTGGTTCTGTGTTTCAAGTGTAAGATATACTCTGATTAATTTCTCTAGACTTCACCAGAGTTACACCAGGAACTCCCAGAGCACTAATTAAGGAGAAGAGGCGGGCAGTGACTCATGCTGGAAAAAGCCCAACCGACAGAACCCTCCCAGCCCTCGGAAAGCATCCGCGGTCCTCATGCGATGGGAATCGCCCCCATCAAGGCAGCTTTGGCTGGGGGTCAGGGAGATAACGGAGACGGCGCTCTGATCAATGGGTGTGTGTGTGTGCGAGTGTGCATGCGTGTGCACACACGTGCTCAGCCTCAGGGTGTGTGTTCCCGAAAAACCCTGGCAGTGATATCTGGCAGGCACGCCTCCTGGTGGGGTCATGCTGCGGGAGATTGATGAGCCCGTCGGACACTCTGGGCTTTCGATTCCCAGGAAAACAGCAGAAGCCTGTGCCAAGGGAGCTGCTGGGCTCCCAGCTAGTCACCACCACAGGTTGGAAGTGTCCTCATCCAGCTGGACCCACCCATGCAAGGCCATGGTGGCTGACCAAACGTTTGTTTGAAAGCTTGGGTTGTGGAGGACAGTCATTCATTCCCGGAATGTGGCAGGGAACACGGACGAAGCAGAAACTGTTTGCATCCTGACACAGAAATGGAGTGTGTGAGAGAATGGGACACCCAAGTGTGTCCAAGTAGCATCAGGCCCTGCCGTGACTGGACAGCTGATGGCCAGAGGGCTGGGCAACCAAACAACCACAGCTTGGGGCTCCTTTGGGAGGCAGGATTTGAGGGTCCCCCACATCGACTGTTCCCCACTCAGAGCCGGGAGGACGCGTGTCACATTGTGTTATGAAGGAAGTGCCCCCACATGCAGACATTCCAGCTAAGCTCTGAGGGTGTAGTCTGTGGGTGTGCACAGAGTGACGGCCCTCCATGGAGGTGACAGGAAACGTGCTGTACGTGCACGAGACTATTTGTCGTCACCCTGGATCCATGTGGGACAGCGTGAGTGCAGAGAAGAGCCAGCTTGCTGTTCAGACAGAAGTCACATTCTCCTCCAAACCCTGAAGGACCGAACGGTGGTTGACTGTCATATTGCGGGTATGGGGTGTGTGTGTGTCGCTGTGCATGTGTGTGTGTGTGTGTGTGTGTGTGAAAATCAACGCAGGGACACGTGGAGGTTAAGAGCAAGTACTCTCTGAATCTCACTTCTGGCCAACACACAGCCCTAGGATCATAACTTGACCTGCATGGAATTCAGCGTTTCTTTTTTCTTTTTTTTTTTTAGAGGTTTCTTTCTTTCTTTTTTCTTAATATTTTTTTTAAATTGGGGAATTGGAGGAGGGGAACAGTGTTGGGGAATTGGGGAAGGGGACCAGCCAAGTTGTTGTTCTTCAGTCTTAGTGGTGGAGGGTGCCAGTTGCCATCTGGCTGTCTGGTGGCAGCTCATGACCTTTAAGCTCAAGGTGCTGTGTTCAATCTTAGTTGTGGGTGGACGTAGCCACCATCCCATGCTGGAGTCAAATCAGCAGCCTTGTTGTTAAGAGCGCACGCTCTATCCACTGAGCCATCCAGGTGGCAGCTCAGCTCAAGGTGCCGAGTTCAATCTTAGTTACGGGTGGGCGTAGCCACCATCAAACAGGCAACCTTGTTGTTACACCAGCTGAGGCATCCTGCCGCCTGTTGGCAGCTCAGCGACAGCTCAGTCAGGCGCAGCATCACGGGCCCATGTGGGAATCGAATCGGCGGCCCTGTTGCTCGGAGCTCACGCTCTTAAGCCAATTCTTATCCAACTGAGCCACTCAGCCGGCCCCAAATTCAGCTTTTCTACCCGTGGACGTGGACAAGGATGGGATGAGCCTCCTGCCTACAGCAGCCGTTGCAGGGAACGGACGAGAAAGTGGCACAGCCTACAGGAAGCATTCAGTTATCACTTTGTGATGTGTTTTCCGGTGGCTGGAGCCGGCAGGCAGTGGTGGAGGTTGCTGGGGGCTGCTTGGTTCACCCTGCAGTGGGCATGTCGGCCCTCACGGAAGCTCCACTTGCAAGCACACTGATAAGTCTGGAGCCCAAGCTCCAGCACAAGGAGTCGTAATCATAATAAAGACACAAGCAGTTACAAAGACACCTTCAATGCTTAACGTGGAAAGAAATATGATGGTTAATTTTATGTGTCAAGTTGCTGGGGCTAAAGGGTGCCCAGGTCACTGGTAAAACATGGTCCCAGGTGTCTGGGCGGTGTTTCCTGCAGAGATTAGCATTTGAATTGGGAAACTGAGCAAACATGCCCCTCCCCCCAGTGGAACAAAAGGCAATGGAAGGGGAATTCTCTCTGCTTGAGCTGGGTGGTCCGTCTGTCCACCTGTCTGTCCACCTTCTCCTGCCCTTGGCCACCGGTGCTCCTGTCTCTATGCCTTTCACTTAGACTGCACGACACCACCAGCCTTCTTGGGTCCAGCTTGCACAAGGCAGGTGTGTGTGGGGGGGTGGCTTCTCAGCCCCCGTAATCATGTCCACCAAGTCCTAAAATAAATCTCCTCATATAGCTTCAGACACCCTCACGCTTCTGATTCTCTGCAGAGCCCTCACTGATACAGAAATGCTACAGGAAATATAGGACTTTACCTTAAAAGGGGGAAGGCAGATTGATGGAAAATGTGTGCGAAGGGCTGACACCGCCCAATACTGGGACAAGGACCGAGATGGAGAACGCAGAGCACATCTGAGGCAGCACCTGTGGACCCTGGGCTGTGGGGGGTCCGTGGGCTGAGGGGCGTGGCCTGAACTGCCACCTTCCTCCAGGACCAGCTGTGCTTATCTGTGTGCACTTTGCATCCTGCTCATTGTGGGTACAGGGCACTATTGTGCTGGGAGAAATTAGATAAGAACCAGGGGAATTCGTGATGGACTCATGTCATTTCTTCTTTACAACTGGGCGTGCACCCTGATGGGGCAGAACAGGCTGTGTTTGTGTGGAGAAGCGGTGCACACACATGCGGGGTGCCCTGCAGCCTGCCGGCTCTCCCTGCAGTGGCTGGGCCCTTCCACGGGGACCTGCAGTGCAGGCTAGTGCACTGGGCCAAAACGAACTAGCCACGCAAACCCACCGACCCCACACTTTACTGGGAGATCCTATATGGGAAGCACCAGCCTGGCGCCTGGAGAGCCAGCAGGGAACGCAGCAGCCTGGGCCAGACCCATGGGGCTCGAACTGCACTTAGTAGAAACAGACAAGTATGGCAGAAGAGCAAGTTAAGACTCCACCTCCTCGTCCAACGGTGTCTCGCAAAGGAACATAATGAAGAAACGTGCTCATGACATCAGCATGCACCCTGACACATACGCTACTGTGTACACGTTAAATGCCAGCGACCCTGACACAGGTGCCGTTGTTATGTAAAATACCAGCGACCCAGATACAGGCGCTGCTGTGACGTCAAATCCCAGCGACCCAGATACAGGCGCTGCTGTGATGTGAAATTACCAGCGAACCAGATATATGCTGCTGTGATGTCAACTACCAGCGACCCAGATACAGGTGCTATTGTTACGTCAAATACCAGCGACCCAGATACAGATGTTGCTGTGATGTCAAATATCAGTGACCCTGACACAGGTGCTATTGTTACAGCGACCCAGATACAGATGTTGCTGTGATGTCAAATATCAGCGAGTCAGATACAGGTGCTGCTGTGATGTCAAATAGCAGCGACCCAGATGCAGATGGTGCTGTGATGTCAAATACCAGCCACCCAGATACAGGTGCTGTTGTGATGTCAAATACCAGCGACCTTAATCCAGGCGCTGCTGTGATGTCAAATACCAGCGACCGAGATACAAATGTTGCTGTGATGTCAAATATCAGTGACCCTGACACAGGTGCTATTGTTACGTCAAATACCAGCGACCCTGATCCAGGTGCTGCTGTGACATCAACAAGCACAGCCGCCTAAACTGTGCTTTCAACATAGAAAAAAGAAGTTGGAAATTTTTTAAGTTCTGAGGTCTTTCCTCTCTTTCCCAGGAAGGGTTAGCCCTGTGCAGGGCAGTGCCAGCTGAAGGTCGTGCCCTTTCAAAGGTGCAGCTATGGTCACACAGGGACTCAACTCGCCTTGTCAGTCACTGCTCTTCCCACCACAACACAATGCGGAAGTGCCTTCTTCACAGTGGAGGGTATCCTCCTTGTACACTTTATCTTGATGTGCATTTTTGTTTATTTTTAGTTTATTTTGAGATAATTGTTGGTTTAGATGCAGTTGTAAGAAACAGACATACACAACACAGAAAGAATCTCAAAAACATGCTGAGTGAATGAACCCAGATGCAAATGTGTGCAGTGCCATGGGGTTTCATTTATAGCAAGTCCTAGAGCAGGAAAACTCCATTTTTTTAAAAACCCCAGCAATGATTGCCTCTTTGAGGGGTGGATCATTTGACAAGGAAAGAAATGAAGGAATTTTCAGCATCTATGTCATGACTGGGTGTGTTTACATAAATGTAAGCACTTGCTAAAACTTATCACACAAAATGATAGATGTGTGTATTTCACTGTACATAGATTATACTTAAAAAAATAAGTAACTGTTAAAAAAAAAAGAGAAAAGAAATATTGCAGAGTAATACAGTGATCTAATGTAGCATTTACTCAGTTTCCATCCATGGTGACATCTTGCAAAACTGCAGTACAATATCACAGCCAGGAAATGGATAGTCAAGATACAGAACATCTGCTCATCCCATCACCATGAGGACCCTGCATGTGGCCCGTTTGTGGCCACACCCACCTCCCTTTTGCCGCCTCTTCTTAATCTCTTGCAACTGGCTTAGTCTCCATTTCTAGAATTTTGTCACTTCAAGAACGTTATATAAATAGGATCCTACAACACGCAATCTTTTGAAATTGGCTGTTTTCACTCGCCATAATGCTTCTTTGCTGTATGTGTCAATAGCGGTTGTGTGTGTCCATAGCTCATCCCTTTTGCCTGCCGAGTAATGTTCTGCTGTTGGATGGGACACAGCTTGTTTATTCACCTTTTGACGAAATCTGGATTGTTTCCAGTTTGGGGCTCTAACAGATAAAGGTGCTATGCACACCTGCATACAGGTTTGTGCGTGAGCCCGAGGTTTTTTCCTCTGGGATAAGCACCCAGGGGTGGAATGGCCGGGTCATGTAGTTGTTTGCTTTGTATTTTAGCAACCTCTAAACTGTTTTCTAGAGTGGCTGCATCGTTTATTAATACATCCCCACCAGCAGTGTATAAATGATCATATTTATCTGCATCCTCACCAGCATTTAGTGTTGTCACAATTTCTTATTTTAGCCATTTGATAGGTGTGTAGTTATAGCTCATTTTGTTTTTAATTTGCATTTCCCTAGTGGCCAATGATGCTGGATTTTTCTCCTGTGCTTATTTGTGATCTGTACATCTCTTTGATGAAATAAATATCTATTGACATGCTTTGCCCATTTTCTGATTGAATTGCTTAATTCTTTTTATTATTGAGTTCTGAGAGTTGTGTATATAGTCTAGGTACTAGTTCCTTGTCATGTATGTAGTTTGCAAATATTTTCCTCCAGTGTGTAATTTGGTCTTTCATCCTCTTAGTCTTTCACAGCAAGAGTCATTATATTTTGATGTACTTCAATTTATAAAATTTTTCTCTTACAGATTTTTAAATTTGGTATCAAGTTAAAGAACTCTTTGCCAAGCCCTATATCTGAATTTCTGTTCTTTCATTTCCAAAAAGTTTAAATATTTTTAGGTTTTACATTTAAATCTATGATCCATTATTGAGTTACTATTTTATAAGAAGGGATACTTAGGTTGAGGTTCATTCTTTGCCTTTTGATGTATAACTGCTCCATTACCTTTTGTACTGGAAATGGTACAAGGTAGGAAAGCTTATCTTTCCTCCATCGAATTGCTTTTGCACTTTTATAAATAATCAGTCGGTCTATTTGTGTGGGTTGGTTTCTGCATTCTCTGTTGTGTTCCATTGATCTGGGTGCATACTTTTGCCAGCATCACACAATCTTAGCTATTGTAGCTACACAGGTTTTGAAATTGTATGGATGGCTTCCTTTCACATAATTATTTTGCAAATTGTTGTAGCTATGGTTACTTTGCCTTTCCATATAAATTTTGTCTATATCTACAAAAAAAAAACTTGCTGAGGTTTTGATGGGCCGTAATCTGTATATCAATTTGGGGAGAATTGGCATCTCTACTATGTTGAGCCCTCCAATCCATGAACATGGTATGTCTCTCTGTTTGCACTCATGCTCTGCATAACGACATTTCAGTCAAGGACGGACAGATATACAACAGTGGTCCCACACGGTTATAATGGAGCTGAAAAATTCCTGTCATCTCGTGACATCATAGCTGTTATAATGTCGCAGAGCAGCACAGTACACAAATGCTTACCGCTGTGTTACAAGTGCCTACAGTATCCAGTACAGTAACATGTGGTACAGGTGTGTAGCCCAGGAGCTGCAGGGAACAGAATTTGTCACCCCAACATATGTCTGTTTGGCATAAGGATTATTTTAGGCTGGTTACTTTTAAGAAACAGCAGATGTGGGAGAAGCTCTGAAGACCAAGTAGAACTTCGCCTTTGTAAGACAAGTTGTAGGGGAACTGTCTCCCTGTCTGTACCAGGAAGAGGGGATGACCTTCTCTCTAGAAGCTCTTATCAGTGACAAAGACAAGGACTTAATTCTGCATAACAGCCTTACCCCGTTTTCTGTGATTTTCCCTCTCACCTCCTGTAACTGACTCTCCCCACCCCAACATCTTTTTCGTCAGCTGAAGATGGTTTTTAAGGTCGTGGCTTCAGCCATTTTGGTGAATTATTCAGTGTTCCTGGTCTCTCCCATATAGAGAGGAGGTATACATGTTATTAAAAGTTTGTTTGTTTTTCTTCTGTTAATCTGTCTTTGATTATGGGCTGGGGCATCAGCTGAGAACCCAGAAGAGGAGAAGGAAAATTATTTTCTTCCCCTACAAGGCAATAGTCTATACTATACAGCCTAGGGGTGTAGGAGGCCATACCATCGAGGCGGGTGTAAGTGTGTGCTGTGATGTTCATACGATGAAATCACCTAAGGATGCATTTCTTAGGATGTATCCTGTCGTGAAGGGGAGGTGACTGTACTTACTCTGATTTCTTTCACCAGCATTGTGTGGTCTTCAATAGACAAGTTCGCACATGTCTCATTAAATTTATATCTAAGAGTTTCATATTTTGGAGTAATTATAAGTGGTATTGTACTTTTAATTTTGGCGTTTATGCATTCATTGCTAGTAGATATAAATTCGTTGACTGTGTGGTCATTTCTGCATCTCTGCAGGGCTCCTCTGCCAGCCAGCCCTCCCTCTTCTGTGCCCTTGAGTCTCTGATCCTTCATCTCTCCAGCTGGCTCGGGGCCCATCTGTCACCCCACCCTCATCCCTGCTGCGTCTCCAGATATGCATCCTTTTGGCTTCATCTCCCACGCACAATGAGATCAGTCTCGTCAGTTCCCAACTCCCTAGAGGACTGTGCTGGGCCCAGCGCATCTCTCAGATCCAGGCCTCCCAGGCCACGGGCCCTGGGCAGCTGAGTGGTTGGCTGCTGCTGGGTCCAGCACCCACCCAGCTCCCATCGCCGAGGTGGGAGACACGGGGGCAGCTGTGCAGAGATATGACTGTTTACACAGAAAAGCTGTGGGCAGGAAGACGCTCTCAACACAGAGGACATAAAGATGAAGCAGGGAGCCCTCATTTCGTTTTGTGTTAATTCTTACAACTCCCAGCATGGACAGTGGGAGGAACTGGGTCTGCGGGGTCAGCAGGACCATCAATGAACAGAATGTGCAACGTTTTCCAATTCAATTAGCTTTGCTTTTTTTTTTTCTTTCAAATCTGTGAATTGTTGAGTCAATTCCTAACACATAACGAGCCAGGTTTTGTTCATTTTGGCACCAAAATGACGTGTTTTCCAAACCTGAACAAAACTAGAGAATTAACAAGTGAAAGAGGTAAGACTAAAGAAGCAACGTACTGTTTTGTGGGAAGTCTGTTAAAAAGAAAACAACCATAAATGGGAATAAACAGTGTGCTGTGTGTGTGCTGAGTAAATATTTGACCCCTCCTTTGCTGTAAGGCTCAGAGCTTTCACCCCACTGGAACATGTGGAGCTGTGAGTTTCAAGACAGATGCATTGTCTGAGGTTTTGGTGCACGGCTCGTGGGTGTCCCCCTCGTCTGCAGCCACATGGCAGCTGCAATGGAGTGTCACGTGGAGACCAAAAGGAGCATGAGCGCAGGTTTCGGGGACCTTCACCCCAAGAGAACGTCTATTCTCATGTGTCCTTCAGAATGGAGAGTTTTCCCCACCTGCCAGTGCGTGACCCTGAGTTGTGGGACCTCGAGTTCCGGAACCCAGAGGCTGGCTGAGCTCCTAGCACCATCTCAAGCTTCTCCCAGCCTCTGGGCATTGAAAAGCACCTACACAGCCCCCCAGCAATGGCAGCAAATATCCAGGGTGCTTTCACCTCTGCAGCTTTCGAGGTGCCTTGCTCACGTTGTCACAGTTACCTTCTCCAAGACCTGTATGGGTTCCCTTTAGTGTCCGTCATCCCTTCCTCACGGGCAAGGAGATGAAAAAGGACCAAGTTATTTGTTGTTATTTGCTGTTGTGTTATTGTCAAATCAGAAAACCGTCTCTGCTCTTTCTTCTGCCAGTAGTGGGAACAGGAGTGGACACCAGGCTCTCTGGCCTAGGCAGGAGTGAGGTGACCCTCACGTTCACCTGGGCTCCCAGAACCTGACACCTGGCAGCACTTTCTATTTTCCTCAGCATCTTGGTAAAGGTTGCTGTTGTTGTTTTTTTTTTTTTAAAGATTTTTATTGGGGAATTGGGGGATGGGAACAGTGCTGGGGAATTGGGGGAAGGGGAACAGACAAGTTGCTGTCCTTTTGTTCTTCAGTCAGGTTGTGGAGGACATCGCTTCACTGGCCCAAGTTGGCACCATCATTGCAGCTCTTCCTGGGCGAGGCAGATCAGTCGCCGGCTTCTGGACGGCTGCTCACTGCGGCTGCTGGCCACACACGGTAGCCCATGGCAACCCACTGCCACAGGGGCTGCAGCCTACGCCGTCACCAGCGACCCACAGCAGCCCAGCTCCAGGTTGAGCTGTTGTTCAGCATCTTAGCTGTAGAGGGCAGTGTCACTGGCCCTCATATGTGGGATCCGAACAGGGGCCCTCTGGTGTCCCAAGCGAGTTCTTAACCATCGCGCCACTCGGCAGGCCCTAAAGGTTGCTGTTTTGAAGTGGGCTACTATGATGCCAATACGTCAAAAACAAACAAGAAAAAGATGTCTCTTTTCCCCTCATAAAATTCTGCAAGCATGGCAATTTTGAGCAAACAATCTAATTTCTATTTTGGTGAGGGTTCTGTGGGGTTTGCTGGGCTGGTCCCCCAGATGCAGGGGTACCAGGAAGGGAGGGGTAGGGGAGGGAGTGTAGGGTGGGGGCGGAGGTGTCTGGCCCGGCCTCTCCCCAGCTGACACGTCACTCTCAGTCCCCTTTGGAGACTGAGGACATGGACTTAGCTTATCGTCTGCTGACACACGCTCCCTGTTTTGAAACAGACTAAAGAACACTCGTTAGCTGGGGTATGAACAGGGAAGAATTTCCCTTGAATTTCTTTCCTGAATGGGTGGGAGCAGGTTGGCGTAAAGGGAGGCTGCCAGGCCCAGCCCCTGACGGGGTCGGGTGCCGGCTCCCTCCTGCTTAATCCCCACGCCCCAGCCAGGTGGCTACAAACCAACCAACGAACCACTCAGCGTCACGAGACGATGTACAAAATGCTGTTGTACACGCTGTCTTCCTCATTGCCACGAAGCCCACCAGAAAGGTAGAACTGGAGTTTATCCGCATTTTACAGCTGAGGAAACTGAGACCCCAAATTAAGTTTCCAACAGTGACTGTGCCTTGCTCAGGGACACGGGGCAGCACAAATGCAAACAACAGCTGTGGAACAACCACAGAAAGAAGAAACTGCCAGCAAATCAGAACCGAAACCTCCCACGTGGCTTTTGGGTCCAGCTGCTCACGGCTTGCTGTCGGCGCTCAGAGGGAAGGCTTCGTGGGAAGTGGTGGCGTCGGAGGCCACCTGGGAGTCGCCCACCTCCCCTGCCGGCCTCGTCCCACTCTGGCCAGCCCTCGGTGAGGCTGAGGCTCGGGCCCAGGAACAGCTGCCCTCCTGGCCTTGGCCAGCACAGAGCCCCTTCCTCCCGGGTCTGCGGGTCCACCTGCCCTTACGAGCAGAAAGCCCCAGAAAAAAGCAGAGGCCGTGTCCTCGGAGCCTGGACACGCTGAACTGCAGGTCTCTGCTGCCTCCCGCCAGTGACCTCTGGGGCTCTGCCTGCCTCTCCTTCACCTGGTTCAACCTGCGCCTTTCCTAGTCGGTTCTGTGGGCTGCACGGAGATGCTGGGCAAAGACCCAAACACTTGGATGAAGCGGCGGCACGCAGACCACTGCCGACGCCAAAATGGCAGGAGGCACGTGGAGAGCGCAGCTGGGCCCCAGGCTCTGACGAGGGCGCACAAACTCCAGGTGCCTGGAGCCCGGCGAGGAGCTGCTGAACTTGTCCCTGTCCACGTGGGCGGGTTTCATCGGCGAGGTGGCGAGGTGGCGAGGCCGTGCCAAGTATGTCTCCGGGGGGAGCCTCCCCAGGCTGTGGCGAGGCCCGTCTGTGGGTGATGCAACAAGCACAGGGCTCACTCCTTCAGGAACACCTGTTGACGTTCCCAGCCCAAGCCCATCTCGAGCCGCATTCTGAGTCTTGTTGTCTTGTTTTCTATGAGTTACATCTGGAGACCTCTTACCTAGAATGTCTCAGTTAGAGCCAGGCAGACCACAAAACAGGAAGCTACATGCAACGCGTAGTCCAGAGAGTACGCAAGGCTGACCGTTCACCTCCCTGCCGGCAGAACCCAGGAGGGGCCACGGTGTTCCTGCAGCTGCTGCCTGGAAAACGGCACCCCCATGCGAGCTCCATGCTCTGGGAAGGGCAAAGGGATCGAAAGTAACACACTTTACAGGACAATCTAGAACAGAGGCGATTTCAGCTCTTAAAACCTCCACCTCTGTCCCCTTCCTCTGATCCGAGTTTTGGGGATTTCTGCAAATCAACCTCTCTAACTGCATTTCCATTTTGTTATTGCCCAAGGAGATGGACCTAATTTGCTGTGTTCCAACTGGAACCTTCCGAGGGTAAAAATACCCAAAGTTTGGGTCGGATGGTGGAGGACCTGCAGGTACGGCTGGCCGCCCCTTCCACCCTGCGGGTTGTGGTCAGTGTGGTGCTTTGGGGAACACTGAGTTTCTCTGGCCCCTGCAATTGGACCGTTTTCTCCCTTAAATCAAACCTTGATTTCGAAGCCCTGAGTTTAACAATTTTAAATTGACCTGGAGGGACCAGGAAGCCACTCGGAAAGGCCAGACGTCTTTCGTGGCAGCTCTGAACACGCAGCACGGAAGGCTCCAATTGCTGGTTCTGCTCACCACCCCAGAAGGAACCCCTAAACCACAGGGAACCTTCCAGAAGACTCGGGAAGTACAAGAGCCCGGGGTCGTGACTGGGCCGGGGTGAGGTGACGGCATTCTGCTCCCAGTAGCACATTTTAAAGTAGAACCTCGTGAAGGATTTGTGCGTGTGCTTAGATGATTTTTGCTCTAAGCTGACTGTTTTGGCTTCTAAAGGAGAGGTGACTGATTTAGACGGTGGCGCCTAGGCTGGATGCCACTTCTGAAGGGAAGTGGACACTCACTGAGAGACAGCCCTTCTTTGGGGGAGTAATTTTGTGATTAACGAAGCCCCTCCCCTCCCTCGGGTGGCTGGAGGTGGCTGCCTGGGCCCCTGGCCTTTGTGTCCAGATACTTCTACTCGATGGTCAGCACCATCAGGGGGACCAGGAAGCAGCAAGTCTGTTCAGCTGTCCCGGATCTTTCTCGCGGACGTCATCCTTCCTTCTGTGTCCCTCCCTTCTGCACCCCCAAATCTGTCCCCTCCAACAGGAGAGCCTGGCCGTGGGCGTGATGGTCAGAACACATTGCTCTGCTCTCCAAGTGTGTACAGTCATGTGGAGTGAGGGCAACCCTGTAAGTTTCTTACATTTTCTGGTCTCGTTTCTCTCCGATTTTACTTTCAACAAAGCGAACACGCAGGCAGGGAGCTGCTTGAACAAGGCCCCACATTGGGCGGCTCAAACAGCAGGAAGTCATGGCCCCCAGGTCTGGAGGCGGGAAACCCGAGGTCAAGGTGTGGGCAGGGGTCCTTCTGAGGCCGGAGGAAGATCGGCTCCAGGCCCCTCCCCTGGGCGTGTAGACGGCCGTCTTCTCCCTGTGTCCCCACATGGGCGTCCCTCTGTCCATGTCTGTGTCCCGATTTCCCTTTTCATAAGGACACCCGTTGTTCTGCATTAGGGCCACCAGTGCCCTCATTCTAACTTGATCGCCTCTGTAAAGACCCTGCCTCTAAATACAGGTGCCGGGGGTCAGGACTCCCACATAGGAATTTGGGACAATACAACTCGTAACGAAGTTGAATGGCTTTCAGAGGGCACCTGGTTTACCACCATGGTTTATAGAAGGAAAAATTGAGGCAGAAAGAACAGAGCTGGCCAGCACCATCTGGACGCCTACTGGGTGCCAGGAACCATGTCGGGTGTAGTCCATATGTTGTCCCCCAATCCTGACGCCACTGGGGGAGGGGCTGTAAGTCCCCATGTTATAACGAGGATACCAAGACTGAGAAAAGGGGTGGGGACAGAAATGGATCTCAGGAAGTGGGTGTTTTTATTATTGTGTTTATTATTATTGTAAGAAACTTTGTCCCTGGGTTCTTCAACGCCCTTTATCCCTCGTCTGTCTTCTCATTTGGTTGTTTTCTGTGGAGCGCGACCTCCCCAAGAAGACTCTCCTAGATCCAGCTTAGCCCAGGATCACCCACCCCTCTGTGTCCCCAGAGTCCCAGGGTGGACGTTAGCACGTCCCCGGTGAGCCTCCAGCTTAGCACTTGCCCTGCCTCCAGCACGTCCCTGTAACATGAGAGTTTTCTCTAAATTAAGACGCTGCTTGATGCCAAGCGATGCAAAGTTCCACATCGGAACGTGTCCCCTCGCAGCCACTGTCGATATTCTCTCCCCCACACTCTGCTCCCCTCAGTCTCAACTTCTCCCCACAGGCACCTCCACCCTCTGCTGTCCCCCATCCCCGTCCCTCCACCCCACCTGTCTCCCCACCCATCCCGGGGCCTTTTCTGTGATGTGTGGTCAGTTCACCTCCTGGAATGGTAACCTTGGCCTTGTCAGTCCCAGAGACCCAGAAGGAAACGGCATCAGTCTTCCTACCTCTTTCCATGTAAACTTTGTGGACCACAGTTTCAATGTCTATTAGGAATTATCTGATTGGTGGAGGGAGGCGGGCTTACAGGTGAAGACTCTACGATAACATAGAAAGCAGAGAGTTGGGACATGGCGGCTTGTGGGGAGGGCTGGGCCCTGGAGGAGAGGAGGGACCCCACGGTGTGTTTGTGTCCGGTGGGGAACAGGGTCCAGTGGCAAAGAGTGGCGTGTCCCCGGTCCCAGGGTGCAACCTCAGTCCTTTCCGTGGACTTTGGCTTTGGCATCCCCTCCTGGAGGCCACGATGAGGTCCACCCTGGCTGCCCCACAGGGCCAGCGTGTCCTCACCCGCACGGGTGCCCCTCGCCCCTTGTCCTGCACTGTGGTTGCGCTTGGCCAGGCCACCTGCCTTGGCCTGGGGTGTGGGCAGCTATCCCGGGCTGGTCTCCTACAGTGGGGCCCCGGGCCCAGCCACTGCACAGGCAGACCAGGCCAGGCGCTGCTCTGCACGCAGGCAGCATGGAGTTTGCAATTTGGGAATCGAGACGCAAGCGCTTCTTGTAAGTTCTGTGCAATATGATTTGGGATTGTCTTTCTTTTAAATCCCTTCAGAAAAAGGCACTGTAAGCTCAACAGGCCCTGACAGCGCCTTGGGGGTCAGCACAGGGCCGGGCCGGCCTCTCTGCCAGCACCACCCACGGATGCCCAGCTCAGCCCTCCCAAGGTCCCTGTGGGGGGTTAAGTGTGTGCGCGTGCCCGTGCGTGCACACGGGCTGTGTGCCGTGGGGCCGGGGGCTCGTGCTGCAGGGACTGCACCCCGGCCAGGTACACGGGACCCCTGGAGGTGGTGGCAGACCCCAGGGAAGCTGTGCTGAGATCGGGCTGGCATCTTTGGAGCTTCTGTCCTTCGCTCGGCCAGGGAGAAAGAACAGGGCTGAGGAAAGGGGGTTCCCAGGCCAGAGTCCTGCCGACACCCCCTTTCCCTGGACCCTGTCTGGGAGCTGGGGGTGGGGGTCTGTGTAGCCCCCAGTCCGTGGATAGCTTCATCTAGCAGACCCTCATATCAGGTGTCCTCCAAGGGACATGCTTCCGGCGGCTCAGGGTGGTGACCTGGTGGGTGCAGTGCCCAGTCGGAAGCTCTCGGCCTGGGGGTCAGCACAACCCCACCGGTGCCCAGGTGGGACATAGGGCCCCAGCTCCGCAGGGAACCGTGTCTGCACCGTCCCCTGCCACATACTCCTTCTTGGCCCTTGGCAGACGGTGGTCCTTTTGGGGTTTCTGACCTCAGTTCTTTCCTGCACAAACATGTGCTCCATCCTTAACCCCAGGCTGCTGTGTGGACCAGGCCCTGGGGCTGGGCAGTCGCATGTGGACATACGATGAACACGGGGGCTGGACATATTCAGGCAGACAGTGACCCACCGAGAAGTGCGAAGGAGTGGCATGGATGTCATGTCTGCGGACAGTCGGGAATCCCACCTGGGCTGAGGCAGCGGGGGAGGCTTTTCGGAGCTTGCGCTGGTGAGTGCTGACCTTGGACAGCAGGGATCTGACACAGGAGGGCGAGTCTGATCTAAGGGACAGGAAGTGGCCTGGGGGCATAATCTGTAGCCACTGAGGCCGCTGGGAAGGTGGGTACATAGGAGGCGCTGAGGCCAGCCTAACCCGCTTCCCAGGCCCAGCTCTGCTAACGCTCTCAGCCACATTAGAGAAAGTCATTTCTAGAAGGTTCTATGATTACATGTGGCATTAAATGTCTCACATGCTTCCTTGTCCCCTGTAAAGTGAAACAATCTTCATTTCTGCAACCTGTTCCAGCTTTCTCAGGTGGCTTCCCAAGCTGCGAAGTCGAGGAGAGAACAGACAGGAAACCAGGGCTGCACGGATGTCTTTATTGTTCCTGGCTGGGGAGCGGTATACACAGCCACATTGCAGTCGCTGAGCTTGTTAAAAATATCTCAATAAATAAAACAAATAAGCAACATATACACTGAAACAGAAAATATAAAAAAAAAATGGTTAGCCGAGCGAATCATGGAGAAAGAGAAGGAGCATGGGAATTATTCCAGGCTTACTTGCAAAATTCATGCAGGGGTTTGGGGCGGGAGGGGACGTGAGGTCCTTGTTCTGAGAGCCTTGGTCCAGTTTAAACAGAATGGTACAGGAATGCATTTCTGTTTTATTAAAAAACATACATTACAAAAGGCACTGAGAGGGAAATGCAAGTCCAAAATCTAAATCCTCACACGTGTGTTCCTGAATCTAGAGATTTTCAGAAAAAATCCCCCCTCACCCCCCAAATAAACCCCAGAAGAAAAGTCCAAACAGCGGCGTGGGTGACAAGGAACACGTCACCAGCAAGGAGGGCAGTGAGTGTCACGTCCTCTGTGGGGCCGTCTCTGGGAGAGGAGGGTGCGGGGTCCGGTCTTGCTGCCACTGCTGTCCCCTCGTCTAAGTGTCTTACTGGAGGGACGAGTGAGAAGCTCGCTTGAGGTTGCTCAGGTTTCAGAAGTTACAGACTTGGACGCATCCCAATTCCACGTGCAACAGCCCCGAGGGAAAGTCTGCAAGACAGAGAGGTGGGGGCATGAGACCGCACTGCCTCCCTCGGCGTGTCGTGTCCGGGGCACGCAGCTTCTCACAGAGGGGACAGGAGGTGAGGGGTGTGGGGAGGGGACAGGTGGCAGCGCAGACAACAGGCGCTTCCCTCATGCATGCTTCTTCCTGTCGGGGCCACCAGGTGTCAGCAAGCTGCTGTCCCCAGGGGCCCAAGCCAAACTGCCACCTCCCTTCCCAGGGCCCCTCCTGCTACTCCCAGACCCTGAGGGCAGAATCTCCTGCCTCCTGCACCCACCAAGGTCGTCTCCCCCATAAGGCTGTGCAGGCCTCGGGCGCTGACTGTGTGACTGTGAGGTGGCCAGGAGGTGAGGGGTGTGGGGAGGGGACAGGAGGTGAGTGGACAGGAGGCGAGGAAAGGAGGTGGCCACGGCACCTTCTGGCCTGTTGCCTGCTGGTGGGGGCTTGCAGGCTGACTGCCCAGTTCTGCAGGACCCCAGTCCTACAATACCCCCAGCCAGCTTGCAGCCAAGCCCGGACTGATGGCATTACCCTGCTCAGGACACCCAGCAAGGCTGGCTGGGAGCCCCTGGCATCCTGCTTCCCTCGGGGGCGTGAGTGCCGGCCCCTCAGGCCCAGAGCACTCGCTTCCGTGGCTGGCGAGCACACACGAGCTACCAGGTAACCGTCAGACCCCAAAGGAGGCGAGGCCGGTCATCGAGAGTCCCCTGCGAGCCGTCTGCACATTGGGGGCATGCTGACACCAGGAGTGCCCCCACCCCAGAGGTGCACTGCGGCTGTGGAGCTAAGCGCTGAGACAGACGGACCAGGACTAGGTCTTCGCCAGCGGCTAGCTGGGGCTTGGACAGGGAGGGGGGACTCAGAAATGGCTTCACCAAGCAGGAGGCTGCCAGATGGGTCACCAGGTCACCGTGTCGCCATGAGGGGTTTGCTGCAGGGTGGCAGGGATGGGTCAGGGAGAGGTACCCAGATCCTAGGACGAGGACACGTAAAGGCACACAAACACAGAAGGATACAGCAGTGGGTGAAGTCCTCAGCAGTGTGTGTGTCAGTGTGAGCGTGTGTGTGTGTGTGCAGGTGCCTGGGTGTCGGTGTGAGTGTGTATCAGTGTGAGTCAGTGTGTGTCAGTGTGTCAGTGTGGGTGTGTGTCACTGTGAGCCTGGGACCCTGGCGCCGCTCAGCAGCGGGCAGCAGGCAGTGTGTGCTTCCTCTTGGCGCCCCCAGCTCCCTGCCCACGGGACCCCGAGCTCCACACTGACACCCGGTTCATCAGGGAGCTCAAGAGCTTTGCTGAGTCAAGACAAAGATCTGAAGAAGCTAAGACACATTTTCCCTACAACTCGTGTGCATGAAACACACACACACACACACACACACACACACACACACACACACACTTCTTTTTCAAGTTCTGAGCGCTTTGAGTATGCAGCCTTAGTAAGTGGCCCTGGGCAGAAAGTCAAAGGCTGCTCTCTGGGAGAATGTGGTTGTAATTAGATAATTAATGGGGGGGGGGAAGCTAGAGAAAGCTAAATGGAAGCCTTCCTCTGTGGGAGGAAAGCATTACCACAGTTTCTGATACATGAGCTTTACCCGCACTCCAAGGGGAAATACAGGCTCATCCACGAAAAGCCAGAAATGACAAGGGCCGTCCCCAAACACTGGTGGGTTTCAGGGTTTGCTCCACATGTCCGCGGGGCCCGGGGCCCAGGCACAAACCAGTGGCAGGGTCATTAGTCTTCTTGACTGAGCGCCTCGGGCTTGGCCCCCTAGATGTCACCCTGACCTCAGCCATGTCTGTTGAGATGGCCGGCGTTCTCAGCAACAAATGCAAACCATCTGGGGCCCAAGGCTGCCCTCCACCCCCCAACCCCCCCACCCCCGCATGTAAGAGCCACCTGAAACCCAGGGTGTGCGTGTGTCTCTGCATCTGCCCGGCCAGCTGAGCAGGGGGCGGCTGGATGGGGCGGGAGCCTGTGCTTGTCTCCTCCCACAGGCGTCCATCAGGGACCAAGAAGCAGCAACAGGTCTCATTAAACTCTACATCCCTAGGAGTGAGACGTCAAAGCAAATTCTTCAGAAAGTGAGGCCAGGGTGGGCTTTTGGGAAAAGGGTTCAATATGAGGCCTTCTGTCCGTCCATCCACTCACTCACCCGCCCACCCATCCAACCAGCGACCCAGCCTTCCACCCATCTCCCCATGATCGTGTGTCAGAAACGCCACTACTTGTTTAAAAAGCTCAGAGATGAACCCGAGAGATCCAGCAGGGGAAGAAAATGTCCGTAAGCTAGAACACGGGGTACACTGAGCTTTTGAAAGGAGGTGCAGGTAAGACTCTGCAGGTAGAACGGGAGAGACAAGGACACTTGGCCTTCGCTGGACGGCTAAGAAAAGCAGGGTGGGGGACAAGCGTGGAGGGAAAGGGGCACAGATGTGAAATCTCCTCTAGTCAGACACAGAGAGTGCGCACGCACGTGTGCATGTGTGCGCGTGTGCACACTTCCTCCCTGAGGGTGGAAACTGCAGGGCCGGAAGGTGGAGGTCGGAGGCCAGGAGCTGCCCACAGAGCAGATGTCGGGGCATTGCCCCAGCTCACGGCTCCCTCAGCAGGAGAAGTGGAGGAATCTGCCTCCACGGGACCCCAAAGTTGCCCGGTTCACTCGAGGGGGCCACCACCTGCCAGTCTGCTCTTGCCACAACCTGTGGCTTCTATCCTCACACTCACGACACCTGAAACAGAGACCCCTCCACTCCTGGGCTCCCAGGTGCCTGGGGTGGGGGAACGGGCCAGGTAGAGCTGAGCAGTCGTGGGCACGGTGGTAAGACGCTGACAGCTGCCACCTACCCGGCTCCCCAACACGGGCTGGAGGATAGAAGCAGCTTCAGCCACACTCCCGTAAATACGAGCAGACAACAGTGATTCACACCAGCGGACTGAGGACCACGGAAGGCAAATCGTCAAGCCACACACCTCGAAAACGCCCAGAAAACGGGGACGAGACTTTCAAAGCAGCAGAATGTATCGTCTGGGGAGAAACTAGAGGCATCTGTGCCAACAATGTAAGAATAGTTCGCTGTGAAAGCAAAAGAACACGCAGGGAGCCAGAAAAGAGCTCTCGGAAAGAACCAAAGTGGGAAGCAGACATTTTAAAAATAATGGAAGCGAAATAACAAAGTAGACACTGATGAAAAAAGGAATACATCAGAGACTGACTCCTGGAGGTCTCTGGCATCTGGGCAAAAAGACAAAGGAAGCGGAAGGGAGGGAGCCATGAAGACACGGGGAGGGCGGTGTCCCCATCCTCGTCCTCGAGAAAGACACGGTTTCAGAGGAGAAGGGACACTCAGCTCTGGGAGGCTGAGCCACATCAGAAAGAAAGTTCTGGATTCTTGGAGTAGAGAAAACCTCCTACAGGATTCCAAGCATAAGAAGCAAAAAGAGCCAGAGTGGGTAACGTCCGTGTGCTGCGCCACCTGCTCACCGACAGCCCCACGACGTCCAGAGTCTCTGTGGGTGAAGAGCAGCATCTGCCGATGACTAAACCCGGGGATCGCGGTCACGGCGGGGAGCGAAGGAAACAGGTCTGGGCGTCAATGGCCTCAGAAAATGCACACGTCAGGTGCCCCTTCTGGGCAACACAACTGGAAACCTTCCATTCAGGTGAAGAGGAATCAGGGCTTCTGTCTCCCAGTGTGTGTGCGCACTCACACACACACACACCACACACACACACACACACACACACACACTCACACACCACACACACACCACACCCCACACACACACACCACACTCACACCACACCCCACACACACCCCACAGCCCCCCCAGGCTGCTAGGGGGAGAGAGAGCCAGAAGGAAGGGCCTCAGACTCCAGGCCACAGCGGGGGCACATGGGAGCCCCCGGACGCTGAGCGTCCATCCGCCCAAAGCCACAGTGGAAGCGAGTGAGGGCAGCAGGACTGGAGGCCAGGCGGTCGGTCTGTGGGCACGTGCGTCCCCCGTGCTGTTCAGTGAGCCACTCCCCCCAGGAAAAGCAGGAGACGTGACGTGAGCGCATCGATACCTCCGAGGTCAACTGAGCAGGTCCTCAAGGATCTGTGCCCACCCCACAAAACAGGGAACCCGACTGTTTTCCAAGAGCACAACTAGAACCTTCTAGGAGCAGATCATTGCTGCTTACAGTGCTGAGGTTAGTCCAGAGTTTAAAGATGAGGAAACACTGCCCGTTGTATTTATTATTTTTTTTACTTGTTTGTTTTTTAAAGATTTTGCTTTTTATTCCTGTTTTAGGTCACAGCCCAATTGACAGAGAGGTACAGGAGCCCCTTCCCCACGCGCACAGCCTCTCCCGTAAAACACTGACACCACTCGGACTCCGGTCCAACTGGCATAAGAGCCAATGGCAATTCCACGTCAGTCTGTACAGGGTCCTGGTAAGACGAGCATTGAGAAGAGGAGCCCTGGACCAGGCCCTGTGCTGCGTCCCCTCACGGGGACAGCAGCCCAGGCGGGGACAGTGGCTTCACCTCTTTGAACCTCAGTTTCCTCATCTGCAAACACTGAATGGGGCTCACCTGCGGACCTCCGGCACGGGCCCTGTGGGGGTTCAGTGAGCCACATCACACTGCAGCCTCGGGTCTTGCCTGGCTCATGCCACCACTCGTGTCACCAGGAACATGGGCACGGGGCGGGATGCTGGTTCTCCCTCAGCTGAGTTCCCACCCGGCAGACACCTGGGGACCAGCCGCCCAAGAGGGAAGTGCAGGCTGTCTAGGACCTCTCCCTCTGTGACACGCTCTCGGCAAGTCTGTTACAAGGTGGTGCTGCAGCCTGTGTCACACGCAGAACGCAGGCCTCGCCCTGCCCCAGGAATCAGCACGCGCACGCCGCGAAAGCCCGGCTCTTCTGAGGTGGAGGAGGGACTGGGCGGCCGCCCTGCATCACTCCGTCCGTTCAGTGAGTGTGGCTGGGACACGGCAGAGGCTGTGGCTGGTCAGGGGCTCCCAGCCATTTGGAGACAAAGCTCCAACAACAACCTGGGCATCCTGATGCTCTTGGTGGGGCTGGAGCCCCTGCTGGCAGCCGGTGCGGCTGTGGCTGCCGTCCTGCCTGAAAGCCCCGCCCAGGACGGCCTCAGGCAGAAGAAGGCCTGGGGCAGGTGGGACAGGCAGCGGACACAGCTGTGCAGCCAGCCCGTGTCCGGCTGGCCTGGCTGCACGACGACCTCCCATCAGAAGGGGCGGGCAGCAGGGGTGCCAGCGACAGCCAGGAGTCTGAGAGGGGTCACCCACGCCGCTGAACGGATGTTCCTCTTCCCCCGGGTGAGGGCTTGGAAGACACCATTGGGCACTGAGCGCCAACTGGCTCTGGGCAGCCTCCCTGCCCACTGCCAGCCCTGCTGGGATGGGCAGTGCCAACGGGTGGCTGGCACAAACCTCACTCTTCAGAGCCGTTTGGCCCAACTGCTATCTCTGTGACAAAGGTCTTGTCCAGAGACCGGAGTAAACGAGGGGCTTTCCTTTGAGAAGAGCGAATGGGAACCCTCCAATCAGGCTGCACGAGCGGGGACAGTGGCGGCTGTAAACAGGACCGTCCCTCAGCGGACAGGTGCGCACTCAGGTGGCAGGTGGAAGAGATGGGGGTCCGGTCACCCGTGCTGGGCGTGGGGCGAGGTGAGGGCCGCACAGGGAGCCCTCTGTGGGGCGGGTTCACAGTTCAGGCCCGCCCCTCCCTGCGACCTCTGTGCAGCTCGGGCCTGGGGGCGGGCAGCAGGGGGCGGGGGGAGGGGGACAAGCAAGGGCAGTGCCAAGCAACAGCACACATGCCCCACCCCACCCCCAGCCCCCCATGACTAAGAATCCACTCCTAAAGCTGAGAATGCAAGAGGTTGACCCGCGCCGTCCCTCCACAGGTCGGACTCCCTGTAAACTACAGCTTGATTTTCAGAAAAGTTTAAGGACGTTGCGGGCTGAGGAGGGGTGGGCAAAGGACGCACACTGCTTCCCCTCCTAAGCAAACGCAAGTCAAGAAGCAACTGGACTCACGAGATGGATTTATTTCTAAGGCTCCTCTGCATGGCTGGGCCCGGCCACCTTGTCCCCGACTCCGGCCCTCTCCTCCCCGGGGTGTCCCTACACTCTAAAGAGCTGTCCGTCAATGGTCACTACACCAAACTGGCAATTACAGGCAGGACACTCTGGTCTCCCGCGAGTGGGACAGAGGTCACGGCCACGTGAGTCTCAGGCCAGTGAGCGGCAAGGAGGCCGTGGAGCCACCCACGGAGCTGCAAAGCGGGTCGGAATTAATCCAGGAGCTCCTCTGTGGGGTGGGGCCTGGCCCACTCCCCTCTGGACAGTGCAGCTTTCCCTGGGAACGGATGGGTGGGCGGGGCTCCCCCATCGCACCCACAAAGCTCCTAGGACACCCAGTTAGGGAGAGGTGGGTTTGATGTCCAGGACTCGCAGTGCGTTTGGGGAAGGCTGACAGCAGCGCATGCCATGTGTTCCAGAGGGACTGGCCCCTCTCTGCTGCCATGACAGCCCCATGCTCGCAGACACCCCATGCGTGGGGCGCCTGTACTCGGGTCTGGGGGCCTGGAGTCGGTGGATGGGGGAGGGGGCAGGCGAGGAG
>NW_017731367.1:6525339-6539133 GCF_001890085.2 Hipposideros armiger | reverse complement strand
TAGGGCAGCAGGAGAGGACAGGCTGCCTTTTTCTCCGAGCTCCACGATTCAGGCGGTGACCCCGGCTCCTGCTGTGCGTGAGAAAGAGGAATCCTGTTCGGAATGACCCTGTTTACGATGCCAGGGCTGCTCATCGAGGGCTCCCTGGTGGCTTGCAGCTGAGGTCTTGGCCTTGCCCCTCCAGGGGAGTGAGAACATCACGCCAAGTTGGAAGCAGAGCACTCCCTCGGGCTCTCCCTCTCCTTGGGCTGGGCTCTGGGCTTGGTGATTCAGGCTGACTGTCTGGAATGGCCTGCCTGCCAAGGAGAAGACAGCCCGAGAACAGCCCCGGAGAGGACAAGCGTGCCTCTGGGCAGCCAGCAGGTCCCTTCTCCTCGGCGCCTGCCAGTCACCGCCTTGGAGAAGCCCGCCCTGAGACCCCACCCCGAGGCTTTCCAGGCTAGCTGCTCGGTTCCCGGGGGACCTGCGGCAGGAAGGCCCGCGTTCCCGCTGGCGGGCCTCAGTATTTGCTCGGTCCAGCCTTCCTCGGAGGGAGGCGTTTCCATTTCTTCCCCATGAGTCACGGGACGCTGCAGAGGGTTTCAAGATAGTGAGGGCTGGCAGTGCTGAGGAACCAGATAACAGAGGGTGCAGCCTCTTCCCGGTTTGAAGGCCTCCAGACCCCGAGGTACTTCAATCGGTGAGTTATGACTTCTCCAGATGTCGCTGAATTCAGCTTCCCAATAAAACTTGTGAGTAGGAGAGGCTGGAATAAACAGTCACCCTGCAGGGCCCTACTTCAGCTGGTGGTGCAGGAAGTGCCTCTGGAGACCGTCCAGCTGATGACGTCATTTCAGAGCCAAGGAGACGGGGGCGACTTACCCCGAGCCACGAGGCCGGTGCAGAGTCGCCCCCGGGGCTCAGGTCAGTTAGCCCTGGGCGGAAATGCCTCCGCTCATACAACTAACTCTGCTCCCACCACCACTGTCACGTGGCCCACGCGGGGGCCCCGGCTGACTCAGTGTCCTTACAGTTGACAGACGAGTAGCTGAAAGCTTGAGGTTCCCAGTGACAGCAGCATCAACTCAGATATTACTAATCGAAGGTCGGCTGACGTCAGGCACTCTGCCGGACGCTGATGAGGACGACCCGGCCCCTGTCCACAGCCAGTTCCCAGTTCACGTGGGGACAGACGACTAATTGTAACAAAAATGTCATGTTTCCTAATGATGGCATAATAAGAGTACATAAAGATCTACAACTATTTCACTATGAGATATAAATATGTATCATAAATATAAATGATTACAGCAAAATGTAATAAGTGTTATAAGTAAGGTATAGAAAGGTACATAGTAAAAGCATAGAAAAGGCAACAGTTAAGTTTCTGGGGGTTTGGGGAGCTCGTCACAGACTCAGGGGTTGGGGCTGGGTCTTGGAGGACATCTGGTCCCAGAGCGGGCAGAGGTGAGGGGACAGGGACACATGTGAGATGGGCAGGAGGAAGGTGAGGATTTGGGGGTAATGGGGAGTGGTAACTCTGGGGGAAGGGCCAGAGAGCAGCAGGACTCCAGGGGTGAATGGGAGGCAGTGGAAGTGGGAAGGGGCCCCTGGCCTGATCCCCCCTGCCTTTTAGAGGCGAGTGTGGGTGCGCCCAAGGACGGCCAGGAAAGGAAGGACCTCAGCGGAGGGGCCTTGCTTAGGGTAGCGCCGGCAATGGTCCAGGAGGGAGGGGGCTGATGACCCCAGGAAAACGGTCTTGCTGGAGAATCAGCCAAGGGCGACCCAGGGGTCTGGCTGGGGCAAGAAAGGGGTCACAACCCCAGGCACCTAAAAAAGGAAGCAAAGGTGTTCTCAGGGCACTCTGAGGTTAAGCTCGCTCAGCGGGATGGGCAGCTCCGATGGGGCAGGGTGGGGGGGTGTCAGACGCAGCTCATGAGGGAGGGAGGCTGACGTGACCACCCCGGCTGATTCCCAGCTCCCCTCCCTAACGGACCCGGGGACACACACGTTCAGGGGCGCCCGATGGAAAGGAAGTGGGGGAGGCTGCGCTCTGGCAGGCTGTAAGAGGCACGTGGCAGCTGGCTAGCAGTGCCCCCTGCTGGAGGGAGAATGGCCATCCGCGTTCCTGGACAGGACAATGAGGGGTCACTGGGCCACCTGGGGCAGGCGGGTCCAGCCCAGCGTGGCCTGGGCTCCTGAGGCATGTCCCCCGCACGTTTAGAGAGACAGCGGGTGTGCCGGGAGCTGGGGCCCTGGCGGCCAACGCGTCGTGCCCCTGCGTGCCAGGCCCGCTGCGTTTTCTATGGGATTCACCCAAGGCTCTCAGCCACGTCCTGCAGGAGGCGCCCTCATGTCCCACAGGGTGAACACCCACGCTCGGGCGGCCGGCTGGTGTGGGACAGACAGCTGGGAGGTTAGCCCAGACGCCCATCTGCAGCATGCCACCCTGTGTCTTATGGGGGGGGGCACAAAGTCTGCCAAGTGTGAGAGAAAGTTTCTGAAGCTGTTTCTCACAAACGATGAAGAAGGAGGATTAGGAAACCGTTTCCAGTAGTGAATCAGCTCTGACAGCACGCTCTCCATAACGACGGCCAGCTCTCGGTTCCCAAAATTAACGTCAGAAAAGTGGGCACTTTTTAAAATGTGAAACAGTTTACAGAAATTACTACACCAAAGTCTATTTTACTGGGCACTCCTTTTTTCGAATGATCCAGATCAAAAATGCTGCTTTTGAAATATTTGTGTATATTCATGCATACTCAGAAAAATGCAAAAAGCTTGCTCAGCTTTGGGAAGAATCTTGCGATGATGCCACCCTCCCATCCTGCAAATCTCTGGCAATCCCGGTTTGGGCAGACACTGAGATATGTGATGATTTGGGGAAACCAGCGGCGCCCAGGGGCCCTGGCTTGGGGATTCTGTTTCTAGGCACTGCCAGAGTGGCTGGGGGCTTGGCTGCCCCACCCCTTGGGCAACAGGGACAAGGCCCGTCCTTCCCAAGCTCTGGGTTCAGTTACTTTCAGCCCATTTCATACTCTCAAACTCCGGCCCCACGTGAATGAAACTCTGTTGGGATCTCTGTGGGGAAACACGTCATATTTAGAAACCAACACGCACACACTCAGGCGTTGAAGACCTTGCCCCAGTTCAGGTAAAATCGGCTGGTAGGAGCAAGGCCAGCACAGGTGAGTGACCGCCCCAGAGCAGGACAGGACGTGTGGCTGTGGGCATCGGGGCCGGAGAAGGACCAGCAGTTCTGGTGGTGGCCTGGCAAGCGGCCATCTGGAGCCATGCAAGGGAAGGTGAGCTTGGCCTCTGCAGGATGTGTTCCACAGGCAGCAGGCAACACCCCATTACGTGACGAAATAAAACAACGTGCACGGTTTATCGGCAAACAAGAGCCGAAGAAGAGTGGATAACCGGCCACCTTGATGGACAAATAGAAGAAGGGAGCAGGCCCCGCTGTTCAATCTCGGCGGTCCCACCTCCCACCCCTGTGTTAAAGATACTTTTCCAGCGCAATCCGATTTTCCTGCTAATTCAGACAGAAAGACACCTCGGTGAGCCCCGCAGGAAAGCATGCAGTGTCTCTGAGAGCGCAACAGAGGCAGCGCGGACACCGAGCACAGCGGCGTCTCCTGGAAACATGCAGGTGCCTTTCCTGCAGGCCCAGCTCCCACCTTCACCACACGCCCTGGCTGGGAGCTGTCAGCCAGCTCAGTGACCCCTGACCTTTGAACTTCCCCTTTTCCTTATCTCCACATACCATTCACGACCTTGCCTCCTTCGTGTGTGGGGGTGAGGTGGTCATAGATCTGCCAGGAAGGAGAAGGACTTGGATAGAATGCTGCTCTCACCCTCCAGTTTATCCCGCGGCTGACCTCACACACCTGGGAGCCGCGAGCCCAGGGACGGCAGACACAGAAACAGAGGTCAAGGCCGAAATCCGACGGCGCACGAGGATGGCAGGCCCCCTGTGAATGTTAGCAAGCCCCGAGCTCAGTCGGAGCGGAATGCAGGACCACAAGGCAGGGACGCCGAGGTGTTAACAGTCAGGTCTGCTGTCAGCCCAGGGCGGCTCCCAGGAGTCCTATCCCTCCCAAACGGTCAGGGTTACTCGGCTGGTCATAGAGAACGGGATTTGCCTCTGGAAAATGTGTTAGATATTTTCTTCCAAAAGGAAGACTCTGTCCAACAAAAACCTGGAACGCCCAACATTTCATTTTTGAGATTCAAACTTCCGAAATCGAATGGCTTCCTTTGTCTGCATTGATTCTATAATAGAAGGGTCTGTGATGCGGGGTTGGAGGGTAGGAGGCGGATCTACATAGATTCCTAGCCTGCAGATAACCTGCAGGGTCACCTTCCGTGTCAGTGACTGCGTGCGGCGGTGTCTGGGAAGGACTTGGATGTCCTGGGTCGGTTGTGACTGGTGGGAGAGGCAGGCCCCTGGGGAGCAGATACTTGCCGGAGGCTTCTCGGCCATGACCATGACCACCACACATGAGTTTAGAGAGTGATGTCCTCGTCCTTTCGGCCCCCAGGGTCAAGGAAAGAGATACAGAAATATGGTCATCTTTGCTCAATTTTTAAAAATTCAATATTCCTGTATTGAAACCCCACATTATTAGAGCAGACTCAAATAAATCTTACGGAACTTACTTTGTTTTCAAAATATTTTTGAATAGGAAAAAAGCCCAAGTTACTCTGTATTTTTCTAAACAGTGGGTTTCTGCAGACAGTGACATGGATGAGGAATGACTGCTCATGTACACGCATTTCTGGTCACATGTCTGAAAGGAAAAAAAACCTGTGTGGGAAACTGTCCCCTAGGTTGTGCGGTGCCTGGAATGTGCGCTTTCTTCTTCGCAGGCTTCGTGAAATCTCGGCTCGGCCTCCTCCTAGGCCGAGGGCTGAGAGAGCAAAGTATTTGAAAACAAACAAGACGCTTGCTGGATGTCATGCTGCGGAAGCGCTGACTTTTGTCAGGCTCTGGGGGTCTGTGCCCTGCTGCAGAGGGTGTGACCGAGGCCTGATGTTGGGACGTCCTGCACGGATCTGCACTCAGTGTCTGGGACCATACAGCCTGGTCCTGTTTCCCTTGGCAATACTTTCCTCATCGATAAAATGGACTGGCTCTACCTGCCCTACAGCTGAGACAAGGCCTGGTATACAGCAGGTGCTCACTCAGTTAAGAGATCTGCTGAGCGCATTCAGCTCCAGAGCGGTCATTCCCAGATGGGGCCACTGTGTGCGCACCAGAATCCTGCTCTATGTCGCACGTGCTGACATCGCTGGGATTTGGGGTGATGACACACTGTAGGTCAAACAACTCACGGAGCCCCATCTTATGGTGTAAATACAAAGAGAGTTTACCGGTCCACAACAAACAACAAATATCTGTACTCACAGAGTGAGCAGAGAGCTCTGCTTCGAGACCCAGGAAACGGGAATGCGTAGGGCACAAATACCCTGGGCATTTGTATACTAGGGGTGCCCAAAAATGTATATGCATTTTAAGAGATCTTATCTATGCTCAGACAGTGGTTCGCCAGAAGCGTCTGGACGCTGATGGGAACCACTTTGAACAACTCTTGTGATTGCAGAAGTCAAACATGACTTGTATTCATCTTTTGTTATTGGTATATATTGGGTATTATAATTTTAATACAGTTTCCTTTCTTAAAATGTGTATACACTTTTTGGCACCCTCTGTATATTTGATATATATATATTTGGTATATATATATATATACATATGTATATATGTGTATATATTTATATATATATATATATAGAGAGAGAGAGAGAGAGAGAGAGAGAAGTGTGCATATGTGTGTTTGTGTATCAGAGATTATATACCAGGTATGTGTATATATGTAGGAATATATCCATAAGCACTGTATATACATATACCACACACACACACACACACACACACACACACACACGCATTCTCCTTTAAGAAGGGTCACCTTTGTCCCAAGTTTGCTCCAGCCATTATCTACTGAATTCATGGTTTGGAGGTACAGCTTATATACTCACATCATTTCTAACCAGTGCCTCACACAGAAATCAGTATCCATCCAGGGCGCCGAGTGACAGCTCAGTCACACCAGGCCAGTCCTGTCAGCCTGACTTCTCAGGTGCCTCCACAGGCCCTCTGCTGAATCCAGGGCTCCGGGGACAGCTGGGGACCTGGAAGCAGCTGGGGGAGCCCCGCAGTGTGGGACCCGCGCAGCACCGGCAGGAGGCAGCCAGGATGGCGCAAGGAGGGCGTGGAAACCCATCCTCTTAAACCAAGGCCTAGCGCTCCTTGGTTCCCTTCAGCGGGCACCGTCTTTCCCTTATCCGCCCATTTTTAACGCATTTAACGACCATTTGCGCTCCAGCTTAACATCCTGACCCCATGTCTGTGGAAAGCAGGGTGAATGTCAGTGGTTATGAGGGAGTCCAGCCATCTACTTTCAGTCCTAGATCCAGGGGTCCTCCACCCGCTCTCGACTCTCTTTAATCAAGCTCTGTCAATAAATAGATGTGATACAGATGTTCTGCATCGTCTTAAAAAATTGACTGGTTGAAATTCACTTTCAAATAAAATACTACTTTGTAAGCAAATACAGAGGTGCAAAGTCAGTAGAGAGAAGAAAGCTTCAACAAAGCCCGAAGTGGAGGTAGGACTCTGAAAATAAGTGAATACACCTTGAACCAGAGACAAGAATTCAAATAATGCCTCAGGGAAATGCAAGATGCCTGAAGCGCTTTCTCACCTAATATGGGTTCCTTTAACAAAATCTGGTGTGTAGAGATTCACATTTGGTAAACAAATAGATGAAGCCACACGTCCACCCTGGAAAAGTTTTACAATTTGTGAAAAACTTGTGTGAAAAATGCCTTTAGAAACTGAGCTCCCTGAAAATGAATCTGAAATGACTCGCCTTAGACAATTTTCCTAAACAAATACCCATTTCATAACGCAAAGACGACCTGCCGAAGGCCCAGGATGACAGCAGGGAGGTCGGTGAGTTATTCGATTGCCTCCCTTATTTCAGCGCGGTTCCAGTCAGGGCAAGGGAGGGGGTTCTACAGCAACGAACAGGCCCCTACATCTCAATGGTGAAACCCAACCAGTCGTTTTCGTCTGCTTCTGTCTTCTTGCTCAGTCAGGTTGGCTGGGGCTCCGCTTCATAGAGTGACTCAGGACTGAGGCCGGCAGAGTCTCCACCGGCTTGGAGCTGCACCGTTTGGGGTACACAGCCTTCCTGTCCGTCACTGGGGCAGTGGAAGAGAGACTAGAGTTCCCCACACGGTTCTTCTGTGCCTCAGCCTGGAAATGTTGTCACTTCCTCCCAAAGCTCATTGGTGGGGACTGGTCACACGGCCGTCCCTAACTGGAGGGGTCCTGAGGAGTGGGTGTGCCACGGAGTCTGCCTCGAGGGCCAAAGCAAGAGTTTTAAATGAAGCTTTGTCCAAAACACACGAAGTAATTTGTAGACAATCACTTGAGAAACTGTCTGATAATTTAGGTTAATTGCATTATTCTCTGACAAGTGGGATCAGACTCCTGAAAATTCACAGAATCATGGCTGGGGAAGTTCAGTATTATGGGGAGAAATGGTGCAGAGAGCAGTGAAAAAACTTCACTTTTTAAAAAACACTCATTAAAATCAACAATAAAGGTAAAACACCAAGATGAAGAGACACGTATCCACCTTAAATTGGTAGGAGTGGGTCCTGTTTACTAGCTCAGGTCCCTGTTCCACTGAGGTGACATGTTGGGCTGAGGGAAGGTGGGTTATTACTGGGCTACAAAGTGCCACCACTGCTTTCCCTTCCTCCCTCTGAGTGACGGGCCACCTGGCTCTCAGGACGGTAGCATGGTGTCCTCGGTGTGAAGGTCCCACAGGTCCAGTAAGTCCAGGAGGCTTGTCCTGGTGGAACGGCCGCAGGGTCGTTGCCTGACGGCCCAGGGTTTGTGCAGGACCCTGTGCTGCCCGTTGGATGCGAGCGCCAAGGGGCAGAGTGGGCTGGCGGTCCCTGGAGCCCTCTCGGTACCCGCGCCCCGGGGCGGTGTACGTCGTTCAGTGTGTTCTGGATGTTGTTAACCCGTCTACTCCAAGTTCAGTCTTCAGGGCTGCCTGGAAAATGCCTCTCCCGCCTTTCCCAGATGGCCTGGTGGCTTCCGTGGGAGGATGGCTGAGGCCACCCTCACGGGGAAGCCACTCCTGCTTCTGGGAATCGGGGCTGATAACAGATCCCCTGCTGGCCAAACACAGGGCCCGCCAAACCAGTGCCACACCCTCCCGCCTTCCGTCTGACACGCATCACCCAGAGCCGCCTGTGGTCTGAACGCGTCATACCAAGATGGTGGCCTGGAGTGTCACACACACCAGGCCCCGGGCTCAGAGAACAGCCCGGAAGCACTTCTGAGGAAGGTGAACTCGGGCTGGATGAGGGATGACGACCTCATACATTGTGCTCATCTTTAAAGCACCAGCAACCCTATAGCATCGCTGAGAAAACACTTGACAGCCCCCTCAGACCTTGTGCTTGGGACTGGAGAAGCTTAAATGCAAATTTTGAGTGAACCAGAAGATGTAGGAAGAAACCACTTCCCCACCCCCTGTGATGGGCTGGCTGGAGTTTCAGGTCTTAATTGTTGAGCTGAAGATATAATTAACACTAAGGAATGCTGTGACCTTGAATATTTACAGGGGTGCAGGGGTTACGTCATTTCACCGGCAGCTGGGGACTCCGGCCCAAGGGACCTCTTGGCAGGCAGTAAAACAGGAGCTGATCTGCTGGCCTGTAGAATAAAGGTCACTACACACTGTCTGTCTTGGGTGGAATCATTAGTGCCACGATTTTGAGCTGAAATCACATACTTTAAAAATGGAGACCCCCCCCCGGTTCCCCTTAGGGAGTGGCCCTGAAGTGTCCTGGGGGTGTGCAGAGCATTTATAACAGTTTGCAGGATTCTTGGAGACGTTGATGGTGAATTCTTACCATCACCCTCAATACTGTCAAACAGAATCTCACCTGCTGTGCTGGCACCAACCCCCAAGACCCAGGAAGGGACGGTGCCCAGATGCAGACATCATCTGCTGGGCTGGGCTGACACGACGGACAGCACAGAGCCCCAGAGGCAGTCACAGCTGACATTTTTGGGTTGCACTCTCCCCTTGGTCAAACACAACACCCAGAGGCCAGCATTTCGCTGGCCACCTGTTCGCCTGGACTACATAAAATGGGCCGAACCAGGCAGCACTGACCTTGGTGGGGCACAGGTAGGGCAGAGGGGCCCACGGCCCAAGGGAGGGGTCCTTGCAGGCCCACTCTGCGTGCGCCCTCCGAGAGCCCTCCAGAGAAGCCACTCTGCAGACCAGGGACGGAGGTGGCACCCACAGGGGCACAGCTTCCTGGCCACCTCCATGGTCGGGGAGCTGAGAGTGAGACGCTCGAGAAGCTGAGGAGGTTCTGATGGGCCAGATGGGCTCCAGTGCTCTCAGCTCTTGGGGAGCGGGGAGGGATGCATCTTCATGTGTACCCCACACTGCGACGTTTTCCTCCATGGGAGGAGGCTCCACTGATGAAAACTTTGGCCTTGCTCTGCTGCCCCAGGGGAGCTGGACTGGCCTGTGACTGGATTTGGGGCGAGAAATCGGTGTGCTGAGCACAGGCCCGGCCTCATCCTCCAGGAGCAGTGCTGGCTGCAGGGAGCTGGCCCTCCCACCACCCCAACCCTGTGGGGAGCCTGCCTTGGTCCAGCTCTGCCGGCACTGGGGTGACTCTGCTTGACCCTGGGAGCTTCCATCCCAGCCTTCCTCTCTAATAAAGGTTGTACTCCATTCGGCCTTAGCCTTGCCTCATGTCTCAGCACTCAGGCAGGACCAGGGTGCCACTCACCCCCACCCCAGCCCTGTTTGGTGGCATAGATGAGATGACCACACCCCTCCAGCCTGTTCACTAGTCACAGCATTGCCTGTGGTCTCCTGGGGTTTACACCTGGACACCCAAGGCGTGGCCGGGAAGGGAGAGGCGTTTCCGAAGTTCAGTCTTAGAACCCGCCCTCCCGTGGAAGGCTACTTGGCCAAGGAAGATTCCATCAGGCCAGGCTAAGCCCTGTCACCTCCCCTTTGCCAGCTGCTAGCTGAGTGACCTTGGTCACATCTCAACCCCGAACTGGATCTTTTCTCTCAGGCGGAAGTGGGGGCACCTGGTTCAGGGGTCTCCATGGTCCTAGGGGTCTTGTGATTCTAGAATCTCAAGATTCCAATGCTCACTCACACCTTCTGTCTAATGCACAGCTGGCATTGGACAAATCTCACACAGAACTGGCCAGAGGTGTGAAATCCCTTATTTTCCCAGAAGATGGTCAGCACGGCGAGTACTGAGTCCTTGGGGAGGGTCCTGGTTTAATGGAAAGACTTCTGAAGGGAATAGGAGGCTGAGAGGGAGTCAGATAAGCACCAGGGGCCCATCGCGTCACTGCCGCGGGGACGACGGACTGAAACCAGAGCCCCTGCTTTCGGCCTTCTGGCCTCCCAGAGTGCTCTTATCAGCCATCAATTCCTAAAGTCTTGCAGAGGCAAAACCACAGAAAGGTCACGTATGTGCATTTTACGGCTGGAAGACCAGCAAAAACATAACCTTTGCAGCTTTTCATTCCCGAGAGCTGCCTCCCTCCCCACAAGGCAGAGTCGCCAGGTCCACCCCATCCTCTCTGAATGCCCAGGAGCTGGGGTGTATCTTATCCGGCCCCTTCCATGTGCTCAGAGTTCCTCCTTGGCCAGGCTTCTAGAAAACTCTTCGGCTCAAATGCTGAATGTTTTCCCTGATCTGTCTTCAAAATCCCACTCCCTCTCCTTCTGTTGGAGTTACGGGCTCATGAGGGACAGAGGATGGGCTGGCCATCCCCCCTCCCCCATTTCTCCAGCAGCCCTGCCCCTTCTCCCCTTGCTCTGATTTTCTCTCCTTATTTTTCCTGTTTCACGTCCAGTAAGCCAGCCCAGCTCCTCAGAGACCAGCAGCTGCAGAAGCAGGCACAAGTGGATTTTAAATCAGCAGAGCATTTTTCAAGGAGTGACGAGAAGGCGCCTGTCTACCCCATGGCACCCGTCTGTACCACGGCGGGGCTGTACTGGCCCCACTGGTGAGCCCAGTCCCGTGCTTCTCCGGGAGGACAGACAGTCCATGAGGGGCGGCCTCAGTGGGCAGAGGAGACCACTCCCAGCCCTGCCCTCACCACAGAACAGGACCCTCACAGACGGCGCTTCCTCCACGGCACTCCACCCCACACGCGTCAGTGACAGAGAGCAGGAAATGGAGGTACAGAAACGCACCAGCTTGGCTCAGGTCCCCAGAAGAATTGGGAGAAAAAGGGAAGCTGGAGGGAAAGCATCATCTAAGAAATGTTCGCATCCATCTCGCCCGAAAGCACTCTGGCCCTGAGTCACTCTGGGGCAGCGCTGGCCACAGGTTCGCCAGCCCTGTCTGAACACCCTCGGGGGTCAAGGTCTCAGGATGGGGAGCTGTTGGCACTTGGGGCGACTCTGACCTTCGAACATGCCCCTCACACCACCTTGGGTTCTGTTCCTGGGGCCACACCGGCCAGGCCACCCCAATGCACTCGGCCAGTCGTCCGCGAGGGAAGGCTATCAGGCGCTGCCGACAAACCCAGAGCGATTCAGACGCGAGTCACCTGAAGCCTGGCTCTCCCCTGAGCCCTGCCCACCCTGGGCACACATCGCCTGAGCCGGCCTGTCCCATGGCTGCTGTCGCCGCTGCCCTGGCTCTGAGCAGCCAGGACAGCCCCATGTTCCTGCAGGGCTCCCCAGAAGGCACCCTTCTGTTTTGTTAAAAGAAGCTTTGTTCTCAGAGAACTCTTAAAATTGAGTTATTACTTCACAGCCCTTGAGCAGATAGCTTCAGTCAGGTCCCTCCCCATGGAGCACATCGCATCTGTGAGTTACAAACTAATTTGCTCCTTTCAAGGAGTTTTCCTCATGAATTTAAGTGTTTTTACAGATCATTAGCTCCACGGTGGAGAGGCCCGAGCAGGGAGGAGGCAGAGCTGAAGTGTCGGTGGCTTCTGCCTCGGAAGAGCAACCAGAGTCGAGGCCAAGTGGCTCCGAAATTATAATAACATGAGTCAACATTAACCCAAATTAAATTTGCACATGCTCGCCGGGCGCTGGCTGCCGGCGGCCCGGGCACACTGGCACAGCGAAGGGCGTACAGCCTCTGCATTTCTGTTCAGGCTGCAGCACAAAAGTGGAAAAAAAGCACTCATCTGTTCTCCAGCCGACCGCTTAGTGAGCGGCCCTGGGGTCCAGAGGAGGCCAGTTAACACAGGTGGGCAGCAGGGACGCTGGCCACAGGCCTGGGGCGCACATGCCCTTGGGGACACACAGAGCTGGTGAGCTCGTCGAGAGAGTGCTGTCCCCATGGGCTTGGGGAACCCGGGCTGCTGCTGGGGGCGGGAGGAGAGCACAGAGGCTTGGTGTGTGAATGGGGCTCGGAGCCAGGGGGCCTGGTCTTAAATCCTGACTTGCTGTGAGTCCCCTGAGCAGGACTGTGTGTGTGTGTGTGTGTGTGTGTGAGAGAGAGAGAGAGAGAGAGAGACAGAGACAGAGACAGAGAGAGAGACACGGGGGCAGAGGGAGAGAGAGGCCAACACCTTAGTCATGGGGCTGCTGTGGGGCCTGATGGCTCACATGGATGGAAAGTGCAGGCACACGGTGGGTGGGCACTTCCTCCTCCCCCGGCCCCTGTGATGCCCAGTGTTCCCATTGGCAGGCTAAGAGGCTCCCCAGAAAGCATTTCCTTACATAAATATTTAGGGGTGAAGAATCCCCTCTGGAGCTTGCAGAGGACTAAAAACAACAGTGACACTCAAGTCCCCAGTGCTGAATGGAGCTGAGCTGAGATGAGGACCAGAGAGCTCACTGCCTAGAAAGTCAGCCCAGCCCAACGCAGGGCACAGGACCCAGCCCGGGGGTCACAGGACCCAGCCCGAGGGGCACAGGACCCAGCCTGGGGGGGGGCACAGGACCCAGCCCGGGGGTCATAGGACCCAGCCCGGGGGGGCACAGGACCCAGCCCAGGTAGGAGCCTGCCAGGAATTCTCCCTGCTGCTGGGGATGCTGGTGCCTGTGCCTGGCCTGCTAAGGGCATGAATGAATGAATGAGTGAATGAACGGGCAGGGGGCCACAAGGGGCACCAAGATAAAGGGGGCACTAACTGCTCTCCACAGCTCCCCCATTAGAGGACATAGACACGGGCAGCCCGGCTCACGGCAGGGAGGCGAGCACCAGAGGGTCCACTGGTCTTGACGATGACGCCCACTGCCCATTTGACAACAGCAATGTTCCCTTCCTTTCCACACCCGACCATGCGGGCGGCCCCCAGACTCCGTCCAAGGTCCTTCTCTGCCCACAGGGCATGCTCCCGCCCTAGGATGTCACTCCTTCCCCCGGGGCCCTGAGCCTCCGAGTGGAGGCCTCCTGGCCATTTGCAGGCCCTCCAGGAACAGAAGCCACACAAAGCCCACCGCCACGCCTCCTCTGCCTGCCGCCTGCCCCCGGAAGCCCTTCTTTTCCCTGGTTGGGGGCAGCACATCAGAGTCACGGGCAGTGATTTGCAGCACAGGCCTCCCTAGCTGGGCATGCTGGATGGGGAGGGGTAGCAGGGCAGAGAGGAAAACTCCAGGAGCAGTTCTAATGCAGCCCCCAAGAGAGCAGAGCACTGGGGCATGGCACAGGAGGGTGTGTGTGTGTGTGCTGTGTGTGTACTGTGTGTGTGTGCGCGCG
>NW_017731367.1:6513401-6524860 GCF_001890085.2 Hipposideros armiger | reverse complement strand
GTGTGTGTGCGTGTGTGCTGTGTCCATGTGTATGTGCATCGTGTGCATGTGTGTGCGTTGTGTGTGTGTGTGTGTGTGCGCGTGCTGGAGAGGATGACCATATGACGCAGCATCTAAAGTGAGCCGCTTTTGAAGAGTGAAACAGACTGTCAATGACCAGACTAGAAATAGGCCTGGGTGTCCACTCTGATGCTCCGCCCTCCAGCCCAACTCAGACCCGACAGCTGGTCTCACGGGGAGGGCACAAACCCCACTCGCTCCAAGGTGCTGGGGTCCAGGGAAGATAAGCGCAGACCCCCTGCCCGGGGACACAGCATATGTGTCACCCAGGACGGCCCCCTTCCTGCCTTTGTGCCCGCTGGATTCCTTCTCTGCGTAAAGCACATTGAGACTCCATGTTCTACAATTAGAATTCTTTTCTAATCATGGCCTCCCTTTCCATGACTTGGGTGTCTCAGACCTTCTATCTGATTACATGCCCTCACTTAGGGTGTTTAATAGGCGAATTCTTACCGCAGCCTCCAATGTTATCATTTACACTAAACATTAAAAAGCAAAGTCTGCGCCTCGTGGTGGTCCGCCATAAGGAGAGAGTGCGTTGACTGCAGCCAAAAGCTCAGACCCCACACTACCAGACCAGCACCCCTTTCTCACCACAGAACTTGCCCCCACAGCCACAGCCAGTGACGGGGCCCGTGTGCCACACTGAACCTGCATGGTTGCCATGGGCTTGCAGGGATGTTTTCATCCTGTGTCGTCTCCTGAAGGCACAGGTTCCACAGAACATGGAGACGAGGCTTCTCCTGGGAAACAGAGCGAGCCGGTGGTGCGGCGACCTGCCCTGTGTCAGGTAAGTTTATAGTTTATAGTTTTTGGTTGCCATTTGACTCTAGCTTAGAACATTGTGGAAAAAGTGAGGTGTTATCGCTCATAACTCTAAAAGGCAAGACTGGGCTGTCTCCAGGTGTTCCGGGTGGGCTGTGATAACGGGATGTGTCCTGAGCCCCGTGGATGGCACAGAGATACAGGCACAACGGCTGCACTGCTGGGGCATGGACCAGGGAGGGAGCAGCCAGGCAGCACGTCCCCACTCCTGGGAACTGTCCCCTAACCTGTTCCCAGGTAGGACCCATACGCGGGCTCCTCCTGAGTTCTCCATAGCTCCATTTCATTCCGTTTCCTTCTCATCTCAGCCTGCCCCCAGTGACATCAGTCCTGGAGCCCCGACACCCACATGGCAGCTGCAGCCTTTCCTCCCCTCATGTCCCTGTCACACGTTTCTTGGATACATCTGCTGTCTTCAGTGTTCCATGCGTACCTGAGAATCATTTTGTTGAATTAAAAATTATATTAACTGTGTGAATTAATTTGGGAAGAAGTGGCATGTTCACAATTATACTACGCATTTCCAAACAGCCTCATAGTAAGTAGAGCTTCTCAACCAAAAACATATTCTGGTGGATTCCTCAGCTAAGACTGGGTTCTTCTCACAAGGCCCCCACGTTTCCGTTAAGTATATGTGAGGCTTTATGTATCTGTTTTTGTGGCTGGTATCTTTCTGTCTCATCATGTGATCAGTTGGTTATTCCTAGTGTGTATGAAGGTGTTTTTTAAAAATTATCTTCACTTATTAATTGGCCTCCTTTCTAAATGGTTTCATTAGTTCTGAGGGTTTTGAATGGATTTCTTTTTTTGGTGATGGGGTAAGGGGCAGGGTTCCCGGCAGACAACTGAATCATCCCCAAATAATCATATTTTTATCTTTCTGCTTTCTCCAGTCCTGTCTTGACTTTGTTTTCTTGTTTTATAGAATCATTTAACAAGTTCAAAGCAATGTCAGAATCTCTTGACTCTCATACAAATGACTTGACTATCGCGTCGACATCTGAAATAGATACTCTCATGGAGGCGACAAGGAATTTTTTTTTTTACGAGGTATCTTTTTATTGTGGCTTTTGGAAATTTTAAACACCAAATAAAGATTTTAACATCAGAACTAAACGAAATTTTCTCAAATGCATTTTCAGCATCTATTGAGATGATTATATTTATTTTTCGTTTTGATGGTTGGTTGATGTGCTGAATCGCATAATTCAGGGGGAGACTAGGAATAATTTTAACACTTTTGACATTCCCAGAATGTGTCAAAACCCTGGCAAAGGTACCTAGATGTTAAATTACCCTTATAGTCCATAAAAAACTTCCATGTCATGCGTCTTATACTTCTGAAACATTACTGATTTTATTTTTCTTCTAGTTTACTTAGAATTTGATCTAATTCTTAATGAGACGGGTCTGTTTTTGTTTGTTTTTTACCTTTGACAGGTTTTGGCAGCGTGGTTATCACAGTGCTCTGAGAGGTTTTCTTTATCCTGACCTAGTTTCACCATGTGAAGGACTGTCTCCAATAGGAGGGGGTCTTTTCCTCAGTCCCCAGGCGGGGGCGGGGGTGGGNGTGGGGGGTGCAGGGGGGGGATGACACACCAGGGGGCCTAAGTACTATCCCAACGGTCCTTGAAAGAAGAAGGGAGTCACCAGACAGAGGGCACTCTGAGCCTGACAGTCTCTTTGGGAGGCAATTCATGAAACACGTGACAGTGATTTTTTCCGAGGCTTTGCTCTTCCCAATTTCAAAATTCTTACGAGTAAGGCAAGTTAGGAGCCACCGGGAGCCCCTGTCCCACTGCAGACAGAGCCTGCTCGGGTGCCCAACTGGATTTCTGTCTGGCGAGGGCTCGGCTGCTACTGAGTGACCACCAGTCACCCCCTGCGGGGTACGGGCAGGGTCACGCTACAGGCCGGACGTGGGCCAGGCCTGGAGCCAGGCCCTCCGGTGCCCCTCAGGCCTGCCAGAAGGGGGAGCCCCACGGGAACGGGTTCCCTGCTTTCATTTATTTGTCTCTATTGCCTCAGAATCTTCCGAAGTAAACAGCGCTCAGGGCCGAGCTGCGTGATGCTAGGGGGTCTTCGCCAAGCGCCGCGAGGCAAACTTCGCATCTATTTATTGATTTATTCTTGGTCCTTGGGGACAGGGGAGAGATCCTCAGAGACCTGTGATCCCCAGGAGCTGGGTGGAGTGACTAACACCAGGGGAATTTGGCCAGATTTAGGGCATTCCCATGAGCCCGGTGAGGGAGCTGAATGAAGTTCACAGCGTTTTCTTGGCTCCCGTCTATTCCTAAACATCCAGCTCCCTGCAGGCCAGACCATTTCAAAGTGCTGTGCCATTCTGCAGTTTCCTAACAAACAACCACTGCGACCACAAGAAAAACAAAGAAACAGGACGCAGCCCTCGGGAGAAGACGTGTCCGAGCCACAGATCACAGACTCAGTTCTCTCTCTTTGGCTCACTGGTGTCCCCATGGAGGGGCCCCCGGGAGGAACGGGAAGGTGTCTGCTGCAGTGGGACTCACTGTCCAGGGGTCTCGGAAGTGGCCTTCTGTCCTTGGCTAAGACCTGCAGCTGGCCCTTCTTTCTCATCTGTCATCAGGGCTCCTCGAGAGGCCAGGGTCCACCATGTCCCACCCCGGGGCAGACACTGTAGCCAGAGACAGTGACAGCCTCCAGGTGGCCCGTCTCCCTGGCCGGGTCTGAACACCTGTGACAAAGCATTTAAGAGACGGGAAAGCCAAGGAACAGGCTTCCTGTTTTCTACACTGTTTGCTGAGTCCTCTGGTACTAGGAGAAAATAAATCCACACGGGCTGTGAACGCCCTGCCGCCCTTCGTTCATTGCTGTTCCCTCCTGCGTCCCACGCCAAGTCACCACTGGCCCTAGATGAGGACGAAAGTTCAGCCTTTCCTTGTAGAAGTGCAGCGACTCCCCGGCTGCACATGTCCCCCATTCATCATCGCCAAAGAAGAACATGAAATGACTAAATCACAAATTTTAAGTCCCAATAACATGACACTGAAAAGGAATCCCGCGTGTGCAGCGAAGATAACCACAGCAGGAAAGTTGAGACTTTTAAGCAAACTGGGTTTCCATTTTCTGGACTTAATAACACACAAGGATTTTTTTTTAAATTTTTATTGGAAAACAGCCATGGTATTGGTTACACACTGCTTTCATGCTAAATGGCACTGTGGACTCTTGTAGGGAGGGCGCAGCTCACAGTGGCCCATGCAGGGATCGAACCGGCAACCTTGGTGTTATCAGCACCACGCTCTCACCAACTGAGCTAACCGGTCACCCTCACACAAGGATTTAATGAAAGCGCCTGGGCAGCTGTGTCCCCCAAGTTGTCTCCCTGGGGAAGTGGTGATCACTAAGGCCCTGGGCTCCTCGGCACACAGTTCCTCAGGGCTCCCTCGTTTGGGAGATGGTCCCGACCCATCACCACCTTGCCTCGGGCCCCGTGTCTCCCAGACAAGTCCCTGACTTCTCCACGACAGGGCCCGCCTCTCAGCTCCGTATAGGTCAGCAAGTGAATCATTATTTTCTTCTTGAAGAAATACAAATCAGCAAGTTTCCAGCAGCTTTGCCGATGCACACAGAGTCCCCATTCCCAGGAAGGGTTTGGGGCCAGGGCTGTGGATTAGGAGCAGCCCACGCTCCCAGGTTCTCCCAAACACATTTCATTAGTTTGTTTTTGACATTGCGATGTTCCGGAACATTCCTTACAGGCTCACTTATCAAATCTTTCAAAGACAAATGTGACTCAGGGTCAAGTTTCACTCTGTCCTCACTAAGCCGTGTTTGGGAATGTGCTCGTGTGGATGTCCTGTCCCCGTCTCCCCTCCCTCCAGCCTCCCCTGTTCACCCCCTACCCCTCCATGCACCCCACACTCGGCACTCTCACACCCACACTTGCTGCCTCCTCCACCTTGGCAGGACCCCCTCACTCCATCTAGCTCTCTGCTCACGAGTGGCCTCTTCAGCCCCAAGTGGCCACCGTGACACCAGCCTCCTGTCATTCCCCATCCGCTGTCCTTCTCTGCTCTGTTGTCCTTCCTGGCACCCATCACTATGGACTGGATGCCTGCTTCTTGGTGTGTTTCCTGTCTGCTGTCCCCTCCCCTCCCAGGGCACACTCCATGGTGGCAGGAACCCTTTCTCCTCGCCGAATCCAGCTCCCTGACGCAGAGCCCAGCACACAGGAGGCGTTCGCCAAACACTCATCGAGTGAGGGACCGAATCTACTGAAGTGTCATGCCTTGGGTGGCCTTCCCACCGTGCCCAGGAGACGACTCCATCTCCTGGTTTGCAAACCACTGACGTGTGGTATGAGAGCTGGCTGCTTGCTTATCTGTCTTCCTGGCTGGATAGCAAATCCACCGCAGAGACCACATTGTGTCTCCGTTAGGTCTCCAGCACCGAGCATAAGGACTGCCAACAGCCAGCGCTCAACACGTGTGCACGGCTCGAAGGATGGGCTCTGCAAGAACAGAGCCATCGCAGGACCCCAGCTACTCTGAACTCCCCCACAGAGCGAGTGCTGGCCATCTGTCCGCCACCTCCAGGTGTCCCATCTGCAAACGGGAAACACCGGCCACCTGTCCAGCAAGCTGTCTGGGTGGCAGAAGGTGAGTGGGCCTCTACGGGGTCCGGTGTGCCCGCCTACCTGCGAGGCCCACCTGTCCCCCAGGCACGAGTCATTCCATAATTCACAGCTCCGAAAACATCTGAAGACACATATCTGTATCAAATTACTAGATAAGCCCATTTCTTAGAAAAGAAAGAGCATCAGCCTCCCCTCCATAGGACTGGCCAAACAGTTACTAACTCTAAATACAGACAAACACGAAGACGCCCATGGGCTCCAACTTCTGCAGAGTTTGGAATCAGCCTTCTCTCTGAAATGTGAGCATTTCTTCACCTTAGAAGGGGCTGGAAGCCCCGATGTCCCCAGGGCCACACACCTGAGGCCACTCCCCTGATCCGTCAGGCCCCCCAAGTTGGCCTGGCCCTATAGCTCAGGCCACTGTTCAGCCTGAATTCCATCCTGGCAGCCAAACTCCCACCCCCTTGGGGTGAGGGTCAGATAAGCACACAAAATGGCCCTTGCCTAGGCCAGCCTCCGAGTCTGAGGGCCCCCGGGTTGGCCTGAACTGTCAGAACTGACCCAGGACCCCCGGCTAGGGACTCTAAGGGGGATTCGATACCACCAGCTGTGGAGGGCCTGGGGGCAGGCGGGACCTGTGCTGGCGACCCCCGCCCATGGGGTGTTCCTCTTCCAGTTAATATAAACCTCCCATCCAGGAGGCATCAGAACCCCTCCAGAAAGCTTCTTCTAAATGGTGGTAACAAACGCATCACACGAAACTTATCATCTGGGGCCATCTTCAGGTGTGCAGTGCAGCACGTTACATACATTCACGTGGCTGCGCACCAACCTCCAGGACTGTCTTCATCTCAAAGAACCGAACATTTGCACCCATTAAACAACTCCTCCCCTCACCCCCTGCCTCTGTCTCTACGAATCTGCTACTCTAGGTCCCTCACAGAAGTGGACTCAGACAGCTTGTCCTTCTGTGACTGGCTCGTGTCACTCAGCACGATGTCCTCAGGGTCCAAACCTGTGGGAGCAGGTGTCAGAATGGCCCTCCTTTCTAAGGCTGACCAGCGCTCCACTGTGTGGACGGACCACACTCGTTCACCTGTTCAGCCCTCAGTGAACGGTCAGGGGGCTCCCACCCCCTGGCTGCTAATCAGACACACGATCCGCAAATCTGTTCTCCGTTCTGTGGGTGCCGTCTTCACACGGTTCACTGTGCTTTTGGCGCACAGACGTTTTCAAGTTTCCTGCCGTCCCCTTTGTCTGTTTGCTTCTGTTGCCTGTCTCCTGGAAGTTGTACTGCGAGAGCCAGACTGTTCTTTCTGAGTACGGAATTCCATCTGCATGGCGGTAAACAGGCTGCAGCAGGGCCTGCCAGCGCCTCTTGTGAAATCCCGCCTCTAAGAGCTGTCCTGCCGCCTGCGAAGCGATTCCCCAGTCTGTGTAAACAAGTCCACGCTGCTCTCTTCCCAACTGAGCTTTGCACACGCACCGTGTGTTTCTGGGGAGTCCTCCCTGGCCTCGTCCTCCCGGGAAACAACCTGAGCGGTCAGGTATCTGCATCCTCACGCCCAGGACAGCCTGTCTATCACAGCTTCACACACCACTGTCCCTCTGTCACCAGTGTCAGTCCAGCGGGCCGGGCCCAAAGGGCAGAGCAAGCAGCCCTTCGAACAAGCACGTGCTTTGTCCCCTGCATCTCCACACCGAGCAGCACCCTGCAAACACCGGCACCCCTGGGAGCACGGGGTCTCTCTTCAAGTTCAAGGGTCCCGGGCAGCTGGCCAAAGGCACCACCCTAAGGTCAGAAGGCATAGGTGGGTCCCAGCCCAGCCCCAGCCAGCACAGGAATGGGGCCTGATGCCTGATGACCCCCTGAGCCCCACACCTGCCTCCGTAACTGCCATGAATAACCCACCCCTGTTGCAGGGCTGTCTTGGGGAGTTAATGGGTGCGAGTCCCTGCACTGTGCCGGGCACATGGGCTCCCTCAGTACCAGCCATGAGAGCCAGTCCTGTCTGTATGCTGCCGATCACGGCCCAGCCGTCCACCCACTAAGCCAGGTGGCCATGTCTCCGTAGGTGGCCAACAGGCCAGCGTGGGGCTCCATCCCGCAGTCACCAAGCTCAGAGCATGCTGTCTCACAGACATAGTCCCAGCCAGGCTGCTCGGCTGCCCACCTGGGAAATAGCATCTTCTGTCTCGCGAGGGCCAGCGCAGGCTCCTGCGGTCCAGTCGGGTGATGGCGTGATTGAGTGACGGTGACCAAGGAGTCCAGGGGTCAGTCTGGTCACGCCCCGTGTGTGTGTGTGTGTGTGTGTGTGTGTGTGTGTGTGTTGAGGACAGGGAGCTAACATCACACAGTATATAGCATTTCACTCTCACAAATCACAACCCCCCACCCAGATCTGTATCTATCTCTTCCTCTTAAGATCCCCCCTGCTAGGGTGTACTGTGGCAGCAGGTACCCCCCCTAACTCCCCCACCCATCTCTCTTCATCTCTCTTCATCTCTCTCTCTCTCTGTCTCTCTCTCCCTCCCTCTCTCCCCATCTCTCTCCATCTCTCTCCTCCCCCCCCCACCACCCAGATCTGTATCTATCTCTTCCTCTTAAGATCCCCCCTGCTAGGGCGTACTGTGGCAGCAGGTACCCCCCCTAACTCCCCCACCCATCTCTCTTCATCTCTCTTCATCTCTCTCTCTCTCTGTCTCTCTCTCCCTCCCTCTCTCCCCATCTCTCTCCATCTCTCTCCTCCCCCCCCCACCACCCTTTTCTTCTGCAGAGAGTAATTTAAGGGTTGTGTTCCCTCCAATTTCATAGCTCCCTTCCTGCAAACTGCCACTGGCTTCCAGAATGGAAAAGGCCCTATAAGATAAGGCTCACTGTTCTCAGCAAACCCAGGATCCCCAAGTTGCCCAGAGTGTCCCCTCGGAAGGCAGCCAGGGGATTAGAGATCATAGATACTTCTTCCTGTCACGAGAGAGAGTGACTTTTGTCCCGGACACAGCCTGAGCTCTCGTGCACTTAGGTAAGCCGAGTGTCCCGAGCCAGTGCGTCTGCGTCGTACCAACAGGCCCTCTGCACACACCTTGCATCTGGCTGTGGGTGGGGCCAGGCGGACATGCATATGACCAAGATGTGATCTTGAAGGTGCTCTGAGCACAATGGACAGTCACATGTGCCTGAACACAGCTACAGCAAAAGTGCCACAGGCACCCCACCCCGGAAGGAACTGGGGGGAAGAGGTGGCAGTGGGTGCACTTGCACAGGGAGTGGCACAGAGCAGAGGTGGGTGTTGCAGGGAAATAAGCGTTTGCACTGGATTTGCTCATCCCCCACCCCCGTTTATATAGAGCCCCTGCTCCACGCCAGCCCTGCTGCAGGTGCTGGGCACAGTGTGGAAGGGGCAGACCCACTCCCAGCGTCTCAGAGCTGCGGCTCAACCAGTGGGACCTGGGGCAGCGCCAGGGTGGGGACGGGGAAAGGAGCCGGCACTCGACAGGGCCCAGGGAAAGCCAGACCCTGGGAGGCATGTTACCCATATCATTCCTTCAACCATTTACGTGATTGGATGAGATCTGTGACTGACAGAGGTGCCCTGGTGACAATGAGAAGAATGACCCGAACAGCAATGACATATGACTGCACACCGATCAGAAAGGCCCGAATCCGGACACTGACAACACTGAGTGCTGGCGAGGACGTGGGACAGCAGGGACCGCAGTCATTGCTGGTGGGGTTGCAGCCGGCACAGCCCCTGAGGAAGACAGTCTGGTGGGTTCTAGCAAACCCACTCTCGCCCTACGACCCAGCAGTGGCTCTTGGCATTTGCCCAAAGGAGAAGAACACCTGTACACAGATGTTTACAGCAGCTGTTTTCATAACTGCCCAAACTAGGAAGCAGCCGAGAAGCCCTACAGTAGGCGATGGATACGTGAACTGGGGTCCATCCAGCCAATGGGACGCTATCAGCACTCAAAAGAGATGAGCTATGAAGCCATGAGAGATGGGGAGCAAACGTACATGCATGTTGCTGAGTGAAAGGAACTACCTGAGAAGGTTACACGCTGTGTTATTCCAACTATATGACATTCTGGAAAAGGCAAACTGGAGACAGTGAGACCAGTGGTTGCCGGGGTTAGAGGTCGGGGAGGGATAAATAAGGGGGAGCGTAGCGGATTCTTCGGGAGTCAGACTACTCTGTGCAACACTAGGAGGGTAGACACATGTCACTATCCACTTGTCCAATCCCACAGAATGGACATTAAGAGGGATCCGAATGGACACTGTGAACTCTGGGTGATGACACCGTGTCAGCGTCACTTCAAGGGCTGTTCCACATGCCCTGCGCTGGGGATGTAAACGGTGGGGGGAGCTGGGGTGCGGGGGTGCGGGGGCAGGAGGATATGGGAAATCGCTGCACTTTCCTCAACTTCGCTATAATCTTAAACTGCTCCAAAAAAGTAAAGTCTTAATTTAAAACATAAATAAAAAATGTGAAAAGAATGCGCTGGAGACAGGCTGCAGCTCTGAGATACAAGCTAAGGTGCAGGGGGACCCCAACCGTCCCTGGGTCTGACGCTGAGTGAGCGCCGGGAGAGGGTCCGTCATCGGGGGTCATACGTGATCATCACACACTGGCGCTGTGGGGACAGTGGGGGGTGTTCCTTCCTGATCGAGAGCAATAAATGTGCTTATGTTTCCAGCACACATTTGAAAGGGAGTGAGGGCTCTCTGGGTCGGGGGGATGCGTTTCTAATAACACAGCAGGAAAACAAGCACCAAACCAGCAGGCTCTCAATACCACCTAACCCCAGGTTTGCCTCATCCCCGGGCCCTCTAAACGCAAAGGCTTCATCTGTGGGCGCGACGGTGGGTCACCAGAGCCAAGAGACGCCCAGGAGGGAAACCTCAGGGGAGGGTTTCACTCTGCCCGTTGCTGTTGCTGTTTCTGGGCTGCACTGTATGGAGCCTGATTTGCTGAATCCTGACAACACAGGTGGGATGGAGGCGGAGGCAGGTCAGCCCCACCTGGCGGTGAACTGGCTGGGCCACCCCCGCAAGCAGTGGGCAGGGGCGTAGGAGACGCCCAGGCGCCCAGGCAGGACCCAGGCCCGACTCTCGCTCTCTCCAGGGACATGCCCTGTGCCTCGGGAGTCACTAACTCATCTGAAACAGCGCTCTCCAGGGTGGCAGCACGTCCCCTCAGTGGGACGTGGAGGGCAGCCTCACTTTTCAGACAGTCTGCTGCATGGGCTGCGGGTTCAATTCCTGGCTCTGCCCATTGCTGGCTGGACCCCCTTAGCTGAGCTACTGCAGCCCCTTGGTCTCCCCATCTGGGGAACGGGAGTAAAGGCACCAGCCTCCTTGGGACCTTTCAGGATGAAAAGAACTCCACTTGCCACGTGCTGGGACCAGGAAAGGGTCCACGCCCAGCTCGGCTGTCAGCACTCGGCATCTCAGCTTTCCCTGGGAAGGGCGGCTTTATGCCCGTGTGACGGGAGACACAGGCTGTCACATCACTTTGCAGCCACGCTTGTGGGGAGGGTCAGCCCACGGAGCCACCCCGAATCCTGCCCAAGCCCTTCATCCGTCCTCATCCACGGGTCCTGAGGCCCCGTGCTTTGCACTCTAGACCTTGCAGAGGGTCTCGAGGAGGGGAAACTCTGAGGACCCCCCTCCTTAGAGCACAGGGGCTCAGACAGGGCGACTGCTTGCGGGGCTGTACCTGACAGGCATTGCCGACAGCGTGGGTTGTAGGGCGTGGGGCAGGCTCCTTGTGTGCCCATGAAGGCCAGGGCAGATGGACCCGGGGCAGGTGGACCTGCGGTAGGTGGACCCGGGGCAGGTGGACCCGGGGCAGGTGGACCCGGGGCAGGTGGACCTGCGGCAGGTGGACCCGGGACAGGTGGACCCCAGGACAGGTGGACCCGGGGCAGGTGGACCCGGGGCAGGTGGACC
>NW_017731367.1:6503501-6513212 GCF_001890085.2 Hipposideros armiger | reverse complement strand
CAGGTGGACCCCAGGACAGGTGGACCCGGGGCAGGTGGACCCGGGGCAGGTGGACCTGGGGCAGGTGGACCCGGGGCAGGGTGAACCTTGGTCCAGCGTCTCTGCAGAGCAGCCAAGGCCTGCAACACACCCGTCAGCCCTCTTAGCCTCGCTTTGCCCAGAGGGCACCAGCCTCTCTGCCCTTGTCCGCTCCCCCGGCCCTCCCATTCTGAGTCTGGGCCCGGGTCCCGCCCGCCTGCGCCCAGGCTGACCCTCAGGAACTGGGAGCTGCCTCCCGCCCAGGAGTCCTGGCGTCCCATTCAAGCCTCCCTGCTCTGTTTATCTGCAGCCAGAAGACAAAACGCCACGGCTCTGAGTCACCCTGCTCCCCAGTCTGATTCATACGGGAGGCCCATGCGGGGACTAACCCGCCATTAACCTCTTGGTTTCTTTACGTATCTCCAGCAAAAGGCAGCTGTGGCTCTGGACTGAGGATTCACGCGCTGCCTGGCTCCGTGTGCTCCTGGTGTCACACAGACAGGACACGATCTGGGGAAGCCGTGGGCCCAGGGCTTTCCCTCCTGGAAACCTCGGCCACTTCACCCTGTGCTGATGGAAACTTACAAATATTTCAGTCATCTTTCTGAAAAGGATTTGGTCATCTGGCAATGTGGCCCCAGAATTTGCCAGAAGAATGCATCAAGTGCAGCTCAGGGTGTGACAGGCTTGGTGCAAAGATACGCCTAAGAGTCTAAGAGGGAGTGTGAGACTCAGAGCCTGGTGCTCTGCTGGGGACACAGATCGGTCTCTGCCCCTAGGGAGGCACAGACATTAGAGGAGGTGCCACCAGCGGGCGCGGGGCCTAGGGTTCTGAAGAACTGGACCTGCAGGGACGGGTGGGGGTGGGGGTGGGGGGTGTGAATCCACTGCTCCTCCAACCTCCCCTCCAGCCCTGAGCACTTGCCGTTCACCACCGAAGGCGCCAGTGGTTTTCATCTGTTCCCAACGACTGGTGAGCATAGACACCCCAAAGGCTTGGAGGGGTCTTTCTTTTCCCTCCTGCCAGCTTGGGTCAGTAGAAGAGTTCTGAGCTCACTGCATTTTCTCCACTTGCTTCCACAAACCTAAAGTGGTTTATGATGAACAGATCCCCAAATACACAGACCAAATAAGAAAAAGAAAAGTGAGGATGCTGAAACCAAAGGGGGGGGGCGTACCACAGCGGGCAGAGGAGGAGCTAATTCCCCTAGAGAAGCGCCATGAGCAGTTGTGCCTCCGCGACAGGTGGAAAGCAGGGAGCCCGGCCCGGCCAGGCCCGGGAAATGCTCTGGAAGAACACACCAACTTACCCAAACATTGCGGCGCTGTGTGAAGATAATGTGAGGATAATGGACAGGGTCCTGAATGAGGACTGCAGAAGACACAAAAATACAGAGGGTGCCAAAAAATCACACACATTGTAAGAAAGGAAAACTGTATTAAAATTGTAATACCCAATCTACACCGCTAACAAAAGATGAATACAAGGCACATTTGACTTCTGCAATTACAAGAGGTGCTCAAAGTGGTTCCCATCAGTGTCCAGACACTTCTGATGACGGCGAACTACTGCTTGAGCAACGTTGACCCAAGTGTCCACTTGTGTACATTTTTTTGGCACCCCCGGTATACCATGTAAGGCCACTTTCTTATATTACTTCAGTAGGAACCAAAGTTGTAACACTGAGCGAAGCTTCCATGAAGGCATTTCTGCGGGGGAGGGGAGGGCCGAGGGGGGACTGCTTTACTGCTGTGGGCCTGGGGTGAGGGTAACCAGAGTCCAGAGGAAGAGGCAGTTGGGATGTGCCCCCCAACCTATATTTGAAAAGCACTGGTTTGTTTCCTCAAATTGCAAAAGTCACACGCGCACGGCATTTGCAGAAGATTGGGAAAATACAGACAAGCGGTAAGAAGGAAAGGAAGGGCTTTTGTTTACATTTTGGTCTAGAGACATTCCCTCCTCACTCCCTCTCTAGATAAGCACCCCCATGCGAGCACACACACTTTCACATGTGGGGTTTTCAGCCTGGGATCACGGGATGGGTTCCACTGTGTAACCATTCCCTGAGCATTGTTCAACGTTCGTTGACGACACAAAATCTGCTGACTGCATAGTGTTCCAGTCTGTGGATGGACCGCAACTCATTCGAGCCACCGCCCACGATATTTCAAACGTTTCACCAATATTAGCAAAGCTAGTGTGAATTTCTTGTTGCTGAGCAGATCCGCCGTTATTCACACAAGATAATTCCTGAAAGTGGAATCACTCACTCAAAGGGGATTTCCTAGTTTTAAATCTTTTCTCACCTCAGAGTCTCCTTAGAGAGACTTGACCATTTCCTGGCTCCCTGGCAGAGACAAGACAGCCCGGCCCCTCACGCCTCCCTCAACACCGGGGTTTTTGTTACAGTTTCCCAATTTAATAAACAGTAGTCTCCTCCTGTTTTGTTTTTTGATTTCTTGATTATTGTTGAAGCTCAACATCTTTTGTGTATTTTGAGGCCAACTGAATTCCTCCTTTGGTAAGTTCATACTGTTTGCCCCGATTTCCCACTGGGTAATTGTCTTTTTTTCTTTTGAATTTTTAAGGGTTCCTTGTCTAGTGAAGAGTATTGGTCTAATGTAACACAGATTGTACATCCTCCCGGGTTCATTTAAAATTTTGACTATCAGAGCTTTTTGGTGTAGAGAAGTTTTTAATTTAATCAGAGTTCTTTTTTCCTTCTGACTTGTGCTTGCTGTAGTTCCAACGACCAGCTTTAGGAAACAGAGGCTGTGAAGAGACAACAGTACATGTCACTTCCGTCCTCTGAAAGTTCATTGGACTCTGTGGGACAGTGACCCAGGCGTCCCTCTACATTCCATCCTTGGTGGGGCCACACACTGTAGGTGACCCCTGCTGCACGGGCCCTGGGAACCTCGATGGGGCAAAACCAAGGCATCTGCCGGGTTTCACCAGGAAATCTGGGTTTCTATTAGCTCTGGCAGCAGCTGTTTTAAGGGAGAAGATGAGTGGGTGACTATGGTGACATCCATGCCCAGCCAGCATCAGGGGTGCCAACTTAGCTCATGTCACACGGATGACATTTCTGGAAGTGAGTTGAGCAAAGGACCGCTGTGGCTGGAGTGCTGGCCCCAGGGTCCCGGGCACGCAGCGGTGACATGGACGTGTTTGTTCCCTGGGGAAGCTCTGCTGGGCTGCAAATCTGAAGAAGGTGCTCATGAATCAGGGTGTGTCTGCTGTGCCGCTACAGGGGGACCAGCAGCGGTGACAGAGGGGGACCTGAGACCAGACGAGTCTGGCTTGTGGGGGTGACCCAGTTCTCATCAGGCGCGATGCACAACTTAACGAGGGGAACGGCAGACAACCAGAGTCCTGACCTCTGTCTCCCTCGGGAGCCCTCTCAGCAGCTGGCGGGCGTCTGTCCCCCTCGCTGGTGGGTCTCTTTGCTGGGACCAGGGGACCAGGCGTGGGGACAGCAGCAACCACTGCACCTTTGCTTTCGGCACTCGCCCTTCCCGGCCCGATTCTTTGGGGTCTCTTCTGAGTTCTCCTGGGCCCTTCCGTCTGGATTCCCGACACAAACATCCACGAGCCCGATGTGCTCTCTGGAGTCTCTGCGAGGGTCTCACCGTGCTGGCCACACCACACCATGCAGGTGATGGCGTGTTAGAAAGCAAGAGCTGAAACACGGCCGAGGAAACACCGGGCCAGCCCCTCTCCTGCCCATCCCTCTTGTCTGGGTCCCCAAGACACAGGTGGCTCAGGAAACATGTAAAAGGTTAACAGATGGGTGGGGAGTGGGGGGAGGAGAGACAAAGGACAAAGGGGGGAAACCAGCCCGCTGCCCTGAATGATTCTGTGTGACCCTCCTCCCCAGGAGTGTCCCCCTCTGGGGGCAGCGCCTGCAGTGCCGGTCACGGTCACATGGCCCACTCACTGCACTGTGTTCTGTTCCCAGGACTGGACAGAGAGAGGGGTTCATTTAGAAGAGCGGCCCAGAGCCAGAGGCCCCACTTTCTAGGGATCATCACATCCCTGGTGGTGGCATCAACCCTTCGAGGGTCTCTGAGCCTGGGGACCAGCCTGAGCCGGCCTGGCTTTGGGGGACCATGCCTGAGTGTGATGGTTACCATCCTCATGTCCCCCACCCCCACCCCACCACCACCACAGAGGCAGGCAAGGCTCCCGCTCATCTGACGACGGGCTGATCGCAGCAGTGAGGAAACTTGGGGCCACTCCCTCCATCCCCAGCCCCCTAAAGGGTGCGAACTCAGTGTACCAGGCAGAGGCTTCCAGAGGGGCCATCGCATGCCCCTAAAGCCAGAGGGGACAAAATAAACAACGTGTTATCAGAGTTGTTTGAGGAACTTTTTTTTTTTTTAATGACCGCATTAGGAAAAGGATTTCGAAAGGAAAATGCTTTTAGACAGGACGGCTTGACTAGATGAAAATCATCTGATAAGCGCTGAGTCATGTGGGTAAACTGGAGAGCATCTCTGGAAAGTGGAGAAAAGTTGAAGGCTTATAATAAATACTTCCACCCCCAAGGCCTATCGGTTACCAGAGAGGCCCACGGGCTGAGTCACAGGATTTTGGTTTTGGTGGTAAAATACCCATAATGTAAAATTTATCATTTTAAAGTACACAGTTCAGTGGAATTAAGTCACATCGTTGTGCAAACACCATCCCTATCTAGTTCCAGGACTTTTTCATTGCCCCAAACAGAAATCCTATATCCATTAAGCAATCATGCCTCCCTCCCCTCCCCCAAGTCCCTGGCAGCCACGGACTGACTCTGGTCTGCTCTGGGTACGTCAGTTAAATGCAGTCATACAATACTTGGTCTTTGCGTCTGAGTTCTTTAACTTAGCACAACGACCTCAAGGTCGCCAAGGAATCAGAACTTCACCCTTCTCGTGGCCGAGTGATAACTCCATCGTGCGGCTAACAGCAACCCACTCATTCATTCCTCAGCTGACGCACATCCGTGTCGCTGTCCCCGTTTAGCGACTGTGAACAGTGCAACACGCGTGGACAGGTGCTCAGACACCTGCTTTCAACTCGGTGGGGTATATACCCAGGAAGGAGTGCCTGGGACCACTGGCTGTTAGGATTTTCATAACTGGAGGGCTAGCAGAAACTCCATCACTTTCCAGGTCAGAAAACGGAGTCCCAGAGGGGTTGTGACATCCTGAACGCCACACACAGTTACAGGACCGGGAGCTGAAAGACGTTGTCTGCTCCATGTTCAACTTCAGTGACATCTCACTGGGGACACTGATCCCCAGGCACGAGACAATGGGTTTCGCCCGGCGGATGAACTTGGGGACCTAGCCTGCCCCTACAAAGGCAACAGCCTTTGGTTTCCGTCTAATTAAAATTTCCCCAAAGAGAAAAATGCCCTGTCAGAGGAGCTTCCTCGGGGGGAGAGTGACATATGATTTATTCTGGAAACAATGACTTCAGTACATTGCAAACTCCGTGGTGGAGAGCCACACTGCGCATCGCAGGAACGCTCACCAGCCCTCGGAGCTCACAAGCTGCCTCGCAGTGTGAAGAACGCAGCAGCAGAAAGCGCAGAGGGCCATCCAGGGCCAGCGATGGTGCCTGGTCACCTTCTGTCTCCTCACTCCCCTTCTTCCTGGTTAGAAAAGTGAGATTATGTGATCGGTGTTCAGCGGGGGTTGCTGTAACTTCCAGAATCGTATACCACAAGCCGACTGTCCAAGAGCTTGGTTCTGAGACTGCACGTGACACGCTTCTGAGGGACGCGCAGGAGGACGAAGCGTGTCGCCTGCAGAAGTGGCGTTTCATCACCGGTCCAGGAGTCCGTCCTGCTGCCCAAGCAGAGCGGTGCCGTGCAGGTGGCTCTCCCAGCAAAGCCAGGCTCACCGGCTTCCCTGCAGACCTCGGGGGGTGGCGGGCGGGGTGCTCTCCGGGACGTCGGCTGTTTTCAGAGGAGCAGACGTGGGGTTTGACTGCAGGGCTTATATCTATGGTTATGAAATCCAGGAGGAGGAAATAAATGCTGAGTTATCACTTCCTATCATTAACCTTGGCAAACGCTGGGCTCCCGCTCAGACATTCATCAGTGTGACCTGAGCGGGGGGGGGGGGGGGATCGGTGAGCAGCTCCAAGCCGTCCAGCCTGGAGGTCCAGGGCAGTACGAAGGGGGTGGAGCCAGCAGGGGCCCGCCTGTTGCTCCCCTCCACTGTCATCAGAGGGGCCCTTCAAGTCACTCAGATCTCCACCCCTGCGGACAGGAGGTGACCACCCCGCCCACCTGCTCTCAGGGACCTGTTTTTTTCTGGCACCTGAAACACTTAGTGACTGTGGCAGACTCCTCCCAGGCAGGGGCCACATCTGGCAGGTCTCTGATGCCCCTCTCAGGATGACGCGGACCCCTGGGAACACATAGGACGTGAAGGCATTGCAGGGCCCTGTTAAGCCACAGTGGCCGGGGTGGCCTCTGCCTGGGGCACTACTGCCGCAGCATTAAGGTGGCTCTGCAGGATTTTTACAAAATGTTATTTTTCTGGGAAGGCAGGCAGAAGCTTGTTCAGATAAGCCACTGTCCTCCAGGTTTCTGGGGGACCCCAAGGAGAGGCCATGGACCTGCAGCGGGCAGCAGAGGCTGGCACACACCATGCACAAGCCCGGGTCCTTCTGGTCTCTTCTTAAGAGGCCCCGACCCCCTCACCACCCCATTCATTGCGAAATTCCCTTTTCCTGTCCAAATCCTCCTTTTTTATTTTCATTTGTCATTCCTGAAAAAATTACCTTTTTCATATTATAAATTGTAAATGACAGATTAATATTTACAGAGTCGCTGGAGACACACACAGAGATTAAATTGCTTGGCAATGAAATTCTATGGACTTATTCCTTTGTGAAATGTAATACACCGAAAATGGATATAGCATAATAACAATATTTGAAAGGAGCAGATAAATAATATCATAGTCCTTGCTTTTTGCTTAATGTTTAAAAGAAAATCTGTACCTTCAAAAAAAAATAGTCTTAAAGTTTTAGAATTGGCAATAATGTAACATCCAGCAAAATAGCCTTGTGTTAATTTTGCCTGTAAAGACCTCTTTGTGTGGACGTTTTATTATACAATTACACAAAAGGGGCCTCGAGATACGCACCGTGTGCGTGGAGACCTGCCTCAGCCCTGCTGAAGACACCAACGCCAGCCCCGGATGCACCACTGGGGGAGTCACCACGGCCCTCAGGCAGTTTGGGGGTGATCAAAGCAGGTCATTTTGCACAAGAGAAATCAACGAAACAAACACCTCAGGCTTCCTATCCATTTGGGGCACTTTTGTTCTGGAATCAACGGAACGATTTTCTTAGAAAACAGTCATGGTAGCCGACTGTGAGTGTGAGTCACCCGGCACACAGGTGGGAAGGGTCTGGACACACCTCTGTTCCTGAGCTGTCCCCGACCTTCAGGGTTGCCAGACACGCTCGGCTCCGAGAACCTTGATGGCTTATTTCCACCCTGTGTGATGGGGCTGCTGCTGGGACCTGAGGCTGGGCGTTCCGTTCAGCCTTTATCACTTAGTATATAATATGAAGCCTTACATGGACTTCAGTTATAACAATAATAATGAGATGAGAGCTCAGTGAAAGAATAAACACAAGAGTATATGCTAGGTGTGTGTATGTGGCGGAGGGGCAGGGGGCTGGAAAAGAAGGCCTCACCAGACAGAAAAATGCACAAAGGGCCGTCTTTCTCTCTTAGGCCCCCGCCTACCCACACAGACACCACGGAAGGGAGGGGAATGGGTTGGCTGGGTGTACCCTGAAGGGTTAGAATCGCTAGGACCCAATATGTATGTAGGTTCAATTTGGAATGATGTGACTTCAAGAAAATGAATCGTCAGTGAAGACGCTGCTCATCAGTCAGCCCAACTGTGTGCAGAGACGTGACGCTGAGTTTGGGAACCAGAAGAACACCTCTTCCTCGTGTCCTTTCCAATTTGCGGTAACACAGGCGTTTCCCAAAGAGATAGGTAAGCACCTTACTGTGTATTTCTCAAGCATTCTCGTTAAGAATGGCACTTTGAGTCCACACAAGCTTCCTGGAAGCCACCAGTGACTGTGTAGGTCTTGCTGACCCTGAGGCCAGCTCGCTTGCCTGGTTAGTCCTCTGCCGAGTGCAAAGTTGTTGAGGTAAACACACACCTTTGCACCCCCGCTCACCTGGGGCACGTGGCTTTTGACTTCTGGTCCCTCTGCAAAGCAAAGCTACTGAGAGCACTGCGATGAATAGAAGGAAACCACGACGCACCATTTATTTCTAGATCTCCTGCTTGAAAGAGCACGCGGCCTGCTGCCATTCCGACTTAGAGCTATGAAGTCGGGCCCACAGAGAAATACACGGGCGGCACCACACTGCCAAGCCCTGGCCTGTGTTTTCTTTACAAGCTGTCCCTCCTGGAGCCCCCACTTGTCTCTGAAGCGGGCAACAGTCTCTTGAGGCCTTCAGAAGAGAGATCTACTCAGAGAGTTTACCAGAAAGGCTGGCGTGGAGTTTACCCGGCACCGCATAGGAGAGCAGCACCGACAGCAGAAGTTGGGGCACGTGTTCTCCACGAGCAGCCAGACAAAGGACCCTACTGCCGCCCTCGGAAGCTTGAGGGGAACCAGCCCGCAGAGGTCCTGAGCACGCTGCTCTGCCTGATGCTCTGCAAGCGCTCTGGCTGTGACCACACCACAAACCTCAGCCATGCGGTTGGGGTTTCATGTGTGGTCGCCATCGAAGAGTTAATAGAAATCGAGGCTTTTGCCCAACTCTTTCTCGTCAGTTACACACAGATCTGCACGGCCAGAAAAACAAAGGCCACCGAATTAAGCAGTGAGAAACAGACGACATAACTAAATTGACAATTCCCCACCCCCCGCAAATGCCAATGGCTATTTTTATTTAAGGGTGAATGTGAGCTAAGAAGACAGAGCATTTTCCAGAATAACTGAACTTCATAACTGAAAGTTCTTCGGGTCCAACCCTGCCCGTCATTTAATTGTTGGAGAGACTCTGACCTGCAGGAAGGAGGGACATGCCCAGCTTTAACGGCACTGCTCTCAGGATCCGAGAAGACAAGTTACAGTTCTGCAGGAGACGCCACGAGGAGCTAGTAGTCTAACTTATTCCCTGGTCAAGCAACAGAGGAAAATGATGTTATGGTAGAAAACTGCACAGTAACTAAGAGTCTCTATAGACAGCACGCCCTCGGCTCTCCCAGCCACGGACTATCTCACACGTAATCACACGGGGTCATGTCATTCTTAACAATCGCCTTGTGGATAAAACAATACAGGTATTCGAAGCACATAAAGCGCTGTTTTGATTCAAAATGACTCTATTTTCAACTAAGCACTAAAAATGTCACTCATGTCAGAATAAAGGTATGTGCTGGCTTTCCCAGTTTCTGACTGGTCTCCTTTTTAACATGACAACCATTAGACCTCACTGCAGAAAAATCCCACCGTGCCTTGTTTACATCAGTATGAAAATCATGTCGTTATAGTCACTGCCTCTCATTTAACAAACATTAAATTAAGGCACATTTAACGTAGCTAAGTTGCATTAAAAGGTTTACTACTGAACCAAAACCCAAAATATGTTCCTAGGACAAACAAATCTGAATTACAAATGACCATGACTGGGTTTAGGATTTGAT
>NW_017731367.1:6483549-6503466 GCF_001890085.2 Hipposideros armiger | reverse complement strand
CCCCCCCCCAGTGTCTCCCTCTAACTAGATATAGCTCTAAATACTAAAACTTTAATCTCTGCACTGCTTGGTGAATAATTTTTATAAATCATTGGCTTTAGAAGCATGCGTGTGTGTGTGTGTGTGTGTGTGCAATGTAAATCAATATAGACTTAGTATCTTAAAAGCAAATGTTGTGTTGTGAGATTTCTTAAAGAAAAAATATTTTCTTTATTAGTATAGGAAAAATTGTATTGATTGATATTTCTCCTCTCAGATTTGCAGAATTCTACTAAGAATTATAAGGAACCACTTCTAATTAATTACATATTGGAAATATATGGAGATGCCTTGTATTCCGAAAAGAAGTGCAACAATACAGATGACATCCAGAAAAAATGGATTTTTGCTCAACACATATTTTTAGTTTATTACTCTGAGATACAGCATAATAATTCCTGACATAATTTGCTCATTCGAATATAGACAAACTTTGAATTCTTGTGGAGTAACTTTCTGTTTTGAGATAATTGTTGATTCACATGAAGCTGTAAGAAATAACACACAGAGCTTCTCTGACACTCTTCCTTCAAGTTCCCCCAATGGTAACATCTTGTAAAACTGCAACAATATCACAACCAGGAAACTGATATTGATGTCTGCAGTTCTCATGCACTGTGTGTGTGTGTGTGTGTGTAGGTGTGTGTGTGTGTGAGCATGTGTGTGCATGTGGGTGTGTGTGTGTGCGTGTGTGTTCCATTCTATACAATCCTACCACATGCGTAGACTCAGGTGACCACACGGAATCTCTTTCTAAGCAGTTTTGTTTTCAGTGCTTCATCTGGGCTTTATTTTGAATCCACTCAGGTCTGTATCTCTCAGGTTCTATTTCTTCTTTATGGCTTTCTGTTTCTTGGCTACAGTAACATGTTCATCTCTTCTTTGAATTTTATTGCCTCCTTGCTAGTGGAGAGCTTTGTCTTTGGTTTGCTTTTTGCGGCACATTTATCCTTTCCCAGGGAAAGACACAAATATAAACAGACATTCCAGCGTGCATTCACGGGGTTTTTAAAGACACCAGTGAGAATAGATTAATATAAATACTAAGCTTAAAAACTGTCATAAAAGCTCAGCCTTTAAAATTGGCTTATTAAAATATTTGTTTTTTTAAAGCCCAGATTTAAACTAAAGTTATGAGTTATAGTGCTCTGCTCACAGAGGTTACTTTATGATCTCTTTGCCAGGCAAAAGGAATCTGGCATCTGTGCGCCTCTGCAGGATACAGAGCAGTAAGCATGGCGGAAACTGAGTTCTTTCAGGCTCAAAACTTGTGTGAAAATAGTACCGTATTCGGGGAAGCTCAAGACGGACTGTATTTCAAACGACCTCCAACAGCCTCTCTCAGAGCCCCGTGCCTCCAGCCCCCACTCAGGTCAGACCAGTTGCAGGGCTTTTCTTTCTGTGAGATTGAAAGAGTAACTACTGATATTTAAGGGAACAACGTCCACGTCACGAGGTCAACTCCCAACGTGGATCTTACTGGTTTTATAACAAAACATTGCTTATATTGAGTTGTCGGAAAAGTCATGATGTAATTTTTCTGTTTTTCATTGCAAAAATGCGTCATGACTTTTCTGACAACCCAGTAATTCAGGGACCTGTCTTTCACCCTACACCTTTTGATGAATCAAAGCCCTGCTGACATTCTTTGTTTCAGTTCTCCACGGGGAATTAACTGGGCTTTTTTTGAGACCAGCTAGCATTCCAAATATAGCACTTAACACACACCTCCAAGAAGTAAATGTGCAGGAGGAAAGAGCTTACACAGATTGGATGGTGAGCGTGTCGCACTCTGTTCTCCAAAGTAACCACAAGTTCTCAGGGAAAAAAACACCACCAGAAAACCGTTGGTTTGTTGAGCATGGTCACCTACTGAAAATCTGTTCATAGTTTGCAGAAGTTAGATGTTTTCTTTAACCACAAAGCAGGAAAAAAGGGGGACTGTCCAATAAGTAGTGGCCACCTGCCCTGGCCCTGCAAGCCCACGCCTCTCAGCCTACCCCTGAGCCTCAGGCATTTAACGAAAATACTGAAAACTCCTCTGAGAGTCTTCAATTAGATGAACCCAGCTGATCGTCCAAAGACCCCAATTTATTGCCTACCTGTGATTTTAAATAACAGGCCAGAGAAGAAAGTCAGGGTAAACAGCAGAACCGGCCATACTCCACCATTTCCTGGGTTTCTCTTTATATCAAGGCACAATTTAGGCTTTGTCTTGCTGCTGTTCATCTAGACACAGCTTTTCCTCCACATACGTGCAAACATCTCACGTTAGACATTAAAATCACATACCATTTACTGAGAGGTCTAGAAATCCTTTCCTGATACACACAACTCATGTTTCTTTAAAAGGTTACAAATAAATAACAAATGCCACTTAGCAACATTCTCGGGAAATCAAACCAATGCTGACTGTACTTACAGAGACTAAATGGATTAAAAACAAAAGGCATGCAAAGTGTTTGTCTAATATGCCTGATAAGTGAAAACAAGGTGTGTCCAGGGTCATTCGAGTGTCTAGAACTTCCATGTTGCCCTCCTCTCTTGTGAAGAGAGGGTATCTATCTATCTGCCTAAAGAAACTGGTTTATCCGAACTAGTCAGTTATGTTCAAGCATATAAAAATAAAAACAAATGTGCCCTCATATAGCTCATTTGCTCTCCAGCTGAATGTGTTAGCTGTTAAATTTTAAAGATTTTTCCAAACAAACGCTTAACACATCATTTATTTATTCCAAGTAGTGACTTTTATTTTATATAATCTTTCATTGTGATCTATGTCTGATTCTCTAAGTTTTAGGCATGCAATGATTTTGTAATGAAAAAAAGAAAAACAACTTAAAAGTGACCCTACTAAATTTTGCATGAAGGTATATCTCCTGGTATTTGTTTTCAGTAATTTCCTGGAGGAAGATCTTAAGGATAATTCTGTTGACATTTTCCTTAAACAAAGCTACATGAGTATGTTTTTAAAAGACGCCATTCCTCATCTGTTTGTTCTTGTTTCAGATGTGCTGTAAACCATGGGTGGTATAAAAGGGTGAATGGACTTGACTAATGGAAGCTCATAATTTAGACAGCAAACCCCAGAATTAATGTATTACCCCACTGCAGCATTTCAGTACTCAGCCAACCCAAACTCTCTTTCCGAGAGAAATACGTGATTGGGACGCTTTCCATCTGCTTTGACAAAGATAGGAGAAGATTCCCATAAGTTATGCTCTGCCGAAATTGTTTGTTCAAGACCCATAAAATGATCATTACTTTACAGGGTTATTTCTTCAGAGAATTTTCAGTGGCACCGAAATAAAAATTGAAAAAAAGGAAATCCACCTGTGCTAGATCAGCCTTTCGTGGGCACAGCGAAAACGTGTGCAGCTATGAGGAAACCACATAAAAAGTAGATACGTTTGGGGGAATGGGCGGCTTCACGCTCCCGGCTAATCTAAATTCCCTCTGTGCGAAGTAGAGACTTTTATAAAAAAGAAGAAAAGTAAGGTGAGCAAGAAACTAGAACACACTGCGTGGGGAGGGCTTGCCCCCACCCGAGTAACTTGCACGCTTGCACTGCCCGCGAGAGCCGCCGGCCCCACAGTCTCTGGAAAGGACGGCGCCTCCGCACTTACAGCTCGTCTAAAGGGGTTTCCAAGGTGTCTGGTGAGCAGGCGACGGGGCAGCGCGCCGTCAGCACTCTTCCAGGGAAAACCCAACTTCCAGGGCCCTCGGCAGCTGGGTCCCTTTCGCCGGCTTCTGCTCAGGGCTCGGCCTGCACCGGCTCCCATTCCCCAGACCTGTTCCCCAGCCTGGATCCCCGCGCTCCGCTGCCCCGCAGGACGCCGCCGGGACGCGGCGGGCAGAGCCCCCTCCCCGCGACTCTCCAGGTTCAAGGCTGGGACCAGCGGCTCCCGGCTCCCAAGTCCGCTCCACCTGCCTGCGGGCAGCCGGGGCTCCCAGGGGCGGCGTCTGCCCCGGCCTCTGCCGGGCGGTCGGCACCCATCAGCCTCGGCCCCGGCCCCGGCTCGCGGGCTGCACGGGCCACGGAGCCGCCAGCGCGGGGCAGCTGCTCCCGCCCACCCCAGGCAGACCCGGGCGCCGCCGGGCGCGCCTCCGCTCCCGCCAGCCGGCCGAGGCTCAGGCCGGGACGCCCCGCGCGAGCTGCCGGCGAGAACCAGGTGCTCGCATCCCGAGAAGAGGCCGAAGCCACAGCCAGCACGCCTCGGCTCGGGCGGCTGCCCCGGCGGCCGGCGCTCTGACGGACGCAAAGGGCGGCTGGTCCGCCTCTCTCCGCCCCCGGCCGCCCCGAGCACGCGGCTCCTCTGAGGCTCACTCCCCCGACGGTCGCCCGCATACCCGCCCACGGCGCCAAGGACGCCAAAGGCGACTGTCGCCAGTCCGCCCATTCCCGACCGACACCCGGCACGGAAGCCGGCAAAGGGCCCCAGGGGCGCCCCAGGGACACGGGAGCTTCCCAAACCGCCCCCATCCGCTGCCAGCGGGGGGAGACGCACCCCGTCTGCGCCGCCGCTGCCCGCCGGGCCTCCACGTGGAGGGACGCGCGGTACCTACCCCGGCGCGCGGGTCCGGGCGCGGGCGGCGCGGCGCTAGTGCGAGGCGGACATGGACCACGCGCCCTCCATGCGCCACACGGAGAAGGCGTAGCTGAGGCGCTCGTGGGCCACGTAGCTGCAGCTGGTCATCTTATTGTCCATCTCGTCGCTCTGCAGGACCTGGTAGAGGAAGTCTATGTACCTGGCGGCCAGCTTCAGCGTCTGGATCTTGCTGAGCTTGTCGGAGGGCAGCGTGGGGATGATCTTGCGCAGCGCGGCGAAGGCCTCGTTGAGCGACTGGGTGCGCTGGCGCTCGCGCACGTTGGCCAGGATGCGCTGGCTCTGCAGCTCCTCGAAGGACTGCGCGCTCGGGCTGCCCTTCTTGCCGCGCTTGCCCGGGGTCGGGCTGCCATCTTCGCTCGACTTCTTGCTGTAGCGCCGCTTCCGGCCGAAACGCTTGGGCTGCCGCTCGAGCTCCTCCTCGCTGGTCCCCAGGCTGTCCACGGGGGACACGGGCGAGCTGGAGCCCTCCTCCATGGCGCCCGCCCCGGCGCGCGTGGGGCTCGGGGCGCCGGGCGCCGAGCGCGCGCCGCCGGCCAAGCCCGCGGGCGCCGAGCACACGGTCTCCGAGTTGCTCGAAAGTCTCTGATTTCAAGGCCGGCTTGTGCAAAACCGAGGTCTCCGGGAGAGGAAGTTATTCTAACTTTTTTGGAAACTCTAGCCGGGCTGGGTTGCTAAATAGTTGTCAGGAGCGAGGGCGGCGCGCTGATTGGCCGCCGCGACCGGGGGCCGGACAAGTTCTGGGGCCCCCGCCGGCCGCCCCCGCCCCCCGGCGCGGCACTTTCAGTTTTGCCTCCCCCTCTGGCCCGGGCCGCGGCTGGCACCCCGGAGGCCCGGCTCCTTGCGTGCCGCCCGCGCCTCCGCCCGGGGTGCTGGCCACTCTGCGGCCGCCCCGCGCCCCGGGCTCCGCAGACCGGGCTTTGTCTGCTCTTTAAGCCTGGAGAGCGGGGCCCCGCCGGGCTGAGGGCGCTCTCCCGGGGTGCGAGGGGCCCGGGTGGCGAGTCTTACCCTCGCTACGCTCCCGGGAGGCGAGGACGCGGCAGGGAGCCCGGGACCCGTGTGCGCCTTGGCTGCCCCTGGGTGCGCGGCGAGTCCGCGCCGCGGCCCTCACTCTCGGCCTGGGGTAAGGGACCTGCGCGGGCAGCGGCCCGGGTGCCCTGGCCGCGGGCGTGGGGACACTTGGGTCCCCGTGGAGACGCCGCTCCCCACGCCCGCACCGAGAGGATCCGTGGAGACGCCGCCGGCGTTGCTCAGGCCGGGTGGCGGGGGCCGTTTCTCGCCCCAGCTTGACGAGGAGCCCAGGCTCCGACGCCCTTCGCAGACCCTCCTTGCAAGCGCCTTAAAACTCAAGCGCCACCGCGAGCCTCTGCGGGAGCGCCCGGTGCCCGCTTCACGCACCTGCCCGGCCCTGCCTGGGGGCCGGGGTGCAGGCCGGGGGCGCCCGCTAGGCCCCCGGCCGCGTACCCCAGCCGCCGCGGTTCCCCTGCGTTTCGCCAGCCGGCAGTGGACGGAGCGGAGCGGGGGCGGGGGAGGCCTGGGCAGCTGCTTGGCCTCCCCTGCGCTGGACGCCCCCGGGCAGGAAGGCTCGGGGCAGCGAGAGCGCGGGGCCGGGCCTCGGCGGGCGACACCGTGGACCCCGGCCCCGCGCCATCTGGACGCCGAGCGCGGGCGCGTTTGAAGTGGTTCGGGGGCTCTTTGTTCGCCAGGCCGCTCTGGCTCGGGGCCTGGAGGTGGTTTACGGCTTCGATGCCTTTGAACCTATTCCCAGGTGACCCGGGCTCAATTAGGCCCGGGCCTGAGCGGGGCTGTCAGGAACGCCGCGTGATCAAGGGCGGGCCGGGCCCTTTTATTGAAGTTGAACTCGGGGCCGGCGCAGCGCTGGGCCTGGGCTGCTGCTCGGGCCGCGGGCGCGCCCGCAGTCGGCGAGCGGAGGCAGCGCGCTGTGAAGCGCGGGCCCCCACACCAGCGTGCCCGCGTAACGGCGAGTTGTCTGTAGTTCCCTCGGGCCCGCGGGCTTCGCGGCCCCGCGACTCAAGGGTCCTCTGGAGTCGCCGCACCCCGCCTGGCCGCTCCCTTCCCCCTGCACTGGGAAGGCCCGGGTTTATCCAGCTCAGCAAAACAACTTCCGAATCTCTTTCTTTAAAATTACAAAAAGTAAAATAAGGAACAAAAGAGAGCCAGTGGAGTCTGCTACCTCGGGGTCCTTGGGGGCGGGGGGGGGGGGCGCAGCTCCGCCTGCGCTTTGTGCGTCCTAACTGGCCCGCGCTCCAGGCTCGCCCTCCGCTGACCGCCCCGCTCAGAGCAGGGCCACCGAGATTTGCTGCTGTCCTACTAAGGAGCGTGCCACTCGCGGTGGGGAGTCTTAGGACCCAGGCCCGGCTCTGGCCCAGCTGAAACTCGCCCAGTGACACCCCACACGCTGTCTCTTCTGCTGCTGAGGGACATCAGGACAGCCCTGGAAGTCAGATCTAAGAGGACATCATCTGCTGAAATTGCAGCAGTGACACCAGGAGGGTGGAGCTGACTCAGAAAGGGCTGACACCTAATGTCCAAGGCACAGGTCACACTCGGGCAAGATGCTCCTTTAAAATCCCTTCAGAGATTTCCTGGAAAAACAGCCCAGGCGGGCGGACAAGCCTGCATTACAATGGTTCTCCTATTGTACGTGCAGTCACCACAACCCTCTTAGGAGCGCGGCTCCTCCGCGTGTGTGGCAGGTGGGTGGGCGCCCACTCTCTCTCGGTCCTTCCTCTAGGGCCCTTCCTGCATTGCAGGGGATGGGAAGCTAAACGTGGCCTTTCTGACTTGGGCCCCGAGTGGGTGCCGTGCCTTGTGGCAGGATGTCCTTGTTAGCCCAGTGGTGGAGAGGTTTGGTCTCTGGCAGCGTGTTCACAGGATGTCCAGGGGTAGGGTACCAACGTCGGTTTTTCTGGAGTGGTGGCTCGGGAGCTGGAAGCAGTGGCGGCAGCAGCCCCCTGATTCGGGGCAGGCCTGGGGTCACTGCTTCCCTGAGGCAGCAGCTCCAAGTGCGCAGTCCGGTTTGGACGTCAGTCCCAAAAGCTCCACCTAGAGCCTACTTACTCAGCTCCACAGCAATTCCATCACGGCCTCTAGTAAGTTGTTTTCTTCCCGAAGCGGCCAGTGTGGGTCCTGTTCTCTACAACGGAACCCTGACGGAGATACCCCCACTCTGCCTGTGCCGTGGAAGAGGGGACTCTGGGGCTCCCCCAGGGCGTGCTGTACTCCTGTCATCACTGTCCTGTGCCTGTGAGGTGCAGCTAACACTGGCCTTTGGCACATTTATAAACGCCTAAGACTTAATCAAACTTGTTCTTGCAACCAACTCACAATATGATATTTTTTTCACTTGAAATATATACCAAATTTCAATTAAAAAACAACAATGGAAAGATCAACCATGAAATAAATATAATGGGAGGAGAGAAAACGGGGTTTCGGGGCTGGGACAGAAGTCAGGCACCTCTGCATAAAACGTGTTTTGTAGATTTGACTTTTACATAATTATAAAAAAATACATCAAAATGAATAAAATAGAAACCCCTAAAAAAATCAAAAGCAAAATCAAACAAATTGCACCTAATTTTGTATCATTTTGGTGGCTTAACCTTGCAGACGGGAATAATTTAAGATCACTTTAAAGCTCTATAATTTGAGTATACATCCCGAGTGGGTTATAGTCTAAAGGGAAAAAAAAACTGCAAAAAAGACTTAGAATGTTTTTGGTATTCACGTTTCTCGTGACAATATTGCTATTGTTATTCTGAAACTACAAGCTAAAGCAAATAAGTAATTATGTTTATATCTTTGGGAACCAAGATTCCCGGCCTGAAAGAAGAGAGGCACATATATAACAAAATGAAAGAAGCTAGATCAGACTGTGACGCTCTAAATTCGTTGGACAGGTCAGTGTGAACTCATGGGGTGTGTTCCCTTAAACAATGTGTGTCCTGGCCCTGACCGCTGAAAAGACCCACAAACACTGGGCAACCCCGTGGCAGTGAGCTCCGCTGGTGCCCAGACTGCGGCCCCTCCCAGAGGCAACGGCTGGCTTAAGGGCAGCGGCAAATGTGCACGAGGAGCCTGGGGCACCGCGAGGTGCCAGGAAGCAAGGAAGCGACGGTGGCTGCTGGGGTCGTGTCAGAAGGACTCACGAATGGACCCAAACATGGACTCACAGGCCAAAGATGGCACAAGACGTGTCAATAAAAATAACTGCAAGGGATGGAAACATGTTGGAGGGTAAAAGCCATGAGTTTATAATGTCAGTCAAATAAACGTATCCGTCACCTTTAGTTGACAACAGGACAGTGACTCACGATGCTGACACTCAGTAAATGAGGTAAAGATTCGAGTATGTCACCAGCCTTCCTTATCGAATTCTGCCTCCAAGTGACATAAGATTTGCTACACAGTGTTTTGCTCCACAGATGTACTTTGGATAATATATGGAGGCGGAACATTGCCATTCTGCACACCTCATCCTGGGTAACTCATCTGCTGAGTTAAGACTTGGGCCTGGAGACAAGACCAGCGGCCGCCGTGAGGGCTTCCTGCCGAATCGCCTCATCTCTGGCCTCCAGCTCCCGCATCTCCAGGAAATCCCGGGCACGTGGCTCAGACAGGTAAACTGGTGCCATGGGGACGTGGGCAGACCCGGCCCCTCCTCTGCTCAGAACCTGGGCGGTCCTCTCACTCTGTGTAAAAGTCCGTCCGGACACCATCTGTAAGGCCTGCCCAGCCTGGCCATGAAGATGCCCCCGACGGCTCTGACCTTGTGTCCCCGAGGCTGGCCCGCTCCACCCCAGCCACGCCAGCCTCCCAGCAGCTCGTCCCCCCGCAGTGTGTGCACCAGCACTAGAGCCACCCAGACAACCAATTGGCTGACTCCCTCACATCCTTCAAGTCTGTCCTGGGTATCTGTCACCTCACAAACCACCTGTTTCATCTGCTCACCACTGCATAGAACAGAGGTCTGGACTGTGTTCGGCTGGGTGGGTTTCCTGGCAGTCCTGCCTGGTGCCACCCCTGTGCCTGTGGTCATCTCGTGGCTCAGTCACAGACCTGGTGGTTGGAAGGCTGTCACTAGGGCACCTTGGTTCTCTATTACGTGGCTTCTCCAGCAGGTCAGCTTAAGCTCATCCTCGTTGTGGTTTCAAGACTCCAACCACAGCCCAAACCCAGTGCAGGCCTCACTGCACAGGCTGTCAAGCTTTTGTCTGTACCGTATTCATTCATGTCCCATGGGCTAAGGTAAGTCACATGGCCAAGCCCACATTCAAGAGTTTGGCATTGAAAAGTTGAGTGGCAGCTGTGTATATGCATGCATGCATGCACGTGTGTGTGTGTGTGTGCGTGCGCACGTGTGTGTGTGCATGCATTTTGTGTGCACGTGTGTGTGCATGTATGTGTGTGCACACACATGCATGTTGGTGAAGGCGGCCTGTTGTCACCCACAGACCTACTTTAAGATGATCACTTGGGGGCCCCATCATATTTGGGGAGTGACCCCTGCAGTCACCGGTATTTGTCCTCTTTTCCTTGTGGCTGGCCACTCTCTCCGGAGAGGAACTCAGCTCCCTCCTGTCTGGGACGTCAGCCTGGGCTCCAGGGTCCTGGGTGCCAAGGGAGGGAAGGGGCCTGGGCAGAGCTCTCAGCACCAGAATGTGGATTTTCACCCATTTACCCTGTTTTCAGGTCAAGCCTTTGCACTTCCTCTCCGTGCTGCCTGGTAACCCCAGTCTGAACTGTCTCTGGCTCAGATTCTCCAAAGTGACTTGTATGCCTTCTAAGGTTGGGGGAGGGTTGGCACCTGGCTTCTTGGGATGGGATGGGGATGCTGGAGACGTGACTGGTCTTGACATTGAGCACGGGGCAGGGCGCGTCTGCGGGGAGACGAGCCCGCGGGCTTCTCGGTGGTGCCGCAGGCCTGTGCTCTGGCTGCATGGCAGCTGGGTCGGTCACCACTCCTCAGCCTCAGTCCACCTTCCCAAGTATGTCTGCTTCAACTCCTCTCCTATCTGTCCAAGCTCTGGGTTTCGCTTCTTTGGTTCCTTTATTCCGATTTAGATGGATTTAAAGAAGAGAGGAGAAATAAACGCATGCGTGCAAGTCATCATTTTTCATTGGCAGTTGCTTGCAATTATTATTAAAGTGCTAAAAGCAAGAGCAGAAACAGCAGCCGGGGGGGGGGTGGCATTGCTGCTCCTGACCTTGGTGGGTGCCAGGTGGACTTGGAAGCCAGGTCACCCTGTGACTTCCTGCATCTGCCCAGTTCCAGTGGGCAGCCACTCACCCCTGATCCCTCAGGGTGGGAGATCTGAGTGGCCAGCTATGAGCTGGCCAGAGTGAAAACCCCTGTAAGGACCTAGGAAACCGAGGCCCTGAGAGTGCTAACCCTCCCCCCCACCTTTCTGCTCCGCTGATGGGCACTCATGTGCCCGGTGGGGATGGCGCTGGGCTCCCCCACAAGCCTACCTCCCTGTCCTGCTGGGAAGGCCTCAGCACGGCTCTCCTGTGTTGTTCTAGGGGTGGCTGGGTTTAATTTAGCTTCGTTTTAATTCATGAAGCAGGAAAGCTTGTTTTCTCCCCCCCGCACCCCCGGCCCCTTTTGTAAGAAATGCAACACATAAATACGAGTCCTGATTACCCAGTGGAAACCTCGCATCCACTGTTTAATACAACTTGAATGGACATTTGCTCTGATGGTTCCTTTAGGCTCTCACTGTCTGCCCCGTTTGTTTTATATCTTCCGCCCGCTCCTCTTCCCACCCCGGGCCCCTGCTCTTCAGACAGAGCCCAGCAGACCCTGTTGACTAGGATGGGGGAGAGCGAACAGGACACGTGGTCGACATGTCTCCCCACCGAATACTGTGGTTACGCCCTAATAAAAACATGCACTTCTTTGTATCTGTGGGAAGAAATTAATCTAAGAGACCATTAATACAGCGCATTGTAATTGCTTGTCACTCACGGTATGTTTAACACTGTGCTTAGAAGTGGAGCGACAGCCAGGTGGACACACCTGCAAAGAGCCCGCTGAGGGCTGTAGTAAAGAACCCAGGCGGAGGGGAAGACAGAGGGGAGCCCAGGTGAGGCCAGTAGGTCGGGGTGTCGGGAGAGACTTCAGCAGAGGGTGAGTGGGTCTGCCAGGCAGAGGCAGAAAGAAGAACTTTCAGACAAGAGGCGAGATGTGTCAAGACGCACAGAGATGAAAAAGGTATCGGTTCAGGGATGAAAAGTTTCCCTCAACGGGTTGGTTCCGTGGCTGGGAGCTCAGGTCCCAGTGGCCAGCACTGTCTTGGTCACAGGTGATGCAAATGCAACCCGTATCTGCTTAACAGATTCACTACTTGGGAAGCTCAGGTTCAGCTGGCTTCAGGTGTAGCTGGATCTGGGGGTTTCAGTGATGCCATGTCCTTCTTTTCCCACCCCACCTTTCAGCTCTGCTCCTCTCTACGTGTGAGCCTGAGCTCTCTCACTGCCAGCGGCCCTCTTGTTCTCCTGGGACAGCAACGCTATTTAAACAGTCTTTCCCTCTTGCTCCAGCAGAGCCGGACATGGGACGTTGACTGGCTGGACTTCTACCATGTGGCAGGGGAACTGGGGGCCCCGATCAACCAGCTGTGTTGTGTGGTTGTTCCCATGATGGCATGGACCAGAAGGACAGGCTTGTGGACCTGAGGGTGGGAGGTTCCTGCTGGAAGAGACGTCAGGCCGATGAACAAGGCGTGTCCACTGCAGTGTGTGGAGGACCGTGGAGGAAGGGTGGACTGAGCCAGCTGACCTGGGAACCAGGGAACCAGGGAACCAGGGAACCAGGGAACCAGGGAAGGGCGGTGCTGGGTGGTGGTGCAGGGCCTGTGTGGAGGGAAGGAGGCGGATTTCAGAGACAGAAGCTTAGGGTTTGACTTCTCTTAGCATAAGTGTGACCAGCCTGAGTTAGGCCTGGGATTAAGTAGGCAGGTTACACTCACCCATTTCCTCTCTTGCATATATTATAATTATCTTTTTGCTTTTAGATACACTAGTTGGGAACAAGGGGGCATGCAATTTAAATGCTGTTTTATCATGTAAGAAAAAAATTAACACGGCCCAGCCACAGCAGCAGGTGTGCGGAAAAGCAGAAACAGAACAGGACGGGGTGGCGGCAGGATTCTGTGTCTTGTCACTGACTAAGGAGGGACCTTGGGTTGGCTCCCTCCTGTACGCGGGACTCAGTTTCCCCTCTGAAATAACAGGCTGGGATAAATGATCCCTCCAGTCCCCTTAACATGACGATGTCTAGGTTCTGTTTTCAGAGACTGAAGTCCCTGTTTGGGAACTTAAAATTCATGTCACACTTTGATGCTTAGTTGCGTTTTACAAAGGAAGGGGTACTGCTGAGACATGGGGAGTGTGGCTTTTCTTTAATCTGTCTGAATAATGTGCAGAGGAGCCCTTGGTGACCACACATGCCCCGACCCCTCATAAAGTCCCTGCTCAGTGGTGGCATAGCCATAAACTTTCCTGAAAAGGTCATGTGAATTTATTGTCCCCAATACTTTATAATTAGAAATTATGGTCTCTCTTCCGCATGACACTTTTGAGTTTTAGCAGATCTTAAATTAAAACTATATACTACATGTTTTAAAACGTTCTTCAGAAAACTCTAAATTCACGAGTCGAAAAATTTGACTTAAAAGGGCCTGAGCGCTTATATAAATAAACACACAGGTTTAACCCAAAATGTTATAAGGAATAAACTTGGAATTAAACTCGTGTGTTAAAACTCTGATTATATCTTGAATACAAATATGCATCAAAGCAGTCTTCTGGGGGAAACGCTTCGGGGTGTACGGCAAGTTTCTCTTTTCTGGAGCTCAGCAGGGCCATGGGGAGCAGGCCTGCTGAGCTGTCCCCAGTGACCAGGACAGAGAGCAACTGCATGTCTGTATTTAAAGAAGAAAATGCCTCTCTCTCTCTCTCTGTGTGTGTGTGTGTGTGTGTGTGTGTGTGTGTGTGTGTGTGTGTGTTTACTTAGGGATTTGCAGGATTTGCAGCGAGGTGTAACTTCTCTGGGCTGCACATTTTTAAAAAGGTTTCTAATTATTTCACTTGACTCCTTTTTCCCCACTTTATTTCTTTATCTCCTAGCAGGGAAGATGAATAAAGAACAACCCAGGAGTCCCCAAGACTCCCTTTCTCACCAATAAAAATGGAGGGCCCTGGGTTTCCTCCGGCTGGAAACCTGCTCGGGGCCTGTGGCCTGCCGGCTCCACTCTTGGGGCCCTGGTGACTTTGCCCTCGTCCTCTTCAAAAAGGCCCTCACACTCTGAGGAGATGCTATCTGAACTCAGAAAATAAAGTGACACTAGCTTTACTCTATTTTTTTTTACTGTCACATATTTTTTCCCCCGAGGGAAAGTTAATGAACACCAATATCGAAGGATGGACGTGTCCCCTATTTTTCTGGGCCACACAGGAGTATTTTGTATGTAAAATGTGTTATGCTGTTAGGGTTAAACGGCGGCATAAGTGCTCCTTTGCCCTTGATGCATTCTGAAATCCGCGGCCAGCTAACTCACGACCGAGCGGCTTACGCCACGGTCTACTCATATCTACTCTGTCCAGCCTGGGCTGAACAGGCTCGCAATTTAAAAGGAAGAAAATGTTTGCATTAATTTTTAATTTTTAAAATTATTTGTGTAAGGAATCTGGAATATTGTGTTTTCTTCTAGGAAAATGTCACAAGTAATATTTTGGCATCTAATCAATAACAATACAAGTAGTGGGAATCTCAAATAACTATATTACCTTTATGCTCAAATGTAAGGAAGATGATCAGCTGATGAAGAGGAAGAGGGGGAGAAGGTGAGGGACCTGATAACATCAAGTAAAAAAACAAAGAAACAAAAACAGCCTGCGAGTACACTGCTGATGTCAGCGGGGAACTAGCCCAGTTTCCCACGTGATCACGTCTTCCTCTAACTCCCTTGTCTGTCTTGAGACACTAGGTCCTCAGCCAGCCAGCAAGCACGTCCCCCATCCTACCAGGAAAGTGGGTCTCAGTATGAGATGGAGAACTGGGTCCCATTCTCATCTTTCTCATCAACCATTTCTTAAAGGTATCATATACCTACATACAATAAAATGCACCCATTTGAAGTTTAAAATGTGACGCCTTTCGACAAACGTGGGACTTTTCCATCGCTCCCCAAGGCTTCCTGTGCCTTTCGCAATATGTCTCCTTCCCCTCCCCAGCCACCAGCAACCACCAGTGTAATTTATGCTCTGTTTTGCTTTTTCCAGAAAGTCATCCAGGACATAGTCTTTTGTGTCTGGCTTTTGACATGTGGAATAATGTTTTTAAGATCCAAACACATTGTTGCCTGTATCTACAGTTTGTCTCTGCTTGTTGCTGAGTAGTCTATGGTATGGGGACACCACAGTTTATCCATCCATCAGTTGATGGACTTTGGGGTTGTCTCCAGTTTTTGGCAATTGTGAATAAAGCTGCATTCAGGTCATTGCTTAGACATGTTTTTTTCTCTCTTGGGTAAATACTTAGGAGTGAAATTGTTGAATACTACGTAAATGTATGCTTAACTTTAGAAGAAACTGCCAAACTATTTTCCACAATGGTTGGACCATTTTCCATCCCAGGCAACAATGTATTTCTACCAACATATTCAGCTGTGGATGGCAATAATAATAGTAATAATAATAATAATAATAAAGCAAGATCCAAGATGGCAGAGTAAATAACCACCGTGCCTGCCTCCTTCCATTAACACATTACAATTACAGCTAAATTATAGAACAATCCACCTGGAGCACCATCTGAAATCTGGTTGAATAGAAGTCTTATAGCGAAGGATATAAAGAAGCCACAGTGAGACTGGCAGGAGGGGCAGAGACGCACGAACTGGGCTGGTCCCAAACCTTTGTGTGGCAGTTGAAAATAGGGCGGGATACCTTGGCAGGGGAGGTTCCCCCACAGGAATGAGGAACCCCAGCCCCCACTCCAGGGTCCCCAGCCCAGAGCACTGGTGCCGGGAAGAGGAGCCCCCACAACATCTGGCTGTGAAAAACAGCGAGGATTCTGACCATCCAGGTGGGAGGGAAGGCGGCGGGAAACCCAGACATCCTCTGAAACAGCCCACGCACAGATGCACTCGCTTGCAGACACTCACTCACCTTGGGCTCCAGCGGCGGGACAGTGGCTCGGGGGGTGTCAGAGACATACGGGGAGCAGAGTGAGATAGGTGGCTTCATGGAGAGGGCTGGAGGATAGTCACCATTTCCCTTTGAGGAGGTCTTCCTCCTGTGCAGCTGGCAGGCAGGCGCCATCTTTCCTGTGTTGAGCCGCCCCCTACACTTCCGGCTAAACCTGAATCTGATTGGTCTGGTGAGCTCCGCAGCTCTGTCCTGCTGACTCCCAGAAACCCTGCCACACCCAATTTGCATACAGCAGGAGGCTTTATCAGCAGTTGAACTTTAAGGGAGCTGGCAGGTGGCATCAGGCCTCAGGGTGTCCTGGCTTTTTGCAGAGCTACCCCAGGCCCGGTACGGGTGGTAGTCCTCCTCAGTTTGCAGAGTGGCCTCTCCCACGTGCCTACAGGGTTAGCACAGGCAGCGAACAACTGTGGATCGCTTTGGAGCTCCTATAAGGTAGTCTCTGGCAAGTTACAGGAAATGGGTGGCCTGGGCCTGCACAGAAACCCCTCCTAAGAGGCACCAGAACCAATGTACTGGGAGATTGGGCTCAGATCACAGCAGAACACCGCCCAATTAGCCCCACAAGTGGCACACACAAAGGGCAGTGTCAACAGGCACCAGAGCTCACTGGAGTGAATTCCACTCACTGGGGTAAACCACTCCCACAGTAGCCCATAAGCTATGTACATGGCCAGACCTCACAACCAATCAGCCTGAGGGTTAATCCCAACCACTGATGTGCCAATAGCAATCAAGGCTCAACTATAACAGGAGGGCACACACAACACACACAAGGAACGCGCCTGGGGCACCCAGAGCAGGTGACCAAGGAGACTGTGCCACTGGATCCTATAGAACACCTACCAGGCCACCTGGCCAAGACTAAGGGAAACATAGAAGATCTGCCTAACACATAGAAACATACACAGAGACGCAGCCAAAATGAGGAAACAAATACATCCCCAAATGAAAAAAAGAAGGGAAAAAAAAAAGGAGAGAACTCCAGAAAAAGAACTAAGAAATGGAGGCAAGCATCCTACCAGAGAAAGAGTTCAAAACAATTGTTATAAGGATGCTCAAGGAACTTAGTGAGAACTTCAACAAAGAGATAGCAAGCATAAAAAAAAAGACATAGAAACCATAAAAAAGAACCAGTCAAAAATGAAGAATACAAGAACTGAAATGAAGAATGCACTAGAAGGAATCACCTGCAGACTAGATGAAACAAAGGGTCGAATCAGCAATTTGAAAGACAAAATAGCAGAAAACACCCAATTGGAACAGCAAAAAGAAAAAAGAATCCAAAAAAGTTAGGATAGTTTAAGAGACCTCTGGGACAACATCAAGTGTAATAACATTTGTATCATAGGGGCACCAGAAGGAGAAGAGAGAAAGCAAGGGATTGAGAACCTGTTTGAATAAATAATGACTGAAAAGTTCCCTACCCTGGTGAAGGAAATAGACATACAAGCCAGGAAGCACAGAGAGTCCCAAACAAGATGAACCCAAACAGGTCCACACCAAAACATAATTAAAATGGCAAAGGTTAAAGACAAAGAAAGAATCCTAAAAGCAACAAGAGAAAGGCAACTAATAACATATAAGGGAGCTCCCATAAGACTGTCGCTGAATTTTCAACAGAAACTTTGCAGGCCAGAAGGGGTTGTCACAAAATATTCAAAGTGATGAAAAGCAAGGATCTATAACCAAGATTACTCTACCAAGCAAAGCTGTCATTTAAAATTGAAAGACAGGTAAAGAGCTTTCCAGCCAAGAAAAAGTTAAAGGAATTCGTTACCACTAAACCAGTATTACAAGGAATGTTAGAGGGATTTCTTTAAGATGAAAAAAGATAAAAAATATTAGTAATAAAATGGCAATAGTTACATATCTACCAACAATTACTTTCAATGTAAATGCGTTAAATGCTTTGATCAAAAATATAGGATGGCTGAATGCATAAGAAAACAAGCCCCATACATACTCTGCCTAAAAGAGATTCGCTTCAGATTGAAAGACATACACAGACAGAAAGTAAAGGGATGGAAAAAGGTATTTAATGAAAATGGAAATAAACAAACAAAACCTGGGGTAGCAATACTTATACCAGACAGAATAGCCTTTAAAACAAAGGCTATAACAAGAGACAAAGAAGGACCCAATAACCCCACTTCTGGGTATTTATCCAAGGAAACCCAAAATGCTACTTGGAGGGGACATGTGCATCCATATGTTCATTGCAACATTGTTTACAATGGCCAAGATGTGGAGGCTGCCTGGGTGTGTATCTAGGCAAGAATGGATAAAGAGGAGGTGGTACATATATAGAATGCAATATTGCTCAGCCAGGGAAGGAAATGGGTTCTTGCCATCTGTGGCAGCATGGATGGACCTCGAGGATACTGTGCTGAGTGGAGTATGTCAGACCGAGAAAGACATATGCAATGTGATTTTGCTTATATGTGGAATCTAAAGAACAAAAGCAACAAAGAAACAAATCAGAAGCAAACTCATAGATACAGAGGACATTGTGATGGTTGCCAGATGGGAGGGGGGTTATGGGTGTGGGTGAAAAAAGGGGAAGAGATTAAGAAGTGCAAACTGATTATTACACAGTAGTCATGGGGATGTAGGCTATAGTATAAGGAATATAGTCAATAATATTGTAATAACTATGTGTGGTGTCAGGTGGGTACTAGATTTATCGGGGTGATAGATGGGAGGAGGTTGGGGGGCAGTGTGAAAAAGGTGAAAGGATTAAGAAGTACAAATTGGTAGTTACAAAATAGTCAAGTAAAGCTTAGAGAATATAGTCAATGATATGGTGATAACTATATATAGTGCCAGGTGGGTACTAGACTAGTCAGAGGCATCACTGCATAAATTATATAAATATCTAACCATTATGCTGTACACCTGAAATTAATATAAAATAATATTGAATGTCAACTGTAATTGAAAAATTTAAAAGCGGTGGGGGGAAGGTGAATAAGAGGTCCAAATTTCCAGGTATAAAGCAAACAAGTCATGGGGATGTAACGTACAGCATAGGGAATATAGTCAATAATATTGTGATAGCGTGGGACGGTGTCAGATGGTTGCTGGACTTATCATAGTGATCATTTCTCTAGGTCTCTAAATTTTGAACAACTATGGTGTACTCCTGAAAGTCATATAATACTGTATGTTAGCTATATTTTTAATAAAAATATTTTTTTAAAAGCAGACGATAACAAGTGTTGACAAGAATGTGGAGAAATTGGAGCTCTCTCCTTGCTGGTGGGAATGGAAAATGGCTCAGCTCTGACAGACAGTGGGCGGTTCCCAACGGGTTGAATATAGAATGACCACATGACCCAGCAATTCCACCCCTAGATATACCCAAAGGAGTGGAAATGGGTGTTCCAACAAAAGCTTGTACGAAAATGGTCACAGCGGCATTCTTCATGATTCCCCAAATGTGGAAACAACCCAAATGTCCATTAACAGGTGAGCGGATAAACGTAGTGTGGTCCAGCCACACATGGGATATTACTCAGCCATAAAAAGGAATGAAGTTCTGATACACGCTACGATGTGGACAAACCTTGAAAACATGCAAGATGAAGGCAGACAGGGGAAAACGTCCCATGTTGTATGGTCCCATTTGCATGAAATATCCAGATTAGGCAAATCCACAGAGACAGAAAGCAGGTCAGTGGTTGCCAAGGGGCAGGAAAGAGGGTGTATTAATCGTGGTTTTTAGTTTCTGTGTTTTATGATGCTTTGACATCTTGGGGGCTTGCAGACCCGGAGAGGGATTGTCCGTCTCAGACTTAGCTGATCCCTGGAGATGGCAAGCACGCCTGAGAGCACACCTGTGATGAGCAAACTAACCAATCCTGGGTCCATGCCACTGTGCTCCTCATTTTATCAGACTCCCGCTGTCTACATACACTACCCTGCCCTGAGCCACCCAGGGCCAGTGAACGGCAGCTACAGACCACCTTACTGCCCAGAGCCTGCTCAGCTTGCCAGCCGTGCCCTCGCCCCTGTTCAGCTTTTCCTGAAAAAC
>NW_017731367.1:6479748-6483109 GCF_001890085.2 Hipposideros armiger | reverse complement strand
TATTATGAGGAATTGGCTAACACAATTACAGAGACTGAAAAACACCACAACCTGCCATCTGGCAGCTGGAGACCCAGGATGGCTCCGATGTAATTTCAGCCCAAAAGCAGGCAACCTTTGACCCAGCTCAGCAGGCACACAAGAAGCAAAAGGACTGAATTCCTTCTCCCTCCACCATTTCAGTTCCCATTGGGTTCTCAACAGACTGGATGAGGCCCAGACATTTCTGATGGCACCAAGTCAAATGCTAATCTCATCTGGAAACACCCTCACAGACACACCCAGAAATAACCCTTAATCTGGGAACCCCGTGGCCCAGTCAGGCTGACTCATCAAATGAACCATCACAGTGTATTCAACCACGATAGAAAATGAAAAGTCCGGTTCTCTACAGCTTTGCACCACTTGCTGTTGTCAGTCTCGTGAGTTTTAGCCACCCCAGTCGGTGCAGAGTACCTCGTGGTAATTTTATTATAATTTGTATTTTCATAATGACTAATGATGTGGGCATTTTTTTCTACCAAATGTCATTTTCGCTCTGAAATAGTTAGATTCACATACAAGTTGCAGACATCGCTCAGAACGTTCCCCTGTACCCTCCCTTCAGCCTCCTCCCACCTAACGAAACCAGAGCACAGGTGTGGAGACTGGGAAGAGAAGGTGGGTGCTGCGAACGACTCCACAGACCTAATTCCATGTCACCCGTTTGCCCACTGACGCTCGCTTTCCTGTCCAGGACCTGATTCTGGACACCACATGGCACGGAACCGTCAGAGTTGCTTGGTTCTCTCCAGTCTCTGACAGTTCCCCCTTTCTTTGTCTTTCATGACTTTGACACTTTTGACAAGCACCGGTCAGGTATTTTAAAGACTATCCCTCAAATTGAGTTCTGATGTTGCCTCACAAGTCAGCTGCGTTTCTACATTTCTGGCAAGAACCCCGCAGGAGTGATGCATGGTGTTGGCCTGTGACATGCCGGGGGTGCAGCTCTGATCGCTCAGGTCAGGTGCCTGCCAGGTTTTCTCCACCACAGTTACCCCTCTTCCCTTAGCAAGGAAATTCCTAATTCTGGGCTATCTTGTGGGGAGATGCTTTGAGACTAGGCAGATATCCATTTTTTCATCAAATTTTCACTCAATAATTTTAGCATCTCATCATGATTCTTGTCTGTAGCAACTATTATTATGTTTGCCTAAGTGATTATCTGTGTCCATCCTTTCTTCCACATTTATTAATTAGAATTCTACTATGGGGAAGCGTAGCTCCTGATCCCCCATTTATTTATTCAATTGTTTATTTATGTGGGTACTGACTCATGGATGTTTATTTCACACTAGGGGTTATTATCCGGTACTATCACTGTTTATTTTATGGCTCTAATTGTCCCAGCTGTGGTGGCTGGGACACACGGATTCCTGGGGATATGCCCCATCATTTTTCAAGCACATCTTTACTCTGTGGCATTACAATAATTTCCAGACAGGATGAACATCTTCCAATGTACCCCTCTGCCATTTGGCTGTCTTCTTTGCTGAAGCGCCTGTTCAAATACTTCGCCCATTTCTCATTGGGTCATTTGTCTCCTTGTTGTTATTAATTGTAAGAATTTTTAATAAATCCTGGATACAAGTTCTTGATTTAACATGTGTTTTGCAATGTTGTATCTCCCAGCTTTCTTAACAGTGTCTTTCAAAAAGCCACACTTTTCAATTGTGAAAGTCAAATTNTCATGATTCTTGTCTGTAGCAACTATTATTATGTTTGCCTAAGTGATTATCTGTGTCCATCCTTTCTTCCACATTTATTAATTAGAATTCTACTATGGGGAAGCGTAGCTCCTGATCCCCCATTTATTTATTCAATTGTTTATTTATGTGGGTACTGACTCATGGATGTTTATTTCACACTAGGGGTTATTATCCGGTACTATCACTGTTTATTTTATGGCTCTAATTGTCCCAGCTGTGGTGGCTGGGACACACGGATTCCTGGGGATATGCCCCATCATTTTTCAAGCACATCTTTACTCTGTGGCATTACAATAATTTCCAGACAGGATGAACATCTTCCAATGTACCCCTCTGCCATTTGGCTGTCTTCTTTGCTGAAGCGCCTGTTCAAATACTTCGCCCATTTCTCATTGGGTCATTTGTCTCCTTGTTGTTATTAATTGTAAGAATTTTTAATAAATCCTGGATACAAGTTCTTGATTTAACATGTGTTTTGCAATGTTGTATCTCCCAGCTTTCTTAACAGTGTCTTTCAAAAAGCCACACTTTTCAATTGTGAAAGTCAAATTTGTCACTTTTTCTTTTATGGTTTGTACTTTTCATAATATATCTGAGAAATTGCCTAAGTCAAGGTGAAAAGATCTTTTCCTATATAGGCGTCTAGAATTTTTATTGTATTTAGCTCTTACATTTAGGTGTGTGATTCCTTTAAAGTTACTTTTTGGATACAGCATGAGTTAATAATAATTGAGGTTCATTTCTGTTGCATATATTGATCTCTAATCGTCCCAGCACCAACTGCTGAAAAGGATATTTTTCTCAGTTGAATTTCCTATGCAAATTTGTAAAAAATCAATTGCCCCAAGTTCTGCAAGACTATTTGTGGACTATCTGTTGTGTCGTACTGGCGTGTGTGTCTGTCCTCACATTAACACCACACTGTCTCAGTTTCTGTAGTTTTCTGGTAAGTCCTGAAGCAAGGTGGTGGGAGTCCCCAACTTTGGTCTTCTTTTTCTGGCTATTCTAGGTCCTTTGTGCCTCCATATAAATTTTTAGAATCTGAATTCCCACACACATAAAAATGCCTGCTGGCATTTTGATTGGGACTGCATCGAATCTACAGGGCGAGGGTGAGGTTTAAAATGACAGAAATATACTCTCAGAGCTCTGGAAGGCAGACATCCAAAAGCAGGCGCCAGCAGGGCCACACTCCTTACAGAGGTCCCAGGGGAGGCGGCGTCCTTTCACCTCTTCTTGCTTCCAGCCACTGGGGTCCTTGGCTGGCCGTGGCCACATCACTCCAGGCTCTGCCTCTGCTTTCACGCGCCTTTGCATCTGAGTCTGTCTCCTCCACTGTGTGTCCCTTATAAGGAAGCCTGTCATTGGCTGTGGGGCTCACTTGTCCTCATCTCAAGACCCGTAACTGAATTGCACCTGCAGAGACCCTTTTTCCAAGGAAGGCAGCACGTTTCGGGGCTTAGGTATGTGGGAGCCACCATTCAAGCTAATGCACTGTATTCAGCATTCAAGCAATCATTTCATTTCAGCTGTTATTTTTTTGCCTCCTTTCATGGTAACTACCTCTTTTTATGCTCTACCCAACATGACATGATCCATGGGTCCCAAATCTC
>NW_017731367.1:6474799-6477833 GCF_001890085.2 Hipposideros armiger | reverse complement strand
GACACATGTATGTGTATAATGACATGTGTCCACCATCCTGGTGTCACCCAGAGTATTTCACTGCCCTAAGAATCCTCTATGCTTGGCCCATTCATCCCTCCCCCGCCTCTAACCCCTGCACCCACTGACTTTTTTATTGTCTCCATAGTTTTCCTTTTTCCAGAATGTCACAGAGTTGGAATCACACAGTGTGTAAACTTAGATTGGCATCTCTCACTCAGGAATGTGCATTTAAGTTTCCTTCATGTCATTTCATTGCTTGAAAGCTCACTTGTTTTTAGTTCTGAAAAATGTCCCACTGTCTGGGTGCGGCACAGTTTATCCATCACCCGCGGAAAAGCATCTTGGTTACTTCCAATTTGGGGCAATTATGAATAAAGCTGCTATAAACATTTGTGTGGGTTTTTGTATGAACATAAGTCTTCAGCTCCTTTGGATAAATACCAAGGAGCATACTTGCAGAATCATATGGTGAGGGTATGTTTAGTTTTTTAAGAAACTGTGGAACTGTCTTCCCAAGTGGCTGCACCATTCTGCATCCCCACCAGCAATGAAAGAGGGTTCCTCTGGCTCCACAGCCTCGCCAGCATTTGGTGGTGTCAGTGTCCAGATTTCGGCCGTTCTAACAGGTGTGTGGTGGTGTCTCACTGTTGTTTTAATTTGCGTCTCCCTAATGACATGTGATATGGGAGCATCTCCTCAGAGGCTTCTTTGGTGAGATGTCTGTCATAGTCTTTGGCCTATTTTTTAATCAGGTTGAATTTTAAGAGTTCTTTATATATTTTGGGTAACAGCCCCTTATCAAACTGCTTTTGCAAATATGTTCTCCAAGTCTGTGGCTTGTCTTCTCATTCTTTTAACATTGTCTTTTGCAGAATTTTTTAATTTTAATGAAGTCAACTTATCAATTATTTCTTTCATGTATTGTGCTTTTGGTGTTATACCTACAAATCATCACCATACACAAGGTCATCTAGGTTTTCTCTTATTTTAGCTTCTAGGTATTTTATAGATTTTTTTTTTTTTGCATGAGGATGTGCAGTTGTTCCAGCTCCAGTTGTTGAAAGGACCATCTGCATTGTATTGCTTTTACCCCTTTGTCAAAGATCAGTGGGCTCTATTTCGGGGTTGTCTGTNTGAAGTCAACTTATCAATTATTTCTTTCATGTATTGTGCTTTTGGTGTTATACCTACAAATCATCACCATACACAAGGTCATCTAGGTTTTCTCTTATTTTAGCTTCTAGGTATTTTATAGATTTTTTTTTTTTTGCATGAGGATGTGCAGTTGTTCCAGCTCCAGTTGTTGAAAGGACCATCTGCATTGTATTGCTTTTACCCCTTTGTCAAAGATCAGTGGGCTCTATTTCGGGGTTGTCTGTTCTATTCCATTGATCTTTTTGTATATTCTTTCACCAATAAGACACTGTTGTGATTACTATAGCATTATAGTATGTTTTCAAATTGAGTAATGTCTGCTTTCCAACTCTGTCCTTCTTCACGGTTGGGTTGCCTATTCTGGGTCATTGGTTTCTCCATATAAACATTATAATCAGTTTGTCAATACCCACCAAATAACTTGCTGAGATTTTAATTGGGAATTCATTGTGCCTATAGATTAAGTTTGGAAGAACTAACATCTTGACAATATTGAGTCTTCCTATATACAATATAAACATGGAATAGCTCTCCATTTATTTAGTTCTTCTATATCTCTCATCAAAGTTTTGTAATTTTCTTTATCTCCATCTTACACATATTTTGTCAGATCCATACCTAAGTATTTCATATTATTGGGGTGCTAATCTCAGTGGTGTGGTTTTCCATTTTAAATTCTGTGTGTTTATTGCTGACATATAAGAGCTGATTGACTTTTGTCCATTACCCTTGCATCCGACAACATTGTTGTAACAATGCATTAGTTCCAGGAGTTTTTTCATAGATTCTTTGACATACATGTCATCTGAAAACAAAGATTGATTTCTTCCCTCCCAATCTGTATACCTCTCATTTCATCTTCTTGTCTTATTGCATTAGCTAGGACCTCTGCTTTCACGAATCTGAAATACTAAACTCACCATAAAAGAGAAACATGGGCATTTGGGCCTCAATTTGTATTCAGACCCCACCACTTACGATAGAGACGTATACAGAGTTGTAATCTTGGACAAACAACTCCATCTTTCATAGACTTTTTCTTTTTTTTTCTTTTTGGTAAATTGCGATGATAATGGTATGCACCCCAATAAGCTGTAGTAATGATCAAAACAAACAATGAGAAATAAACAGTGTGGGTGTTTATTGTTCTCATTTTCATTCTCACATGTGCTGCCTTAAGTTTTCTAGGCCGTTTCCTTTTTTTTTTTTTTATTAGTTTCAGGTGTACAACGCAGTGTAATAGTTACACTTTTTACCTCTCAAAGTGATAACCTTCCTCCCCCAATCTGCCACCCCACTACCCTTCCCCCGATATCATACATATCTATTACAATTCCATTGACTCCACTCCCACACTATACTCCACGTCCCATGACTATTTATGTATTAAATTATAGTTGACATATAATATTATTCAATGGCAGCTTCAGATGTACAGTGCAGTGGTCAGGCCTCTACACCATCTATGAAGTGGTCTCCCTAACAAGACATGTAACCATCTAACACCCTACAAAATATTTACAATATTATTAATTATATTCCCCAAACTGTTTTCTCTATCCCTGAGGCCATATTGTAGCTACCAGTTTATATTGTCTCGTCCCTTCCCCTTCTCCCGCATCCCACCCCCTCCCAACTAGCAACCCTCAGTTTTTCCTCTGTGTCTCTGAGACTATTTCTGTTTACTTTGCTCGTTAATTCAGTTCTTTAGATTCCACATGTAAGTGAGATCATATGGTATCTGTCTTTCTCTGACTGACTTATTTCACTTAGCATAATGTTCTCTAGGTCCATCCATATCATTGCAAATGGTACGATTTCATTCTTCTTTATAGCTGAGTAATACTCCATTGTGTAAATGTACCACAGTTTCTTA
>NW_017731367.1:6468418-6470125 GCF_001890085.2 Hipposideros armiger | reverse complement strand
GTAGGGAAGTTCTCAGTCATTATTTCTTCAAATACATTCTCGATCCCTTGCTTCTTCTCTTCTCCTTCTGGTATTCCTATGATGTGAATGTTGTTGAGCTTCGATGTTGTCCCACAGATCTCTTAAACTATTTTCATTGATTTTTTTTCTTTTTTTCTTTTTTGTTGTTCAAACTGGGTGATTTCTGCTATTTTGTCTTCTAAATCACTGATCTGATCCTCGATTTCATCTAATCTACTGGGGATTCCTCCGAGTGTGTTCTTCATTTCAATTATTGTATTCTTTAGTTCTACCTGGTTGTTTTTTATGATTTCTGTATCCTTCTTTATGTTCTCACTAAGTTCCTTAAACATTCTTATCATATGTGTTCTAAACTCTGTCTCTGAAAGGTTGGCTACCTCTGTGTCATTTAGTTCCATTTCTAGAGGTTTCTTCTGATCTTTTACTTGGGACATGTTTCTTTGTTTCTTCATTCTGGCTGTCGCTCTGTGATTGCTTCGATGTATTAGATAGATCACCTATGTCTCTCAGACATTGCTGGGTGCTCTTGTAGTATTTGTCTTTTATATTCAGATAGCATAGTCTCTGTAGTCTCCTGTCCCATGTGTTCCAGGGGTGTTGCTGTTGAAGTTGCTCTTTAATTGCTTTTGGCTTGTCAGAGGGTGGGATTGAACCTCAGACTGATTAGCTGGGAGAATTAGCTCTGTTCACAGTGTATGAGATGCTGTGTGGAGGTTGATCCCCTCAGAGGAGGCTTGGCCACTGTGGGTTCTTGTGCCTGTGGAAAATGTCCTTTGAGAGTGCCACTTGTAGGTTCAACCAGGTAGTACTCTGGTTTTGTCTAACACTGGCCTCTGGGTGTATTGGTTCTTGTGTCTCTTGGGTGGGATTCCCACTCAGNCTCTGGTTTTGTCTAACACTGGCCTCTGGGTGTATTGGTTCTTGTGTCTCTTGGGTGGGATTCCCACTCAGAGCCATTTCAGACCTGCCTGTTCCCGGTCCATAGCTACCTGGTAGGTGCCTCAAGGCTGTACGCAGTTGACTTCTGCCCATGCTGGACCTGGGGTCATGTGGGGATGGTCTCTGTGTGAACTGAAGCTGGCTGCCCCCTATATTGGTCCTGAGACAGTTTAGGAAAAGGCCCAGGGTCCCTTAAGCCTGTTGCCACCTGTCAGATGCCGGTAAGGCCCACCTATTAAAAGAAGCTCTTTAGGAGCGTGTGTCTGGCTATTTGACCCTGCATTGAGGGTGCCTCTGTGATATGTCACTAGCTTGGCAGGATGGAGTTCAAGTGAGTTATGTGACATGATTGATAGTTTTTAAGACATTAATGCAGATTCAGGTCTTATACCAACACCTGGCCTGTGACCCCCTTGTATAGCGTCCCAAGGGCACTACAGCCAGCCACCACCTCGTGCTCACAGATTCACGAAAGCTGCTCCCGAGTGTCTGTGGTGCAGGTTTGTGGTCACTGAACACCACGAGGATGACCCAGGCTCTGCGGATCACCTTCTGTTGTAAAAAACCTTTCCCACAGTTTGTGGGGGTGGGGCCAGTCACCCCGGCACCCCGATTGCCCCTGGCAATGCAGCTGTAGGTGGGCGAGGTGGTATTTCAGGTGCATAAAGGCTGTGGTCAGTGGTTTCTACAAATTCAGTGTAGTCTCAGCTCCTGGGCCAGTGTTAGGTCCACGTCCACTTCATAAAA
>NW_017731367.1:6463737-6466513 GCF_001890085.2 Hipposideros armiger | reverse complement strand
GTCAGACTTCCTGCTCTGGCTGGAAGTAGGGTGTAGAAGGTGAAGGCTCAGACCTCATCAGCATGAGCCCCATCCGTCCTGCTCAGAGGGACCTCAGAGAATACAGAAGGTTCTGGAAGCATGGTCTAGAGTTCCTAGGATCGGTGGAGAGAGAAGTGAGAGTCCTAGAAACCAGCCAGCATGTCCTTATCCATCAGCGATTACACCAGAGGGGGAGCAGCACTGGGTGTGTTGCTGATGACCCCGATGGCAGCACGGTGAGAGACGGGGACAGCTGGTCAACGGAAGGGCCGAGAAATCTCCGTGTGGGGACAGAGGAGGACACAGGCCTGGACCTCAGCAAGTGGTCAGACTAAGTGGAGAGGAAAGCATCACACAGACAGCTGAAGTGCCATAGGAGTGCCGTGGGGGTGAACGCCAAGGGCCCCATGTACCCCAAAGTGCTCAGAGAGGACCTCTCCAGGGCTGGGCAGGATGGGAGCAGGAGGCGGGTACACAGGAAAGCCCTCTAAGAACAGGGACGGGCTGCGGTTTGTCACAAGACCGTGCACATGACAAAGGGGGCGGGAGGGCTGTCCGGGGGATAATGAGTGGAATAATTTCCTTAAGGAGGGCTGGTGTTGGGAGCGGAAGGAAAGCAGCCAGGATGTGGGGAAGGGTCAGCCGGGGAGGGATGGGACGCTGGGCCAAGGGTTTTGAGCTTGATTCCTGAAAATGTCGGGAAAGCATTGCTTTCGGTGATGATGGATGGAGGCCGTAGACTAGGGAACGCTGGAAAGAGAGGTAGTGGCCAGGGAGCTACTGTGATAGCCTGGGGGAGAGAGAGGGCGCATGATCCTAAGCCAGACCGAGAGGCAGGAGCAGAGGAAAGAAACAAAAGGACACGCTGAGGAAGGAAGAGGCAGAAAGGCTTGGGCCAAATCCTGGTCCCCACCTACCTTCTAACACAGATTACTCAGCTGCCATGAGCCTCCGTTTTCTATTCTTTAAAATGTGGGGAGCTTTTCCCTTTCCTCCTCTTACCCTCGTCCATCACCATCATCCTGCCACGTAGGAGTGTGTCAAGGGCACTCGGCAGCAAATGATATGGCCGTGATGACCCCTGTTGTCAGTATTCAGGAGGCCCCAGCGGGACCAGTGACTAACTGGTTGCGATGTCGAAAGAGTCAGCAATGGATGCATGGTATGAACCATGTTTCCTGGAACCAAGGGTGGGACCATCGACAAACCCAGGTCGGGTTAGTCCCACCCACGTCACTAGGATGAGTACAGGGGAGGTGTGACTTCCTGCTGCCACCTGAAGGAGGGGGAGTGTCTGTGGGTCACCAAACAAACACTAGCACACGCCATCCCATGTGCTTCCTCTCCCAAATGCCCGACTCTCCCCGTTTGCTCTGACTCTTCTAGAATTGAAAGAACCTGGTCAACCACGGCCAATGCCTACAGCTGCCCCTCCAGACAGGTTTCTTATTCAGGCTTTTAAACACAAACAAACAAGTTAGGAGCAGGAACGCTCTGTCTGGGGCTGTTTACTCAGAGTCCCTGGTTCTTTGTATGGGAGCCACGCGAGGGGCGTCTGTCAGAACAGAGGAGCTGCCATCGCTCTCAGGTCTGGGTATTTTCTTTCTGGATTGGACGGACATGACTCAGATCAAGACACGAGAAAAATCAGGAAGGGCATGGGTGTCGGCGATGCCGCAGGGCTGCAACGGGCGGTGAAAAAAGCGCATTCGCTGGCTCATTTGGGAACATGGAGCCGCAGACTGCCTTGTTTAAATTAAAAACCTTAAAAAATTGCACTCAGCAAAAACACAAGTATTTAGGTTTAACGTCATATTAACTTAATATTAATCTGCTGCATATCCATCTGTTTCCTTTCTCTTTGATCCTTGGACATTCTAATGGAATCAACATTTTTTAGCTCAAAATTAAAGTTGAGGCTGGAGAGGAGGGAGAAGGTATATTGCAAAATGAATGTATCTAAGCTGATCAATCGTTATATGAAAAATGAATTGATATCACCCCTTAAAGAAAATGAATGCAGACCAGGATAACCCTGGTTTAGTCCTGCCGGAGAGGAGGAGCAGCAGACACAGGTCCGCTTTGTGGAGGACTGAGACAATTACAAGCAGAAATAGGAACGCGTTTGTTGGTTTGGCGCTAACCATCTGCCAGCAGGCACCCCGGTGGTTTCCTCACCGCCTGTGTCATGCTGTTGGTGTCTCATGTTTTCCCCTCACCCCATATTCAGAAATATTTGAGAAGATTCAGCAGATGTGGTTCTATCTCTGTTTCTCTTTGTTATTCAAATTAGGGAGGAAAGCAACATTTTAGAGAAATGGTTTTAATTAGCAAATGAAATAACAACATCTTACCCTCGCAGACCAGTAGATCTGAAACTGATTTGCCAATGGGAGTTTTGTTAATCCCTCCAACGTTTCCTAAGATATGGTTGTGGAAAGTGTTATTCCGCTTTTAAACGGGGACTTTGGGCTCTGTGAGAAGCGAGTGGCCATATATTAAAGAGGACTCTGAGAGGCAACCGCTCCAACCTCTTGTAAACATCACTTGAAATGGAAACCAGGACGAGGCTGCTCCTTCATGAATCACTCGCGGCCAGATGTGGCCAAGTTAGCTGGAGAACTTTCTTGTTCTGATTTCCAGATGACTGTAGAAAAACAAAATGCGTGTGTATCGCTGGAGTGTGTCACAGCTGCCTGAGGAGATGGTGAACGCTTCCTGCTACATGGAGAGAGCGCTGGGACAGAGCAGGACG
>NW_017731367.1:6456909-6461612 GCF_001890085.2 Hipposideros armiger | reverse complement strand
TTGTCAACCCCAAATTCCGCGTCTGCCAAAGTTATGTTCCAGGAGCAAAGTGGGGACAAAAAGGAGCTCAGAGGACTGAGAGAGCTCATCGCCAGCAAGCCTGCTCTAAAGGAGAGGCTACCGCCAGGCCTCTGACCAGAAAGAGAATGAAAGGCTCTCAGAACACCAGGAACGAAGAAAGAGCAAAAAATACGGGCCCTGCTGCGTCAAAGCCCTGACCTCCGAGTACAGATCTGGCTCCTCTGAAACCGTGCCGAAGACACCACAGGAAGATGAGGTGGGAGCGCTCACACGTGGCTCCAGGAGTCTGGCCCTGGCGTCCCCACTGCCAACCTCTCCTCCTAGGAATGGGCAGGACCTGTTGAAAGGGAGGCTGTCTTGGATGGGAAGTGGCTGAATGCACACTTCTGACCTAGTCAGGTGAGCGCTATAACAGAGGGTCCAGAGGTCAGAGAGGGCCTGCGGGTGACCTTGAAGAAGCAGACAGCCATCTGTGAGCTGATGATGGGGGCAGCCTCTAGGAGCTGAGGGCCTCAGTCTTCTACCTGCAAGGAACTGAATTCCAGCAGCAATTTGAACGAGTTTAGAGGAGGACTCGGAGCTCCTACTGACAAAAGCCCAGCCAGCTAACCTGTGCCAGGACTCCTGACCCACAGGACTGCGCGCTAACAAAGGGGGGCTCTTAAACCACACACACACACACACACACACACACACACACACACAGGCATATCTAGTCTATTGAGAATAAAGATATGGTCCAAGTAGATTGCATTAAGCCTTGTCATTTTGCATCAATAAAACACTAGATTTACCTGGATAGCAAAGCTTTAGAAAACCCAACATATTCAGTGATGTAAACTCCATGGAAATATTTTATTTATTCGTTCTCACACAAGAAATCAGAATGTGCTATCTACATAAGTGGTCTGGAACCTACTCGAATCACTAATGCTTGAATTGATATAGTCACACGAGAGCGCACACGCGGCCATGAGAAAGACCTGCCCCTCCAAACATAATGCTGCTCAAATGAAGCCAGACACAAACACACATGCGTACGCCATGTGACTTCATTTCTGTAAAGCACAAGAACAAGTCTACAGCCATGGCAACCGATATTAGCAGTCAGGGTCAGGGTCATGATTAGCTTTGTGAGGAGGAGTGCATGGAAGGAGGCCCCCGGAGGGGCCTGCAGATAAACCCTCTTCTGCCCTGTTTCAAACCCCCACTGACTACACACCTCTGCCTCCCAAAGCATCACTTCATAGCTCTCTAGAGCAGCTGACTTCAGCTTGTCAACATGCCCTGACATGGCACTTTCGTGTCAGGGAGGACCCCCCGGGGCACAGTGTCGAGGGGACTGTGGGGAGTCAGCTAAATCACTCCAGGGAGAAGTACAGAGCCGCAGGGGTGAGGTGCTCTGAGCCGCACCCCTGACCTGGCCAGCCCTGCTCTGAGCAGAGAGCAGCCCCCTGGTTTTACCAGCCTGTCTGCCCCCACCAGCGGCTGGAATGTGCAGGGGGGGGGGAGGAGGTGCCCAGGCACACCCCCACAAGCAGCATCTGTAGCAGCAGCTGGGTCACACCCCCTAAAATCTACTGCTATCTGAACTCTGGGGCACATATTTAAATCTAAAAGCTTAGGATGGCTCCAGCTCAGGCTGATCAGCCGCAACACTGACATCCTTTGGCTCGTTACCTGGACTTCTGACTGGGGGTCAACTTTACCCCTGGGTCATGAGATTGATGTGGCACTGCCACCCCCAGAAGCTCACCATCCTTATCACCTCCTGAGCACCTGCTCCTCCATCTGTATCAGTACGCTGCACTTAGATTTTTGAAAAAATTTTATTGGGGTGTGGGAGTGGGATAGAGGTGTCTTCTAGGCCACCAAAATGTTAACTCCAGGATGAGTGTCCTGTATAAACCTGTTGACATTGGCATATCCCAGGTTGCCTTTCTGTCCTGGGCTCAAAAGACAGCTCCGGGCTGCAGCCCCAGGCAGGTGAAGACATCAGGCCCCGCTGATGCCAGCAGCCCCCTCGGCCACCAAGTCTGCCCAGGCACTCCAGGAAAGCACATGGTCATGGTCATGGTCACGGACCTCAACGGTTGGTTCTGCAGGTCGGCAGAATCACAGCCACTTGGTGGGCGGGGTTTTGTAAGGCCACGCCCACCTGAGCGCTGGCCCCTCCCAGGACAGGTAACAGATGCTCAAAGATAGTTCCTCCTCCCCTAAACGAATAAAGAACCCAAAGGAGTTTGCTTTCAGTGAAGATGACTCTTTACAAAATTTTCACCATCAGATTTTCAAGTAGCTGCTTTTCCTAATTCCCTCATCATTTTTAGATAAGATTCTTCTTACAACAATAACCACCACAAAAAGATGAGCAAATTGTCAGAGACACAATTGAGCCAGAAAAGGAGCTAGATAGATGTCCATGTGCGTTTTAGAAGTCAAACTGGGCAAAAGTAAAGGTAAAGGGTCTCCTTACCTTTGCGGTTTGTGGCTTATTTGGCTTGTAGGTCAAATGCACCCACCAGCTTCTCCGTCTCCATCACCTGCACTACTNCCACCCCCGCCTGTGGGCCTCAGCACAGCCCTAGGAGGGGCCCGGACACACCAACCCACGAACATGAACTTCCAGAGGAGGCACGACAGTCCTAGAAGGAGCTGATTAAGAGCTGACATTTTGGCTCTGGAGGTGGGCTTGGACCAGGGTCTACCTTTCCGAGTGATTGAGCCCCGCAGTGGGGTGAATGGTGACCCCCAAAACGGTATGTCCAAGTCCTGACCCCTGGAACCTGTGAATGTGACCTATTTGGAAAAGAGGACTTTGCAATTAGGTTAAGGGTCTCCAGATGAGATCACCCAGGATGATTCAGGTGGGTCCTAAATCGAGTGACAAATGTCCTTGTACGAAACAGAAGAGAAAGATGACACAGGGAGAACAGGAGAAGCATGTGACGGCCAAGGCGGAGGCAGGAGGGCTACAGCCAAAACCAAGGGACGCCTGGAGCCACCAGAAGCTGGGAGAGACAGGAAGGATGTTCCCCCAGCGCCTTCAGAGGCAGGGTGGCCCTGCTGAAGCCTGGATTCTGGACTTCTGGCCTCCAGAATGACGAAAGAATAAATTTCTGTTGTTTGAAACCAACAGGTTTGATATTTAGTTAAAGCAGGCCCTGACACAGAGAACACAGGTGAACAAGACAAAGGAAGCTTTGGGGTCACCATCCATCTCCTGAGACCCACTGGAGGGGAGGAGGGATGGGCTGGAGCACAGAGGGGGTGCGGGCAGCGGCCTCTCTCCCAGGTTTGCTGCAGCACGGAGGTGGCAAGGACTGTTCTAACGACCGCCCTGCAGGAAGGGCCAGCACATCCATCAGTGGGCTCAGCAGAGGCCACATTCACGGCCCAGGCCAGCGGGTCTGTGGCTTCGGCCACCCCAGAGAGCAGACCGTAAGCTTCTCAGGTTTGGGGCCCCCGAAGTTGGATCTGAATTCCTGTCCAGAGCAGATGAGCCTTCTAGATTGTTCCCAGGCACAAATAACCTACAAACCCTTTAAACACATACAGCTCAAGGTCGATTGCACTCTAGTGTTTCAAATTTGAGTGTCTGAGCCAGAATTCAAGCTCCTGTGTTGACGTCAAACTGCATCGACCATTTCTGTCTTAAGACCCACAGGCTTCACCTAAAAAAATTGTCTCATAACACACAGAGCTGCTTGTGGGTGGGGAGGCCACAGGCCCCCTAAGGGAGTTTCCAGACTCCAGGCTTACCTTCAGAAACTTTAAGCTAGGACAGCCCCTAGCAGGAGGGAGGAAGGCCTCATGCCCATCTGAGCGCCCCGCAGCCCTCAAGCCCTGCGGCGGGGAGGCGCGTGTCGCTTAGCAGAAGTCCTGATGCTGACTGCAGGGAAGCCACGACTCGGGTCCGCTCTGGATACTGGGCCTCCCTTGCGGAGCGGACCGGCCCACTCTGGTTTACAGTGCTCCTGAGGGTCTGACTGTGCAGCTTTAAAAGTGCACAATGATCACTGAACGACTTTTCCGCCTTCAGTGAGGTTTTCAATGTGAGATCGAAGGGCATGCTGGGAACAATACACCAGTTTAAAAGTCATATGTCATGTATTTAAAATGAAGATATGATCCAAGTTGATGAATGCTTAAAAATACAATAACTGAAATATTAAAATAGAAAACTATAGATGGACTCAACAGCACAATGGAGAATACAGAGAAAGACTCAGTGAATGTAAAGAGGGAACAATAAAAACTACCCAAACCGAAAAACGGAGAAAAATAAGCTAAAACAAAAACAAAAACAAAAACCCACAAAAGGGACCTGTGGGATTACAACAAAACATCTAATATTCATGCCATCGAACTCCCAGGAGGGGAGAAGAAGACGGAGGAGCTTGAAAATGTATTCAAAGAAATAATAGCAGAAAATTTCCCAAATTTGGCAGAAGACATAAACCTATAGGTTCAAGAAGCTGAGCAAACCTCAAGGAACCTCGTGCCAAAACACATCATAACCAAACCCCAGAAAATAAAACACCAACAGAAATCTTGAAATCAGTGAGAAAGAAATGATCCCTCACCCAGGGGGAGGACAGTTTGAATGACAGTGGGTCCCTGGACAGAAGTTGCAGATGCCAGGGGGAGGTGGCACGTTTTTCAAGTGCTGAAATGAAAGA
>NW_017731367.1:6445293-6452719 GCF_001890085.2 Hipposideros armiger | reverse complement strand
AGTGATGGCAGTAACCTGGAAAGAATGCTAGGCCATAGGGATTGTAATCAGCAAGCACAGGGGGGCATTGTGACTAGTAAGCGAGCATAAGTTTCAGGGCAATTATCTACAGCTGGGAACTGGGACAGGGGACATCCTAAGCTCAGGAACTGGGACAGGGGACATTCCAAGTTCAAACCGCAGGGAGAGGGTTGATAACTGTGAAGCGCTAGGGCAGGAGAGGCGAGGCCAGGGACATTGCAAGGCCTCTTTTGTGCGGGTCCCAACCGGGCCCTGTTTCACAAAGACAGGTGAGGAAATTTTGCAAGAACAAATCATAAATTTACCAACTCCCCACTGTCCCCAAGCGTGATCTGGCAGCCTGTGTGTTGTAGGAAACGCCGGCAAGCCCTAGGAACTCTCCTGAAGAAACTCACATTTGCTGCAGAGACCGCCCGCACGGGGGGAGGGGTGTTTCTCGTTATTAATTATTAATGATCTCGGAGACAGCCAAACGCAGGCGAATGGGGCGAAGACCGAGGAGGCCAGCAGAGGCCGGGGGATGCTGGGGACCAGGGACAGCAGCGCACGCAGGCTTTGAACAGGAGAGCCCTTCCCTCCCGCCTGACTTCTTTCCAAAGTGCCTCCCCGAAGTGACGGAAATGCTGTGACTCTCCGCGGCACAGACCCTTCAGCAGAAGTCGCAATGGAGGCAGGGAGGCATTTGGGGGGCGCTGGCACGGAGCCCTCGGCCTCACTCGGAACAGGCGCCCCGCATCCCGCCGCTTTAAAGCGCTTGCGCGCGGGCCCCCGGCTTGGCTGCATCCGCGCCCCCGCCAAGCGGATTATCTCTGCTTTTTATCTGCGGGCGGAAATGGGGGCGATACATGCAAAATGAGCTCCATAAATAAACGCCGAGACCTAATTGCCCGGTGGGCCCTGGCCCAGGAGGCTGTGGGGACCTCACCGTGTCTCTTCCATCCCTGGCTGCGGCTGGCCCAGGGCGCAGGAAACCTGTGTTCTGCCCCGTCCATTTTCCTGGGGGAGGAATATTTACTTTGTACTAATTGGTCTCCCTCTTGGCAGCCTCAGTGCAATCTCGCCCGATTCTTTGAGTTGAGATCGAGTCCTCTGGAAAGGAGAGAAGGTGACAGGCAGCCTAGCTCAAGGGCAGAGGCAAAGGGATAAGGCACTCGACTGTCCTAGAACCTTCTCACCACCACCCGTGGTCTCAGAACCAAGACTGTCGTCAGAGTCACTCACTCACAACTGCTCTGCCTGTCAACCTTTCTCCCCAGAGGCGTCTGACACCCAGCGACACAGGGACCTAGCCAACACTTCTTGCCAGTCCTTAAGCCACCGAGCAACGTCAAGGAAGGGGGTTCTCTTTCAGCAAGAGTTCTGATGTTTTTAAACATTGCCTGTTTGTTGTGCTCATAAAGCAGTCACACGTATGGTGGAAAAGTTGGAAAATGCAGAAGAGTGTCAAGGTTGGAGTGGAAATCTTCCAAAATTTACCTCTCAGAGGCAAGCTCCAGAGACGCCCCGCAGCTGCCACTCTTTGCAGATCCTATGATCGTTCTTTTGTGTGTTTTTTTGTGGATTTTGTTGTTGTTTACATGCAGTAACATAGCCTGCTTCATTGCATTTAATATTATCCCATGTACATTTTATGTTACTAGGAACTCTTGGGGAACAGCTTATACGGACTGCTAATATTTCATCACTTAATTTTCCCTTATTTATTTCTGGTGATGGACACTGTGGTTATGTTCAGGTTTCATTATTATAAACGAGGCGGTGGTGAATAGTTTCATGCATAAATCATTGTCTCCATCTTTGATTATTTCTTTAAAGTAGACGACTCTGCATGGCATCACTGGGTCAAAGACAAGGGACGTTTGATCAAATGTAATACATTCTTCCAAATCTTTCCTGCACAGTTCTGTCTGTGGCCCCAGGCCTGCCACTGTCCAAGAAAATCCTACTGGCCCCCTCCAGCACAAAACATCAACACTTAAAAATGTCTCTGCTTATGGTAACTTACTGCTTTGATCTGAATGTTTTTCACCATCAACAATGTTAAACACAGTTTTAAATTTACTCATACCACATCTTGTACTATTGCTATTTGGTAAATAAACTCTTTCATCTTAATGATGGCAGCTCTATGATGTAGATAAATAGCTAACCAATTTAATGAGCACCATGTATTGACCCATCCTCCCAGCCTTCATCAAATACTCACTCCTCTCTTCCCGGGTCATCCATTCTGTCCCTTTGGTCGGTATCAACCAATCTAATGACTGTGGGGACGATCTCGTGTTCTGACATCTGGTCTACTGGTGAGGTTCGCACAGCTGCCTCACGAGCCTCCTTAATTACGTGTCTGTCTTTTTCTCCCTGGAAGCTGTTAAGATTTTTTTCCCCCTTATCCTTGATATTTGGCAGTTTCTTATGTCTGTCTTCATGTGAATTTGTTTTTATTCATTCCATGTAGGACTTGAGGATATTTTTAAATCACACCACTCATGTCTTCCTTCAATCCTGGAATTTTTTCAGGCATTGTCTCTCCACCTCTGCCGATCCCCAAGTCCCCCTGTTGTCTTTCCAGAACCTCTGTTAGGTGCAGATTGGAGCTGCTTACTTTGTTGTCTCTCTCATTTCTCATTTGTATTCCTATTTCCTGATCTCTCTGTGCTTCGTGCTAGGAGTGTTCAGACTTTTTTCCAGTTGACTATTTCTCTCTTCAACTACATCAGGCCTACTATGGGAGCTTTAAAAATGAAATAAAGAAAATAAAATAAATTTTTAAAAAATTCACTAACCTAGGGTTTCTACTTGATTATATTTCAAATTTGCTTATTTTTGTTTCCTAACGGCCTAGTCCTGTTTGAAAGATTCTTTCCCTTCCTTCGGCTCTTTGAATATTTAGAGTATGTTAGGTCAGCATTTCATTCAGATTATTCTAGTAAATCTTTGGGTGTGAATTCTCTAGCATGGGGGGACTGGATTCTGTGACCTATTGCTTAACACTGGACTTCCCACCTGTGAGCTTGCTTTTCAGCCTGGTGGTTTCACACCCCAAGAGGAGAAGTGTGAACTTGGCCTTCACACCTGCTGCAGCACAGGCTGAGTTTCTTCTTCTTTCACAGCTTTTGAAAGGAAGTTTTCTTCCAGCCATGAGCTGGAGCCAGAACACAGAGATTTCTCGGCTCTCTGTTCACGCATGGTGGGAACTTTCCAATTCCTCATCTCCTAGATTCAAATAAAAAGAACAATTCCAGATTCTCGCTGCTCACAGTCGCTTGTAACCCCTGCTGCTGTGAGAACTCCAGCCCAAAGCCCCTTTGGAGCATGCAGCCCGACTCCTGCTCCTGCTGCAGCTAAGGTTTTCCTCTTTATTTCTGGGAACTGGAGATCTGCCTTCCTTGCTTGTGATCTTGGCTCTGTATTTTAAGCTTAAATCAGCAGTTCTAGGTATTTGGAGCAGGCGTGGACAAATCTCATGACTGCTGGGCCTTTCTAATGACCTGAAATCTGCCTCATTCTTGTGGACTGAAAGTTGTTACAATACCTAGTGGGGTTAGCTCTCTCCCACCTCTTTTCTTCCCGTCCTATTCTTTTCTTTCCCTTTTATTTTCTTCTTATTTTTTGAAGTCATTTTTACATGACTTCTTCCAGATGTACCTATTCTTGTGATGTTAGAGAAACCCGGTAGGAATTTTAATTTGCATTAATTTAGGAGGAATTTATATTTTTATGACATTTAGTCCTCCTAGCCAGAAACATGGTATAATCAATTCTAAGTTTCACGTTATTCCTCTGTTGTTTACTCTTATGTTTTTTTTTTCTTTTTTCCTCAGAGTGTTCACAAGAATGTGAACAACTTCTGGGTGACAAGCCCATGCCCCCTGTTGACTTGCATCTGCAGGTGTTTCAACCCCCCCCCAGGAAAGCTCCCTCTAGTATAACTTTGAAGTGCCTTCTGTGTTCTTTTATTTCAGAGGTTGGATCTTTATTCTGTCTTCTTTGTCTATCATTTTTTCTCTCACTGCTTTCTTACTTTTAATCGTCATTTTCAGATTACATTTCAAAAGTTTATTTTCTTCACGACAAACAATTTTCTGTAGGTGAACTCAGCCTTCCCCGCCTCCAGTGCAGAGCATCAGACCTGCAGTGTCCACATGGCCTCTTGTCACTGCACCCAACAGGGGGCAGGGTGGTGTCTTATCACCCGCTGCTCCTCCCTGAGGCTCCACCCACACACGGTTGGTGCAGGCGCAGAGCCAGGAGTAAATGGGCAACAGTGGGCATGGAAGGACTTGCCACCCACCTAGCTCAGCACACCTAGCTCAGCACACCTCCTCTCTTCTGAGAGGAAGCATGCTCTGGTCGCCATGTTAGTTTCTCAGCCCACCTTCTGTGGCACCCTGGTTGGTAGAAGATCTTCTTTATTCCAACACACCCTCTCCATCCTGCGCGAACTGCTGGCAGTGTGAGGGCCTGCGGAACAGTCCTCAGCCCTCAGGGAAGAGCCCAGAAGACTGAGTGAAGCCCTCTTCCCTTTCTCGCTGAGGCATCTTTTAACTCTCAGCGTTGCCTCCATGGGCCCCATGAGGGTCCCCTCCCTGGACTGCTTGCCTGCACTTGCCCACCACCCTCTTCCTAAAGCTTCCACAAAAAAACCTCTTAGAATGAATAAGTTAATTCATCAGTTTCGGAGTACAAAATCAACACCTGAAAATCAGGTGCACTTCTATACACCGAACACAAACAATCTGAAGAAGATATTCAGAAAATAATCGCATTACAATCGCATCAAAAAGAGTAAAATCTTTATGAATAAATTGAACCAGGGAGGCAAAAGACCTGTACACTGAAAACTAGAAAATGCTGCCACTGAGCTGTACTCTTAGAAATGGTGAAAACGGCATAGTTACAAGCGGCGGTGGTCTTAATAGCAATTGATATTAATCAAATTATTTGTAAGCCTACCATTCCACCAGCCTGCTCCAGATGCTTCTTCTCTAAAGGAGACCAAAACCAAAAATGTCACCCTGAGGACGCAGCCAGGACCCCGCCTCAGGGCAGCTGACGGGGTCCCCCAGGGCCGCCCAGGGCCCTGTTCTGAGAGGAGCGTGGCTGGGCTTCTGCGGCCTCAGTCAACTCCCAGGCAGGTCGGCCACGCTTGGTTTGATTTCCTCCTCCGTGCGATGAGATTGTCAGAAAAGGGAACTATGGCTCTTATTTTGACTGATTTTTTTTATTACAAATTTGTTATCTCTATTTAATGCAAAAGCAATGCATGTTCATTGTGGAAAATACAGGAAATATATATTTTTAAACAAAGGCTTCTTCAGACCCCACTTGCAGAGTGTTCACTGTCAACATCTCAGAGTACACCCTTCCTCCCCCCTTACATAGCATTTCTAAGCGACAGGAAGGCCAGCTTGCTCTTTTAAAGCTTGCTTTGTAAATTCGAAAACACACTGTTCGCATCTTTTCATTTCATCAGATCTTCTCCAACGTCAGCCATGGCTGCGAAGCGTTCCTTTGTACAGCGTGCGGTGACTTACTCCCACCCCTTGGGATTTCACATTCAGGTTATATCCAACCTCTTACTGTAAACAAAGCTATAACAAACATCCTTCCAGCTAAATATTTGCACGCGTTCATAATTATTTCCTTAGGGTAACATTTTAGAAGGAAATTGCTGAATTAAAAACGATGTATAATTGTATGGCTTGATTTTTTTTTAAGGCCACGTCACAAAGGGCACTTTAAAAAGTCAGGAGCTTCCAAACAGAGCGGGCTGGCTCGTGACTGAGGCTGCCCTGCTGCAGAGAGGGTCAGGGGACTGTGAGATTCCCCGAGGACGCATGCTGTGGAGCAGACCAGTGCTGGACCCAAGCTGAGGTCCTGCGTGAGGGCCCGGCGGGCCCAGGGCAGGGCGCCGCTGGGACTCGCTCTCCTGGTCCATGGGCTCCAGCTCCCTCCTCTGCATCTTCTCTGCTCTCACCTGGCTGCCAACAGTCCCCAGCTCACAGCTGTGTCCGCACCTCCCAGAAGACCAGCCCCCTCCTCCCTCCTGGGGAAGCACTCTGAGTGGCTCTCCTGGGCAGGCTGGTCAGGCCCCGCTGGGGGACAGGACCCCTGGGTTATGCCCTGGAGGATGAGTTTCCCCAGGAGCGAGAGGGGCTCTTAGGAAAGGGAGGAGAGCTAACAGATGAAAGACAGTGCGCTCCACGGCTGGCTCTCTACGTAGAAGTCGATGTTGGTTTGTTCCCAGGTTTCAGAATAGCCACCAAGTCAGTCAAATTAAAAAAATTCACCAATGGGCCATTGGTGTCATCGGGTCGCACGTCTGTTGGATCCATTACTGTCCTCACTTTGTAACCTGTTGTTTGTCTGTTTCCTACTAAGGCGTAGTTTACATTCAGTCAAGTTCTACCTTGTTAGTTTTGACAAATGTGTATAGCTGTATAGCCACCAGAATTATCAAGATATCAAACAATTCCATCTTTCCAGATTCCTAACTTATTTTTTGAGTCAAGAAGACATAGGCACTGGTTCATCAGAAAATGAGCTTTAGTTTTAAAACATGAAATATGTGAAGATACTTATGGTTCCCCTCCACCTCATTTATATTGAATTTGCTAAATATGTGGGAGTAGCAGAAAGAGTGTGTGTGTGGTGTGTGTGTGTGTGGTGTTTGTGTGACATATGTGTGGTGTGTGTGGTGTGTGTGTATGTGTGTGGCGTGTGTGTGTTGTGGGTAGTGTGTGTGTGTAGTTTGTGTGGCATGTGTGTGATATGTGTGTGGTTTGTGTGGTGTGCTTATTGTGTGTGTGGTGTTTGTGTGGCATGCATGTGGTTTGTGTGTTGTGTGTGTATTTGTGTGGCGTGTGTGTGTTGTGTATAGTGTGTGTGTAGTTTGTGTGGTGTGTGTGTATATGTGGTGTGTGTATGTGTTATGTGTGTGTTTTGTGTGGTGTGTTTGTTGTTTGTGTGGCATGTGTGTGTGGTGTGTAGTGTGTATGTGTGTGGCATGTGTGTGTAGTGTGTGTGTGGTTTATGTGGTGTGTTTGTGGTGTGTGTGGTGTTTGTATGTGGTGTGTGTGTTGTGTGTGTGTTGTGTGTGTGGTGTGTGTGTGGCGTGTGTGTGATGTGTAGTGTGTGTGTGTAGTTTGTGTGGCATGTGTGTGTGTGGTGTGTGTGTGGTTGTGTGGTGTGTTTGTGGTATGTGTGGTGTTTGTGTGGCATGTGTGTGTGTGATGTGTGTGTCATGTGTTTTGTGTGTGTGGGTGTGTGGCATGTGTGGGTGTGGTTTGTGTGGTGTGTTTGTGGTGTGTGGGTGTGGGTGTGGGTGTGATGTGTGTGGTGTGTGTGTGTGATGTGTGTGGTGTGTGTGGGGAGTGTGTGTGTGGCATGTGTGGTTTGTGTG
>NW_017731367.1:6435138-6444951 GCF_001890085.2 Hipposideros armiger | reverse complement strand
GTGTGTGTGTGTGTGTGTGCACGCATGTGTGGTGTGTTCAACGCCAGCAACACTCATCCAACACAATTGCCTCCGAAAGCCACCCAAGTGTTCTCTCTCCTGCCAACTTGGATTCACGGCCCCACGTCCTTGAAATGCCCACCCAGGTTGAGCTGAGGGCCCCTTTCCCGTTCCAGAGCTGCAGAGCGCGTGGGAGCGGTGCTCGGCGGGGAAAGGTGCACGGCGTCAGGAGGCGGCTCAGTGATGGGAGACGGCTGGGAAGGGCATGGGGGAAGGGCGTGGAGCAGGGCTGGGCAGACCTGGGGGCCAGGGCAGGAGACGTGGGGGGCGAGCGGGCAACGGGCCGGGTGGCGGGCCTGAGGGGCCGTGATGTGGTGCTGCGGCGCCCAGCTCTGCGCCCCCTCACAGGAGAGCGGGCGGGGTGGCTGGGGGCTGAGTGGCAGGGCCCAAGGAGAGCCTTGGCCACCTTGTTTTTACCTGTCTTCAACACACATGTGATCACAGACGTGACTTTTCTCTGCAAAAGTCCAATGACAAACGTTCCCAGAATGTAACTACGGCACCTGGGACCACTCATGTTAAGTAGGCTTAAAATGAGCCAGAGTCAGATGATAATTTTTTATTCCGAAAGAAGAGTCGTATTTAAAGCAAAAAGCAACCCAAGCCTCCAGGTGCAGTGACGCTGCTCAGAAGTAAGCGAGGCAGCAGGGGCAGCCCCTCCCTCCTCGCAGGTGCTGGCTCTGAGTCAGACCTGCTGATGTGGCTCATTGGACCCAGCCTGGCGCCTCTGACACCGGCACACCGAGTCCCTGCCTGCCTCACGCCCTCCAGGAAAGGTGATGCCAGCTGCGCCAAAACGGACACAAGGTGAGTATCTCTTATCAAGGGAACAGCACAGTAAATTGCACTAAAATGTATTCAAACCAAAAGAGCAACAGAAAGTGTTCATGCAAACAGGGAAATTGTGTAACATACTTCCACCCACCCTCCTTTTTTTTAAAATTAAGGCCTAGTTTGCATTCAGTAAAATTCATCCTTCATACTTTTGACCAACGTATACAGCTCTGCAACCATCACTACACTCGAGACAGAAATTCAGGAACATCACACAGCTCCAATCCAGGTCAGGATGAGCGTCCATCTCTGGAGGGTTGGCCTTGACATCCGACGGCTCTTAGTCCACCTCCCGGCTCTGTCCCCGTAGCTCAATGACTCTGGGCAAACGGCTTATCTTTCGAAGGGCTCAGTTTTCCCAGCCGTAGATGGAATGGCCGTGCTGCTCGCCTGAGGGGAGCCGGGCAAGGGCGGGATGAGTGGATTAGAGCAGAGCAGGCCATCCTCAGCACCCTCGGCACCTGTCAGCTATTGGGGTGAGCATCACAGGTTCACATCCGTCAGTGCATCCAGGAGCCCCCCTTGTCCCCGAGATTCTGGTTTGTTCTTTGCCTGGAATTGAGACTCACTGCATAGAATGAGGGCCAGAGCCATCAGCAAACACAGAACAAACAACATAGCTCAGTCTCCCGGGTATTTCTTATGTTCCAAGTAGACTCCTGAGTAGTTTACATTGATTGACTCCTATAATGGACACAACGTGTGCAGCGAGCATTATCACAGCTGAGAGAGTCACATACAGAGAGGGCCACTTGCCCAGGGAAGCGGCGGGGGCAGGGTCTGAGCCAGGGTCTGTGCTGTAACCACTCCATGACCCTATTTGAAGAGTGAAGGCACAGCGGGCCAAAGCCAGGTGGAAACCCCAATGTAGAGGCTCGTTTATGTGCAAGGAAAGATGTCCCCATATGTAAGGTGACAAGCACCTATGTGCATCAAACAGCAACAAAACAAATAATTCAAATGAAAAACGAGCAAAGGACTTTAACAGACATTGCTTCAAAGAAGACACACGAACGTCCCACAAGCCCATGAAACAGCCCCACGCCACTGACCATCGGAGAAACGCACATCAAAACACAGTGAGATGCCACCTCACACCCATCATGATGACTGCTACAAAAACAAAACAAAACAAAACAAAACAAAAAAACCTGCACATGAGCGTTGGCAAGGAGGTGGAGAAACTAGAACCTGGGCACAGCTGATGGGGATGCAAGACGGTGCAGAACAGTGTGGCGGGTCCTAAAGAAATGAAACGGAATTGCCACGGGCTCCAGCAGCTCCACTTATGGATATAAACTGAAAAATATAAACTGTAAAACGTGGATTTAAACAGATATGTGCACACCATGTTCACAGCAGTGTCACTCACTACAGCCGAGGGGTGGAAGCAGCCCAGGCGTCCGTCGACAGCTGACGGGATAACCAGGCGTGGTCCGTCCACCCGGGACATGACTCAGCCTGAGAAAGGAAGGGGTCCCAGCACCTGCTCCAGCGTGGATGGACCCTGAGGACATCGTGCTGAGTGAAAGAAACCAGTCACAAAGGACAAGTACTGTGTGACTCTGCTTGTGTGGGGTCCCTAGAAGCGTTAAATTCGTAGAGACAGAGAGTAGGATGGCGGCTACCAGGGCCTGGGGCAGGGGGTGGTGGTGAGTGTTTCATGGGGACACAGCGTCAGTCTGGGAAGATGAGAACGTTCTGGAGATGGATGGTGGGGACGGCTGCACAACATGAGTGTACTTAATGCCACTGAACTGCACCCTTGAAATGATGGAAATGGTCAATTTTATGTTATGAATATTTTATCACACTAAAAGGCCTGTGTACATCATGAGCCCATCTGCAAGTGGCCGAGGGAGACGGAAGGTACGGGACAGGTGATCAGACGCTCTCTGTCATTGAGTCGCTAGGACTCCCCTTCACTCTCCCCCCATACACTTGTCCCTACTTCCCCATGTACCTTTGTGACAACCATAGGTCACTTTACGGTCGGGAAGAATGAAGGGTATTTGTTGTCCTCTTCCCACCCACGTCTGTCCCCCAGTCACACCATGACACCGGCTTTTGTTCTTCTTGATTGCTTGTCTCTTGAGGTGGCAAAGATATTATTAGACTCATTTTGTACAAGAGAAAATGAAGACTGATAGGTGACAAGAGTCACCCACGGTCACCAGCAAGGCGGGACAGCCTGGGATCAAGTCTGGACACAGAGCTCCCCCGAGATGGCTGCTCCCGAGTCCCCATTTGTCACCTCTATGGGGATATTTTGTTTTTAGCAGCTGGCGCCTGTGCTCAGCAGAGATCGTGTGAAATAACAGCGGAGGTGGTGATGTCCGGGGTGCCAGGCTTACGTCCACACCGGGAAGCAGGGCCCGCTAAGCCCCCGCAAACATCAGAACAATGTGCTTCTCTGACACCCTGATCCGGAGAGCTCGCAGCCGTGCCCGCGCGGCCCAGCAGCCCAGGCAGGGGAACATGGTTAGAATGACAGGTTGGGCCTGTGGTCACCTCCGCCCTGGGATTTCCCCCGGGCTTCAGTGCACTTCGAGTCCATTGCCGTCCACTCCCGTCAGCCTTCAGTCTGCACATGTGAGCCCCGCAGAGACCCCAGGTCAGATGTGAGGGTCCTGCTGGGGGGGCGGGCAGCCTGTGGCCACGCGGTGCTCTGTGCCAGCCGCGCTGACTCAGTTGACCAGCTCCCACTGGACCCTTGCTCTACGCTTGTGGAATGGTCTGTTTTTCTCATGGCGGGGGGTGGGGGAGGACCTGGTGCAGAGGGCTTTAAATTTCCCTTTCCAGTGTGTTTGAATTGGCCCCACTTATAAATCTCTTTTCTTTTTCTCCTCTCACAGATACTGCGACCACAAATCACATTTGTTTACAGCCATTTTTTTCCTCCACTCACTTGTGTTTATTATTTGTGATCATGAGAGATTTCCATGCTGATCGAAGCTACTTCTACCTACACAGACTTGCCGCAGTGGCGGGAGCTGCACCAATGCTGGCCGCTGGTGCCCGGCCCTGTGTGTCTCTGAGCAGTGAGCTTGCTGGGTGGTAGGGATGTCCCCAAGCAGGGCCCCCTGTGGGTGTACTGCCTTCCCAGCTGGGAGAGACAGAGCCTGGGTGGCCAGGAGCAGACGGTGGGGCAGCCCCCAGCCGAGCACACTTGTTGGCCAGTCACTGGCCTCCTTCCCAAACTCTGCTCCTTCGTACCTTAGGCATCTCCCTCTCACTGTAAAGGCAGGACGTGCACTTTTTGCAGCCGACTGTCCCTTCCAGCTCGTAGCGTGGAGCTTGCATTGTGTTTATTTGGATCTTTCTGAAGAATCTCACCGTTTTCCCTCAGACAGAGTTGGCAGACTTACAGTGCTTCCCTCTCCTTCTTTTTTAAGTTGCAAATGCTTAAAATTCTGCTGGCCTTTGAGCTCCCAAGGGAACCCCCCATCTCCAGCCCCCTGTGCCGTTGCCATGGCGATCTCCCCTTCCCTTTAAAGTCTGGAATGCCACATTCCATCAGATTTGCACAGAAAGTCGCTTGATCATACGCAAAAGCCTGTCAGTCTCGAACATTCTGTATCAATAAACACGCTCCCGGCCCCTCTCCCTGACTTGCTGTAAGAAATCCAGCGTTGAGTCTGGTGCCGGGGACTGGAAGAACCCAGGACAATAAACGCCCCAGCCAGGGAGCAGGGATTCTGTCCGGATTCTCTCTTTTGACACGCTAGCATTTTAAACTACGATTACAAGAACACCAACATGCATTGCTGGGCACTGGTGAAATTCTGTGTAGCTGATCCTAACACCGGGCTCAAAATACTGAATTTTACACAGACACTGAGGCCATGTAAAATGTTAAAGCACATTTAAATCCTCAAATAAATAAGTAACTTCAATTACATAAAGAACTAGATTTCAACGAAATTAGGGTTATTTGCTAGAAGAAAATAACCTCTAAGTCGTCTTTATGACCTGGTGGTTCGTCATTGTTAAAGGAATGTTCCCTTTTTTAAGCCTGTGTGTTCCACCATTCTCTAAAACAGGAACAGAAGTAACTGCCAGAGTAAAAGGTTGTTCTCTATTTTGTGTCATATCAGAGGGATGAAAATAAACAAAAGAGACAATGATTCTTTGTACAGAGAAATTGTTTGTCAAAAAAAGAATTTCTGCAATCAAAATAAAGCATCAGGAGTACAACTGATGTTTTGTTACAATAAAACAAGATTCCTCTGCATTGAATAATGATGGATTTTGGGGTTTGTTACTACGCAGAGATTTTTTTAAAATTAGTACTTCAGGAGCCTGTCCTTCATTGTTTGTAAGTGTGCTCACTGTGACATTAAATGGCGAGGTGTTAGCCACTGATTAAAGGAGTGAAAAGAAACTCTGCTAATTCCACTGAAACCGTGGACTTGGGTCTCCGGCCAGTCAGGACAACACCACACCTGCAGGGTTTTACGAGCGGGGCAGTGCGAGGCCCGAACTCCGGCAGTCACTCTTATAATGAATCCAGCCAAAAGGACACACACTTGTTTCCCCTCAAAGCTAGAGACAACGTGGCAGGGCTTTCAGATGTGGATCGGGGCGGGGGTGTCCCGGGAGTGTGTCCCCTGCCACACATCTGTGGGAAAACTTCCATGATAAAGTAGGCACTGCATAGTCAGCGTCAGGGAGACGGCTGGAGGAAACAGCAATGACAGAAAGAATGATGCCCACGGGCTGAGCGGCGGGAGCTGGCTGACTCTTGCCTGGAGAAAGGGCCAGTCAATTCTTCTCCAACTGACACGCAGGGTTTCGGCTGCATGTGGTTGAATGTGCATTGTTTAAGTTACCCGCTGAACAGCGAATGTCAATTGGAACAGTACGTCAAATTAACTTTAATAAACTTTCCACTTGTGTTATATTGTTTTCTCATTATGAGATATACGTCCCACGACAAGGCTCGGTAACAAACCAATAACCTCAGCCTGATTTTTTTATAACGTCTTTATTATATAATAAGTTGATGGGCCAAACATTCATTTTTAAACGCCGTGGGCATGCATTTTAGAAAAATGTTCTACTCCGCAAGGGTTGTGCATACCTATGTGGAAATATGGGTGCAGATGTTGTAAAAGATTTCTACGTGCTCCAGGGTTAGAGAAAAGAAATAATTCTCAATTCTAGAACTGTTTGGAGACAGAGAATACTCTTTCCATTGCTAATTTAATGCAGGCTTTTTAAAAATGTCTTAGGACTTTAAAAAATTACAGATGGAAAATACTTTTACCCTTCTCTTTTACCTAGACAAATTCAGAAAATCTCAGAGGCTTGGTGTAGACATTTTCATCAAAGTTATCACTGTGTTGTGTCAGAAATACTGCCGTGAAAATGGAAAGATAGGATTTAAAACTATTTTCTTTTTCCTCCGAGGAAACCCTGTCAGGAAGCTATGCTCAGAATTACCGATATTTATACCAAAATATGAAGAGTGGAGAGAGCCTTCAATAAAGCTAGAGGTTTTTTTTAAAGAGCAAGATGATGAAAATGAAATTATACCTAGGCTGACAGGATTTGCCAATATTTTACTCAGAGGTTTTGCTCCATTTTAATAGTTGCATTCAGGAGTTTGGAAGATTCAAACTTCACGCAGCTACAGCAAAAAAAAAAAAAAAGAAAGAAAGAAAGAAAGAAAGAAAGAAAGAAAGAAAAAAAGCAAGCTGCGTGATTTGAATGGTATCTTTCCCTGCATAATGTTAAATGACTTGATTTTTAACTAAATGTGAAACTGTTCAGTAGGGCTTGGCACCTTCTTAACTGTTATAAAGAAAAAATTCATTTAAGCTTCAATTTGGCAACCTGCAGTTTTTCTAAGAGCAAAAATAAGTGAAAATTAGAAGGTAATTTAAAAAGAATTCCATTAGTTACAAAATGGTCTATATTAAGTTCATAAGAAATTTAGGAACTGCTATGCGAACACATTTTCAGCTTTAAAAATTAGGTCTTCTGAAAGACTTAAGCAGAATATCATTTAGGTGGAAACATTGGAAGTTTATTTAAAAAGAAATCATAATTAACCAAAACTATAGCTTAAATCAGATTCAAAACTTTTAAGTCACAGAAATAGCGTCTTCCTCCACTGTGTGGCCTGTTTCACAGAGGACGCCCCTAGTTCACAGTGGGTCTGTTTCTTTTGTGACACTTTCATTTTCTAAAGCAATTGGCTCGAGTTCACAAAGAGAGAAGCATACTTCACGGTTCATTATTGAGGATTTTGCTTAACTTTAAGTAACTTTTTCTCAGTGGACTTTTCGTTCCAGGAGCTTGATTGAACTTCACGTAACCCCCTAATGATTTGCCAGCGGGATCCCAGGGACCTGACCCGGCCGCGTGCCTGCAGCCCGCCGGGGACGGAGCAGAAGCGGCTGGGGGCTCGTGTCGCAGGGCCCGGGGCCGCCTGTCCCGCTGCTCGCTGGGGCCACCGCACACCTCCCTGGGCGTCCACCCTTGCTGGGACACAGGCTGTCCAGTAATAGCAAAGAAAAGGCGACATTCACCGGTCTCTCTGAGCTTTTCATGATCTGGGAGGAGAAGGAAGCTCGCTAGGAGCAAGGAAACGTGAACAGGCGGCCACGAGGGTGACATCGTGTTGAATTTGGCCTTGCGCTGGCATTGTGACCTGGGGAAGTGGCCTGGCCTCTGTGGAAGCCGGTGTGGGACGCAGCACTTCAGGACCAGGGGCGATTCCGAGGACACGAGTGGAAAGGGAACGCTGACTAGTGTGACAGGCGTGTAAAGGTCCCTGCTTCCATGCCCACATCCTGGGAGAGGCAGGGGAGACGGAGGGAAGCACAAGTTGAGAGCAGTTTGTGTTTTAAAGGGAATTGCAACCACGGCGATGTGGAGAGTGGGCTCAGGCGCCAGACGCGGAGGGCGGGCCGCAGGTCCTGGAGCTGACTCTGCGCGGACCTTGGTGGCACCAGAACCATCGCCACCTGTGCTCCGCAGAAGGACACTTCTGTCTGATGCGTTTGGAAATTGCTCGTTTGAGAATTACCTTTCTGGCAAACCAACAAGCGCTCTGTGTTTCCGGATCAACTGAAAAGACACTTCTTTTCATTTCTGGATCCTTCTGCATCCAATTCCCAGTTTCGAACAGAATCTAATGGTGGCTGCAGCCTGAGGCACCCCGGAGGAGGGGGCGGGAAGGAGGAACACAGGTTGCCCCAAATGCCTGTGACCTCCAGCCTGGCTCCGTGGGGACACACACCCACCCCCAGAGAGTGATGCCAGTGGTCGCTTGTCCCCTCTCCATGAGCTTCCGTCCTCCAGAGGGTGTGACGGGGTCACGGCCAGGCTTCAATACGACCATGTGAACCGTGGCAGCAGCCTGTGTCCACCCACGGAGGACGGATGGGCACAGCGGTCCCTCCACTTAGGGAGTAGTACGCAGCCTTCAACGGAGGGCATTCTGACACACACTCCAGGGGTGAACCCCGAGGACACTGTGCTAGCAGAAAATAACCCGTCACAAAAGGACAAATACAGCATGATTCCACTTGTACGAAGTCCCGAGAGGACTCATGTTCGCATAAACAGAAAGCAGGCGGTGCCAGGCGCTGGTGGATGGGGGGAGATGGGGACTTAGTGTTTCGTGGGGACACAGCATCAGTTTGGGAAGATGAGAACGTTCTGGAGATGGATGGTGGGAGGGCTGCACAGCCGTGGGAATGTACCCAATGCCCCTGAACTGGACACTGAAAAATGGATAAGAGATGGCCCTGGGCCAGGAAGCAGGCTGGCACAGACGGGAGAAGAGGCCCAGCTGCCCAGCGGACCCCGCAGAGCTGAGGCCGCACCAAGCCCAGTTCTCCGGGCTCCACCCGGCCCTGGTCTCGACCTCACTGCTCTTCCGTTTCCTGTTGGGTCACATGAGGGACTGAGCTGTCTGACCCCTGGAGCCACTCCCTGCACCGGACAAAGGTGGGCACCTAGGACTCTGCCCCCGAAACTGCCAGCCGTTTGCTGTGTGATCTTAGGTAAGTGACCCTCCGTCTCACTCTCTCGACTTTAATTTCCCTCATTTTTACAAAAGGGGGATTTAAATAAGATTGTCTCAGACACTCTCCCCAGCTGGGAACTCCTGTGATTTTGAAGAGCCTCAATTACAGTCTATAGATCTGAAATCTAGAAAACAAAACCAGACAAAAACAAACAAACAAACCTGATGTTCCTGCTGGTTCCTTACAACCGAGAATAATCCTGATGTGACATCTTGCGTGCTTACACTTGTGTGTGTACACAGCGTGGACAAAAGAAGGGTGGGCGATGCGTTTGCTAATGGGAAACACACTTCCCTTGTGCTGGACTGTCTGTCTCCCTGGGACTAGCCCTGAGGCGGCTCACCTGCCGTGTGACCAGCAGAGGGCGGTGTGTGCAGCAGCGTGTGCCAGCGAGTGGCTGAGCCGCATCGTTCCTGGTCGGCCAAGGTTTCTCTGGGGCTCAGTGTCTCCCAGTGTCTTCCTTGCACTGAGAACACATGTGGAGGCAGCGGGAGAGCTGAGATGAGTCAAAACTAGAGCAGCTTGTGATCACCCCACTGTTAGAATCCATTTAGCAATAAAACTAGCTATAAAATCGTTTAAGGCCAGGTAATGATTACACTGCAAAGTCATCTAGGCGGGGAAGCACCCGCATTTATAGTTCAATGCCACGCACTCCAGGCTGGCAGGTGGGGTGGCAGGCGGGGTGGCAGGCAGGGTAGCAGGCAGGGTAGCAGGCAGGGTAGCAGGCTGCATTGCAAGCCAGGTGACAGGCCGAGTGGCAGGCAGGATGGCAGCCAGGTTGGCAGGGAAGATGGTAGTCCCGTTTTTAAGCACGGTGGTCGTCTCGATAGGTAAGCAGGTAGGAAACTGGGTGGCAGGCCGGGTGGCAGGTGGG
>NW_017731367.1:6406570-6434802 GCF_001890085.2 Hipposideros armiger | reverse complement strand
GGGTGGCAGGCGGGGTGGCAGGTGGGGTGGCAGGCCGGGTGGCAGGTGGGGTGGCAGGCCGGGTGGCAGGCGGGGTGGCAAGTGGGGTGGCAGGCTGGGTGGCAGGCGGGATGGCAGGCGGGGTGGCAAGCCAGGAGGTAGGCAGGGTAGCAGGTGGGGTGCCAGGCTCCTGGAGCTCCTGGCTCCCATGCTGCCAGGAGCTCGAGTTCATCCCAGTGTGACCTATGGACTAATCTGAAATGCTGTGTGGGGGCCGACAGTTACTGGATTGGAAACAGGCAATATGAGGCTGAAAGGGGAGAAAAACGGAAAAGCTCCTTCTTGTTTAAGCGCCTCTCGTCTAACGGGATTAACTGAATCCCGTGGAGGCAAAGCTCTCCGTCAAGTCCTTTTGAACGGTGACCTTTCCCATCATGGTCCGGACGCAGTGTGCCAGCTCAGGGCTGCGGTAAGTCGTATTTTTTTTATTTTTGTATGATGACTTAATTTATGGTTTGAATGTCCAATGCGCTAGAGTGACAGCAAATTGATCTCAGGAATTTGGGTTTTCTTTCCTTTCTGCTGAATGGTGTCTACGTCCTAGGGCCTCGCCTTACGTCAGTGCGTGGGCTGGAGGGTGGTCCTCATCATCTTTCCTCATCAGGCACCAAAAAAAGAAGGAAAGGAGGAAAGGATGAGGGAGGGAGGGAGGGAGGGGTGGGGAGTGGAGGGCGGGAGGAAGAAGGAAGGAAGGAAGGAGAGAGTGGCTCTGCTTCGGTCCAGTAAGAGGGGCTGTTTGTGTCCTGGGTCCCAGCCCGCTGCCCCCTAACTCAACGGCACAGCCACTCCCCTGGTCAGGAATGTGTCCTGTGTCCTGCTAGGAGGCTATGACCCCCCGCTCCCCGCAGGCCGACACCTGCTCCAGGGCCAGCAGCTTTCAGTCCCTGCTACAGCCTGGTCATGTGCACTTCAGACCTACCTGCCGCAGAAACTTCCTGGAGGTGACAGAGTTCCTTCTAAAAGCCTGTGCCCTAGTGACAGATTCATTACCGAACTAGGACGATGGATGAGCAGCTATGACCTGCCAGGCGCTGTCCTACGTTTCACACTTGTAGAAACACACTTCTGTTTTCCAAATGATGTACGTTATCATTTTCTTATATTGGCTGATTTCAGTGGCAGTTGGCCGTCATGCTTTAACTTTTCCTGTCCCTCATTCTATAATGATCTGAAAGCCTGAAAAAGTCACATATGAAAGTTAGTGCTGCAGTGATTGCTGTGTCTTTCAAGTCACACTTTTGTCACAGGTCCACTGCTGGCTGGGACGTGACGGCCCAAGGCTGGGGCAGAGACTATAGGCACAGAGCTGCTGGCTTCCAGGCAAATTTGTTCTGTTCGGATCTTAGCCCAGGTTTGTTTATGCACACAGGTAAATGCCTCCTATTCATTTACTCATTAAACAAACACTTACGAAAATCCTAAAGCACTCAAGTCCTAAGGGTGTTATAAGAATAAACTCAACAGGCTCTTTGGCTTCAATAGTGTCACCAAGAAGAAACAAGACTCATTTACAAAGAAGCGTACAAGATGGCATTTGCACTCCTTAAGCTTGTGACGAATGACTTTTCTTGCTTCATTACCTGCTGGTTGAATTCACGTACTCATTCATTCATGAATTCTACATGTACTCAGTGCCTACTGAGCGCCAGCCTCTGGGCCAGGTGCTGGCATGTTGAAGGTGAGGAGGCAGATCTAATGGGGATGGGGAGCCACAATACAAGGGAAGACCTTACCACTTCCTTCCACCTGAAACAAAAACCACACCAAAGCCAGGCAGTGAAGGGCGGGGCCCCCGGGCCTGGGGGGTGAGGTGTCATGAGGTGAGCCCCATGACAACCCACTTTACTGCTTTGAATTCTCAGGCCTCAGTACAGGGAGGGGCCCAGGCATGGCCCTGAGGACTCCCTGAGCTGGGGGTTGAGCGTTTCGGGAGACCAGTGCAACTACATTTCGCAGCACAGAGTACCAGAGAGGAGAGAGCCCAAGGCCTGCAGAGGCTCACCCTGAATCGATAGCTGGTTTCTGATCAGCCGAGGAGAAATACTGAGACCAAGAGAAAACACTGTGTCCAGCACTCACACACGTCTGGGAATAGCGCCCATGCCAACCATTCCAACAGGAGAACCCCTCAGGGTACTGGGCAGAGTCCCAGCACCTTCCTCAGACGTGGAGGATAAGTCCCCTGGGTTAACCGGGGCGCTGTTCCCACTGAAAGCAACGCTCAGAGAAACGCACTGTGTACCAAAACAAAGATGCTTCCAGGAATACCAAACACCTCACATCCAGCAAGCAGAAGTTCAGAACATCTGGGATCCCATCAAAGACTAGCAGTCAGGCAAAGAAACAGACAAATAGGACCTCTAATGAGGAGAAAAACAGATAAACTGAAATAGACCCAGAACAGATGCAGATGTTAGAACTCGCAAAGAGATTAGGATAGTTATCATAACTGAATTCCATGTGTTCAAAAACTCCAGGAAAGACATGGAAGGTATAAAATATTTGAAGAAAATGGAAATAACAGTTAAAAAATCCCCCCAAAACAGTCAAAATCAGTTGATGTGAAAACTATCAACTCAAAGACCCACAAAGTTCAATGAAACTTAACCATGAGGAAACTTCATGAAGAAAGTGGCACCAAGCCACACCATAATTAGATTGCTCGGAGCCAGTGTTGGAAAATCTGAAAAGCAGCCAGAGAAAAACGGCGTTTTATGTACAGAGGGACAAAGGTAAGACAAGAGTAGATTTCTTATCAGAAACAATGCAAGTGGGAAGATGGCGGGGCAATGCTCAAATTACAAACACAAAAAGCAGTCAACCTAACATTCTATACCCAACTGCACTATCTTCCCCAAACGAAGGCAAAACAAAGCTATTTTCCCTCGGAAAAACAAAAGATGAACACATTTACCACCAGGAAACCTACGCTATAAGAAGTGTTCAAGAAAGTCCTGCAGAAGGAAAAATGGCACCAGATGGAAATAAGGACCAACACCACGGACGAAGAGGCCGCAGCGGCAGCTACAGGAGTAACGATATTAGTATGTTTTATGATAGAGATACCTTTAAAATGAAATTGGCCCTTTAAGCAAAATAAGAATAATAACAACAACATACGACAGAGCTTGTACGTATGAAAAGTCAAATGTGCGATGACAGTGGCATCAAGGCCCGGGTGGAGAAAGGGGAGGTCACTGCGGTTAGGGTCTCACACGCTACCTGAAGTGGCATCGCGTCACTCGAAGGTAGGCTGTGATAACACAGCGACATGAACTGTAAATCCTGTTACAGCTAAGAAGCCTTATATGGGGATAGACTGGAACCCTACAAGTTATTCAATTAATCCAAGAATTGGCAAAATGGGAGAATAAAGAACAGACGGGATAAAATGGAAAACAAATAGCAAGACGATAGACTTAAACTGAACCATATCAATATTCACATCAAATGTAAATTGTCCAAATGCCTCAATTAAAAGGCAGATGTTGCCGTATTGGATACAAAGCAACACCCAAACTCTACACTGCTTGCAAAACCCCCTTCAAATATAAAGACTGAAATATAAAGACTTAAAAGTAAAAGGATGAAGAAAAAAAAATAAGATATTCCAGGCTATGCTAATGCTAATTTACTAAAGCAAGAGCGGTGATATTAATATCTGACATAGTAGATTTGAAAGCAAAGAGTGCCACCGGGGATAAAGAAGGTTGTTTCATAATGATAAAAGGGTCAGTTTATCAAGAGGATACAACCATCCTAAATATTAAAGATGTCAAAAGAATAAAGCAGTATTAGGAAGAACTTTATGACAATAAATTGAGCAGCTTAGATGAAATGGATCACTTCCTTGCAAGACACAGAAAAGCTCGCTCAGGAATTCTCGTCCAACGGCAGATACAGCAGGTGTGACGGGAGGGCGCTTCTCTGCGTCGGAAGAAACAAATTCTGTAACTGGAGCAGCTGGAACAGGAAGGCCCTGGGCAGCAGCTCCCGAGTTTGAAGTTTTTTGCTTAGTATTTCTGGAGGAGGAGCCACAGACCACATGAGTCAGAATCTGGGTGACCCACAGATAAATGGCAGTTCTTCATTCGGCCCCTGCTCTGTCTTGAACTTGAACTCTGACCTCAGCCTTGTCTTCTCCAATTGCAATGCTGTTCTACCAGGTCTGTCCAGCCAGCCCAGGGTGCTGTCTCCTCCTGGCTGGACCCCTGGCCGCCAAAGGCCTGCCTCTGGTCTCATGGTCCCCAGCATGCTAAGTGTGTTTTCGGTTCTTTTACTCTTGTTCTTGGCATTTCTTCTGTGGGCAGTGGCCTCTAGTTGGCTGAAATTCAAAGTCATATCACTTTATCCTCACAGCTCTCAACTAGCAATCGGGTCTTCGTTTTGAGACATGTGACTGAAGTTTGGGGCTGCGTCAGGCCACACCGCTGCCCGCACTGGGCTGGCGTCCATGCTGGGGGCATCCAGTGTCTGGCACTGAGGCCTGAGCTCACACCCCCAGTCCCAGGTGTCCCTTCACAAAAAGCCTGTGGTCACTGGGTGCAGGTGGTGGCATTCCGTGGGAGGGAGCGGGGCCGACCCTCAGCCCCACAGCCGTGAGACCCACTGGACTTGCCTGCCGCCCCGACGGGGCCCTGGGACAGGCGCCCAGTCAGTGTATGTAACTGAGCAAGGCTCTGAGCTGGTCTTGACTCAACACGAAATTAGGACTCGATTCTTTTAGGGGTTCTCAGACTCCCCAGAGGGGCCCCACAGGTTGTGCATAAAAAGCCCGCTGGTTTGCATTCCCGAGCCCCCAGTGGGAACGCAGGACTTGCTGGACCGTGCGGAACTGCCCTCCTGGCCTCTGCTGCGAAGCGTGTGTGTGTGTGTGTGTGTGTGTGTGTGTGTGTGTGTGTGTGTGTGTGTGTNTGTGTGTGTGTGTGTGTCAGATGCAGGGTCCCAGCCCTGGGCCCCGGCTCAGACCGCAGAGGGGTTTCTCAGTTCCGGTGAGAACCAGAGGGTCTCCCGCTGAGTCACACTGTCTTCCGTGGAACGCCACTCCTGAGGGTGCACTAATACACAACTCCCTTGTTGGGGTGTGGGGGGGTAGTGCTTCAGAGGGGGGCCAGGTCTGGGCTGAGGGTCCGGGCTAGAAGGCAGGAGCCCCCTCCTGCTCCATTTAGCAAAACCTCCGCTTAATCATCGAAGGAGACCGTCTCTGCGTGTCCCTGCTCAGGGCCAGCCTTCCTCCGAATGGCGAACGGCAGGCTGGGCTTACAGCTTCCAGAAAACCAAAGGGTCAGCCTGCCCCCAGGGAAATGGGAGGACTGGGCTAATTTGTCTTGGCAGGAAACCAAATTAACCGGAAACGCTGGGTGTGTTTCTCATTAACCATTAACGTGTTGTGCCGCCCTGAGGCCCGAGGTGGGATCCGAGCTGGGAGCCCCATCATTTCCCACGTGGGCGTTTCCTGCATTTTCCCTTTTCTGTTTTGCAGCAAGTTACTGGTAAAAGAAACACGTGTCCTGAAAGAAAGCCACCAGCTGACACAGGACGGCAAACGTGAAAAGGCTCCAAGTGTGTGTCAGCGGGGGGAGGGGGCGCTGGTGGGATCCGGCTGTCTGGACTGTTCTGCGATACCTTGACCTTGAGCTGACCCAGGACAGCCTTGGAGTGGAAGGCGGGAGGCGAGCATTGGGTCCAGGACTCACAGGCCCCCCGTGTTCAGGGCTGCCTTTGGTGGCAGCCATTGGCCCGCCCGTGCTGGAGTCGAGAGCCACCCGCACAGCTGGGAAGTGGCCTTCTGGGAAACCAGCAGGACAGGAGAATCACACCACCATCTCTCACACGGACACACAGTTCCTAGCTCCCACGGCGCTTCAGGGCACTTGCACGTTGGAGAACTCCTCTGACACTTGGTCTGTGTGGCGAGAATCTTTCTTCCTGGGATCTGAACCTGACGGAGCGTCAAGAGCAGAGCAGGGAGTGGGCCCAGGCTCACGGGGCAGGAGAGTTGCAGTGTGGCTTCTGGCAGCCATGGGGCTCACTGCACACGGGACAGGCTGTCCACCTTCAGACCCAGGGAGCTGTGACATTGCCAGTCGTTTCAGTCACGTCAGACACGTCACCCTGCACACACTCAGCTTCCCGCCCACCTCTCTGGGGCTCCATCTCGGCTACTGTGCAGGGTCCTTCTAAACACGCACAGCTCCGGGCTGTGCTGGCCCCTTCTCTTTCTCCCATGGGTGTGAACACGTCCAGGTCGCCCCCCAGTGGAGCCCCGGCCCCCAGTTCCAGTGCCATGTGTCCCTCTGTTGGTTTGGCCTCTGCACTTGGATGGGCCACACGTATCTCACACTCGGCGTGCCCACGACGCCATCGGTTTAAATGGTCCATTACCTACCCTGCCGCTTGGAGCAGACCCTGAAGGGCTGCAGGACTCCTTCCCGTCAGCCCCACACCCGGTCAGCGCCACCCCCTCCATTTCTCACCACGGCAGCTCCTGGGTCCGTTTGCTTCTCTCCGAGCCCAGCGTCCCTCTTACCTTGGACACCTGCCGTTTCTGACTGTTCCACTGCTCCTCTCAGTACACACCCACTGCAGCCATGGTGACTTCTTATACACACAGATGGGATTGCACGGCTCCTGTGTTTGAGATCCCCCGCCCAGTGGCACCCCTGCTTGCTTGGGGCAAAGCCCGCATTCTTTTCTCGGCCAGAGAGAGGTGTGAGGTCACTCGCCACCTGTGTCCATTCTCTCAGAAGAGGGTTGGTGGCTTGTGCAAGTCACCGAGCAAATGGGGCCTGTGTAAAACCTGAGAGAACCTTCCACCCCTTCACCCTTCCTTGAAACAGATTAAGTGATAGGATGAGCTCTTGAGGTTACGGCAGCATCACAGAGCAAGGGTGCTTTCCAGAGGCACCGGTCCTGGTGTGTGTTCAGCACGTGTGGAGGGGGCAGCCCCCCCCGCCCCCGCCCCAGACAGCTGCCCCAACCTGGCACCTGCAGCCTCTGTCCGGGGCTTCGCTGGAGGGCCCGGTGGGTGGAAAGAAGAAGACGTCAGAGCAGCAAGTTCCTGGGTCAGAAACAACCCTGTTGGGGTGGAATTGTGTCCCTTCAAAATTCACATGCTGAAGCCCCAACCCCCAGTACCTCAGAGTGTGACCTTATTGGGAAGGTCATTGCAGATGTAAGCAGTTAATATGAGGTCACCCTGGAGTAAGGTGGCCCAAGTCCAGTGTGCCTGATGTCGGTTTAAAGAGAGGAAATTCTGACACAGACACGCACACAGGGATTAGGCGATGTGAAGAGGGAGGCAGAGATTGGGGGTGACACCTCTAGATGCCAAGGAGCACCAAGCTTGCCAGCCAGCCGCAGAAGCTGGGGAGAGTCCCAGGGCGGAAGGGCCAGCCCTGCCTGCACCTTGTCTCCGATTCTGGGTTCCAGATCCGGGGGACAATAAGTCTCTGATTCTGGCGCCTCTGCCGAAGCGACTCCCCCTCAGAGCACTCCGGCCCCTCACCTTCCCGTCTCAGACCCTCTGACCTGCTGCGGAGTCTGCTCAACATGGGTCTCCATTCTGCCACTGAACTTGACTGAGCCCCTCTAAGGCAGCAAGAGCATCCAATGTCTGCGCCGGCCATGGCGCCTCGTCTTCACAGAGGGCTCCTAGGACCCAGGGCTTTCTGGATTCTGAACTCATTTTGAGCATGACCCCCCAACACTTTCAGGACGTGTTCACACAGCCCCCCTTACAATGACGTCCATGATGGGGGGGTAGCTCCTTGCATTATGAGTGGTCCATGGTAAGAGTAAAAAAGCTCTTTGTGACAAGAACTGTGTGTGTGTGTGTGTATCTGTGTGTACATGTGTGTATGTGTGTGTCTGTGTAAGTGTGTGTGTACATGTGTGTGACCCTCCCTACCTCCCGCTATTCATTTTGTGATTTAAAAATAGTTTTCTCGGGAGCCCGTTGTCTGTGTGAGGACCCTCCAGTATTTAAGGGGGCCTTTGAGTCCCCCTCTGTGTCCTGTTTTCTGGGCACGGCATCTGACGTGGTTGCCTGTCCTCTGACTTCCCTGTGGGCCAAACACCTCTTTCAAGTGAGGACACCGGAAGTCAACACATGCTCTGAGTGAGGCCAGAGGAGCACAGAGGGGACAGCAGTGCCACCCTCTCCCTTCCGGACCTCACATGTCTGCGGGTGCTACGAGCTTTGTCCTGGCAGCATTTTCTCATTGTGGGTTCTGGTGGCACCTGAATCAGCTGACACTTCAGGCATCTCTCCCCAGGATCAGTGTTGCTATGGAGCTGTGCTGTCACAACCCCATGGGGCTTGTTTCATTTCCAAGCTCAAGTGCAACATTTCACAAGGAAAAATCGAAGGGCCTCAGCGTGACTATTACAAAAATCCTAATAGGCCAAAAAGAAATGGTGCTTATGATCGAACCTATCCTTAATTAAAGGTGATGCCTGGAGACGCAAGGGAAGGATCAGAGGTCAAGGCCGGTGGGCAATGGCCGCTGACCCAGACCTCTCTCTGAGCAGGGCGCCCAGCTTCGTGGCCCACAGCTCCTGTGGAGCAGAGCACCCATCACACCTGCCCTACAGGAGGAAATCGCCAGGTGCCTGGCCCTCTGACAGCCGGGCACCCAGGGCCAGGAGCTCCAGGAATAGGACAGGAAGCCATTGCCTCAATTCTCTTTTTACATTTTGAGTTCTCTTTTTAAAATGTTGATTGTGGTAAAACACACGAAACAAAATTTACTGTCTTACCCATTTTAAGTGCACATTCAGTGGCATTGAGCACACTCACACTGCTGTGCAGCCGTCCCCACCATCATCCCCAGAAGTTTCCATCTCCCCGCACTGAGCCTCTGTCCCCATGAAACACTCGCTCCCTGTCTCCCCGCCCTTCTACTCTCTATCTCCATGAACCTGACTCCTCCAGGTCTCTCACGTAAGTGGAATATTAGTACAGTGTTTGTCCTCTTGCGACTTCCTTCCTTCCGTTAGTATAATGTCCTCAAGTTTCATCCATGTCGTCTCAGGCGTCAGCACAGCCACCTTTTTGAGGCTGAATAATATCCTATTGTATGTCTATGTGGACCCCACTTAGCCATCACCCACTGAGCCACATCTTGATGGCTTCCAACTGTTGACAACTATGAGTAAAGCTGCTGTAAACATCTGTGTGCAGGTGTTCTGTGGCCGTACATCTTCCTCTCCTTTGGGCACATGCCACGGAGAGCCGTTGCTGGGTCGTAGGGTGAGAGTGTGGTTGGTTTTGCTAGAACCCACCAGACTGTCTTCCTCAGGGGCTGTGCCAGCTGCCTCCCCACCAGCAATGACTGAGGTCCCTGCTGTCCCACATCCTCGCCAGCACTCGGTATCGTCAATGACCTGGGTCTCGCTTATTCTAACAGGTGCACAACGGCCTCTCACTGCTGGAATTTGCATCCCCTGATGACGTAGATGCAGAACATCTTCTCATGGGCGTAGCTGCCATCCGGAAATCTTCTTTGGTGAGGCGTCTGTTAAAGCCTTTGACCCAAGTTCTTTTTAATGGATCTTTTGTTATCTTATTGTTGTGTCCCATGAGTATTTTGCACACATGAACATTTTTAAAGTGTGGTACCTTTATATTAATTAACCATTTTGGTTTAAATGCTAACAAACAAATGTTTATAAATATTAATGATCCGGCACAAAGTAACTATTTGTAAACAGAGCACACATTGATCTACAGTTGTTTTTTGTTTTGTTTTTTGCTGACCAGTTTTAACTTTGAATTAAAAAAAAAAGTGTCAGATTTTTGGGCAGAAGGAAGATGACCCCAGATAGAAATCAAAACCTTCAAAAAGGAATGGAGAGTGTCGAAAACAGTAACTCCGCGGGCACATAGGAAATACTCTTTTCTCATGATTTTAATGTCTCTGAAATGTCTGGTGTCATTAAAATCAGTAGCCCTGTGCTGTGGGTTCACAATACATGTGAATCACGTGGCACCCACAGCACGAAGACCAGGAAAGAGAATGGGGTGTCTGCTGTAAGCTGTCATCACAGCCGAGAAGCAGGGTCACTCGGCCAGAGCAGAAGATGACAAAACGGCATACTACCCAAGCCAAGGGTGACAATGCTGTTCACTGCAGCTGAGCCGACAAAGCAGCTGAATGGAATCATGCCCAGTACAGAAGTGGGGTCCAGGGCACGGTGGGCGAGGTGGGGGCGCACGGAAGTTCCACTCATGGCTTCTCCTGTCTCTGGGAACAGGAAGCGAGGTCGGCGGTGGACAGCGGGCTTCCCGGGCGCGCCTACCCCCACACACTGCGATGACCTACTCATGGGACATACAGTGGGGGACACAGGCCAACTTCCTCGCCCATAGAGCTTACATTCTGGGGGAGGAGTTCAGCGACAATCACAAGTGACAGTGATTAAGGGCTGTGAACTGGGCAAGGGGACAGGGCGAGCTGGGGGCCATGCCTCGCCCCCCACATTGCTGGGCGGGAGGTAAAGTTGGGGGCTGCCGATGGCCTGGGGTCCTGGGCTCCTCCATAGATGAGGAAACAGGTGATCAGGGCATCTGAGGCGCCTCCTGGTGGCCTTGGGGTAGACGGAGGTCGTTAAAGCTGTGACAAAGCGCAGAAGGGGGTGAAGGGTAGGAAGGAGGGGGTGGGCCTGGCTAGGGGCCAGCAGAGCCCTTCATTCCTGCCCACAGGCCGGGGAGGGGGTCTCATCTGGGACACGCACGGATTTCAGGCTGTCTGGACCCCCGTCAGTGGAGAGAGGTGGGGGCCGTGATGTCTGAAAAGGCAGAGGAGTCGCCGGGGAAGTCACAGTTCAGGACCAATTCTAATTATAAGAGAAGTTATCTGGAACACTCCAAGCCATGTTTTAAAAAGGCAATTACAAAAAAAGAGAGAAAGAAAAAAGACAGAAAGCAAAGGTTCAGGGTTTTTTTCTTGCTTCTGGAAAAGCAACAATGTACGGGAATGAACGGCTCCCTACCTGGGAAAAGGGGGTGGGGGGATGGATGGGTATGGTTGCTGGGCTTGCTGGTGGTGCCGATACATTATTCCACGTTCTAAGATCCCAACCAGCCTCTACCTTTTGAAATAAAATGGCTTTCAGAACAACAAAAATGGGAGTTGATGCCTCTTCCCAGCTAGACATCAGCTAATGATTGTTTGGTCACTTTGTCTGGAGATCAAATTAGTGCATGGAATTCTCTGGGCTGGTGAGTTTCAGAGGAGCCTTCGGTTGACTTGACGACATTTATATAGAGCCGTTTGTCTTTGGTCTGTTTGGTTCAATTCCTATTGGTTTCTCCTCCAAAGCCCTTCATCCTGCAGATTGAGGATTAAATGGGATTAAAGATGCTGAAAGAAGAAGGCTGTGGTGGGGCAGCAAGTGTCAGACCCAGTGGGCTGGCTGGGGATGGGCGTGGGGCCGAGGGGGGCTTGGGGAGGAGGCACAGGGCCCCTTGGTGTTCCCCCATTTCTTCATTTTTCAGCTTTCTTTGCTCTCTTGCTCTCCCGGATGGCCTCCCTTTTCATAAGCTCACAGCGCAATCGCTTGTCTTTGTGTTTGTATAGTCTTTCATATTTGAAACACTATGTCTTTGTTTTTTACTTTTTAAGTTGTTATAAGTGTTAACTTCAGACAGGTGGCCTAAGGAGACACCTGATGAGCAGAGAAGGGAGAGGGAGGGATGGGATGGGGAACAGGAGCTATGCTGGTGGCAGGCGGTGGGGTAAGAAAAGATGTTTGGAGAAGTATCAACACAGTTCCACTTCAACAACATGGGCCACAGGTTCTCCACCACAAAAGATGTGCTGTGTGCACTCGCGACAACCCCAGGAGCTGCGATGCCTGCAGATGTCCAGACTGAGACTTCCTCCTGAGGCTGCATGCCTCACACCTTGGCCAAAGTCATGTACACACTCACACACACATGTACACAGAGATACACACATGTACACACACGTACACACATGCACACACATGTACATGTACGCACGCATGCACACACACTCCAGTCTTGGCCTCCTTGAGTCTTTTCTCAACACAGCAGCCAGAATGAATCTTTCAAAACTTAAGTCAGATCCATCACTTCTCTGCTCAAAACCATCCTATTTGAGAGTGAAAACCCGACATCCTTACAATGACATGCCACGTCCTCCATGGGCTAGACGCTCAGGGCCCGTCTGACGTCATCCCCTGCCACTCTCTGCCTCGTTCTCTCTGCTGCAGCCACACTGGCCTCCTCGCTGGGCCTCAAACACACCATCTCTCCTTGGCTCAGAGCCCTGTTTCCTCTTGCTTCTGGAATGGTCTTCTCTCAGGTATCCATGTGGCTTGGCCTCTCACCTCCTTCAAGTCTTTGTTCAATGTTTGCATGCTTCTCCTGATAATCTTATTTAAAATTTCCCTGGTAACTACTTACATCCCTGCCCTGTCTTCTTCTCCCCCACAGTGCTTGTCACCTAATTAAATGTGCAATTTATTTATTGTGTTTCCTAGCTACCCTGCTTTAAATACAAACTCCAAGAGGACACAGCTTGTTTGCATATACACACACACGTGCACACACACACGTGCACACACACACACGTGCACACACAGAGACACGTCCACATGCAGCTAACACCTCGGACAGCCACACTGAGCTTTAATGTGATGCGTGAACATCTGCTGAATGAACAAATGAAAAGACATCATTTGTAAGGAAAAGCAAGATCACACTGTATATAATTGTGTATCTTCCTATCTTAATACCACATCAGGAGAAGTTTCTCATGCCATTCAATAGCCTTCAAAATAAAATTTTCAGTGTTTGTAACCAGCTCCATCATCTGGATATGCATGATTTAACCATTTCCCTGCTTGGGGGAATTTGAATTGCTCCAGACTCATAAGTAACTCTGCAAACAACACCCATGCATTCATTTCCAATGTATTTATTTAGCATTAAATGTATGCTGTGTGCCATGCCTAGTGTTGGGGGTGCAAGAGAAACCCGGGTCAGCCCTTCTTGCTGAGCAGGTAGGCGGGTGCAGGAAAGAGAACAGTGCAGCCGAGTGTGGCGTGCTAGAGAAGGGCGACAGCGGGCATGGAAAGCGTAGCTCACATGCGCGTTACACCCACAGGTCACTGAACTCTCTACAACCCTTTCTATTTTCTCTCTGTACTTTTCAGAGCGAATCCTTTCTTTCTATCTTCAAGTTCACGAACTCCAATCCACTCTTAAGCCCACCCAGTGAAAATTTTATTTCAGACACTGTACTTTTCAGTTTTTAAAGTTATATATTTTTACATACTGTCTTGTAAACTGTATCAAACCCAGGTACCGCTGTAATAAAAACCTAACTGTGTCGCTGATTTACCAGTAAATCACTTGGCTGGTGCTGGTCAGCGTAAGATGCGAGAGAGGAGAGGAGAGCTGGTCACACAGACATGCCCCATTGTCCCCTGAAGAATAAAAAGAGAAGGAAGATCAGATGGAGATGAATGTGGAGCCTGGAGAGTCACTGTGGGTGGGATCCGGACATCCTGCAGAGCATATCCTGCCATCTCTCTATTATGGGAGGCAGGCAGAAACAATAACAAAATCTACAATAGCTGATATGTGGGGTTGAAATCGTGGAGGAAGGTCATGGCCTGGTACCTCGCCATGGCTCAGCTGGTCAACGACAAGGCTTTCGCCATCAAGCCTCAGCCCCTGCAGACGTCCCATCCCGGAGAATTCTGATGACGGGCCTCAGACGCCAGAGCTTCTTGTTATATACTGACAGATTCCTCAAGAATAAGGCACGGCTTATATTTTTACAAGTCTTTATCATCAACGATATACTAGAGAAGAGAATGCATTGATAATGGCTGAGCTTGCACTTTGGATGTTCAGTACAAATATTTCTAGAAACTAAAACGACCATGCAAAGCAGAATTAGAAGACTTAGAACACACAGAAAGCCGCACGCTTAACAGCAAAACCATGTTACTGCCAGTCAAACAGAGACTTAAGGATACTATTATATCATTCACCATTCTTCAGTCACTTTCTGAGCTTTCCATTCAAAACTCATTTTCTAATTCAAAAGTTCTCTCTTGCTCTTGTAACAGTGATGGAGACCCCCTGCCGAAGCCCAAAGGCTCAGGCACATCAGGATTGACTTAGGACTTTTTACCCCAAAGCCAAAACAGAACAACGCCTCCTCAGGCGGTCCTGCCCTCCCAGGGTCGCATCCAGGGCCCACTGGGCTGTGACAGCCAAAGGTCCTCAGTTCTGCTACGCTATGACAGCAGGGACTGACCCGCCCCCCGGGACATATATTTTCTCCTTCCAGACGATTCCACACAGAGCTGCCTCAACAGTATTTGCGTCTGTCCATTTGGATCCCGAGCTCCTTAAGTGGCACCTGTGTAAGACTGAAAGAGCGAGGATGGTTTTAAAGCATAGGAAGGAGGCCTTAACCTGCTTCTAAGGGGATAATATTAATGGGCCCTCAAATCTCCCCAAAGAATGACAATACCATAAGGGTCTGAGTGCATTAGATTTCTCCAAAAAGAAAGGACTGGTGAGAGTGACGCTTCCCTTTTCTATTGTTTAAAGCTCAGAATATGTTTCTTTTTATCCTAATATAAGAGTGAATGCAATAGCATAATAAAAAGCAGAGACGGATTTCTTCTGTAAGGAATTTCAAAGGGACACAATCTCCTTTTGAAAACGACTTCTAAGTGAAACCTGCCTGACACAGAGGCCGAGCTGGTGTTCAAACGCACCGACGGAGTTATCATTCACGGGACAGCTGTGTGCGTTCTCCAAATTTGGAAGTACAGCATGGGCCCGTGAGCTCACTTTTGTCAGTCTGAGAACTACGAGAAAAATCCGCCTCTAAGAGTCATAGTTTTACTCTTTGAAAAAGAACTTGGCCAGCTCAGTCCCCCTTTTCTATTTTCGGGGCTTCATAAATTAATTCCAGTCTTTTCTGGAGGTGAAGGAAATGTCTCTGATAAAAATTCATTGATGTTTTCATATTTTTCATCATCTTCTTAAAAAAACTGTGCTGCAACATTTTATGAAGCCTAATTTAATGGAATGTCATGTTCTTTATTTTACAGGATGGATCTGAGGAGAGAACAGCCTGGCTTTTTTGATAATGAAAAGCAGAATTTTAGACATTAAAAAAAAAAAAAAGGAAGAATCAAAATGTTATGGTCTATTCGTGTTGTGGTATATAGATGCAGGTTTTTTTTAAAAAGAAAAATAAAATGATCACGATTTCTCAGACTGTGATTTATTATTTATTAAAGAATACATGGATTTATTTAAGGAAAATTAATGTACATGGATGCCTGGTATCATATTATTTGTATTATAATGTCACTTGATGTGCTTAAATGTAAACCGAAGCACTGACCCTCTGCGAGAATTCTTACAAAGCCAACATGAAAAGGACTGCAGGATAAGGACAGATATGATCAAAACCGTTAAGACCCCCGTTCACAGCACCACCATCATGAGCGGATGATGTTAACTTGCTGAGACTCTCTCCAAAGATGACATGGTCCAGATGGTGTGGGCCTTTCCATGGCTCCGCACACCCATGGCCATGTGCGCTGTGTGCGAAGCTGCGGCTCTCACCGCGGTTTCTCAGGGCACCTTCGGGCTGTCCCCGGTGCCCATGCCCTGCTCATCCCCAGCCTGCCTCTGTCCTCTCCCTTCCGCCTTGGGCAGTGCCATCCCTACTGCTGCCCATCATGCACACAGTGCAGACTCGGTGCTGACATCAGGTGGCTCCGGGGGTGAGAGGCAGGCCACCTGGCCTGGCCAGAGCATGAAGACAAATTTTTAAATCCTACTGGGGCACACAACCATGACGCCAGCTACCCAGCACGGACGCTGTGACTGGCCCTGGTGGAGGAGTGGATCCTATGAACGAGCCTGGGCTGTGAGATCCGGTTTTCATTGGCCGCCTTGGTTCTTCCTTCTTTACAGCAGTTCTTCTCATCGTCTGCCTAGAACACTGCTAGTCACCCTGCAGGACCCACATGGATGTCACTGCCTCTGCAAAGTGACATCACGGTGTCCATACCAGACACACACACACACACACACACGTACACACACAGCGCACACACAGCACATGCATGCACATGTACATGTACACATGACACACATGTACAGCGAGCACACAGTACACATGTGTACACATACAGCACACACATCACACGTGTGCACACATGCACATTGCACATGTGTGCGCATACCACACACATGCACACAGCACACAACACACACATGCACGCCTACAGCGCACACCACATGTACACACATACATGTGTGTGCGCACAGCACATACATGCACACACGTGCGAACACAGCACACATGTCATGCACAGCGTGCAGTGCACATAGCACGCACATGCACACACATGTACACCCAGCACACCCGTGTGCGCACATGCATGGTACACACAGCACACAGGTGTACACATACAGTGCGCACATAGCACGTACATGCACACACAGCACACATGTGTACACACATGCACAGTGCACACACCACACGCATGCACATGCACACACCACGGAAGCTCAATAGTCCTTCGCACCCTTGCGTGAATGACCCTTTGCACCAGCCCCTGCAGGACCCCTCATTACTGACCGGCTACACAGCTCCCCCTCCCCAGCTTGAGTTCTTCTTTAAGTCAGGAGACAAGCCCAGCGGTCACACTGTCATCTCCCCAGAACCGGGAGGGGACGTCCTCCATCTCCGCGGGTCACACGAGGTGGCTTATAGTGTCTGCTGACTCTTCCTCCTGGTGGCTTCTCTGTGTGGCTCATGTTATTTGATGGTGAATTCGTGTCCTACTGGCTTTTATCTGTGCCACCTGAGTTCAGAGTCTATTCCTCCAAATTTGCATCTTCCCGGTGCCTGGGAAACCAGTGCGCCTGTGGCTTCTTTAAAGTTTCAGCTCCTCTTCCCCACGCAGGAAGGTCACGCCGTGGATTCCACCTCCAAATTCTTGTATGAGCTTGAAGTTAGGGGTTCTTTGAGGATACTTCCCTTCCTCAGACCCACCCAGAGTAAGATTGTCGCTTTCAGCAGGGCAAGCTTTGTCCCCTGCAAGTTTGGCCCAGTGAAGCCGCACACCTCAGGGGCCCTGGCTCTATTTGAGGCTCTCTAATTCGACTCCCAGCCTGGCTGAAGCCCTCAGGTCTATGCTCTGTCCCTGAGCAAGTGGCCTGTTAGATCCAGGCTATGAGCCAGCAGGGATGGGCAGGTGTCCCCTCTCCTCCTCACTCACATGTCCCCTCTCCTCCTTACACACCTGCCCTGCTCTGCTCCTTACCTGCCTGTCCTCTCTCCTCCTCACCCGCCTGTCCCCTCTCCTCCTCACCCGCCTGTCCCCTCTCCTCCTCACCCGCCTATCCCCTCTCCTCCTTACCTGCCTGTCCTGCTCTTCCTCCATCTCTGCCTGTTGCTGGATGGGCTGCAAAGTCCTCCTAGCTGCCCTCTCACCTGAAGCTCACCAGTTCCCTGTCCTCCCACCTTCTGGTGACACTTGACACGTCCCGTCCTCTTGCCAGCACATGCTCTTTGCAGACAGTGGTTCTGCGTGACACCTGACCCTCAGGCTGAGAGCATGGCTGTCCCCATGTGTAAACAAGTGAGTCCCTGCTGCTCGCCGGCCTGCTGCAGGGACTCTGGGTTCCACTAAATCCCTGACCTCACTAGTGGTGACGGCCGGGCAGTGGTCCTTCATTTCACACATCAGTTCATTTCTACATGACATTGAATTTGACAAGTGTGCACCCACCTGCCTAACCATAAGCTAGAAAGATGGAGAAACTATCAATGCCACAAATTGACAGCATTTCCGAAGAAAATTATAAGTTGCCAAGAGAAGGGTTTTCAGGAGTTGTGCTGTGTTGCCCATAATTCACATCCTTCGTGAATACTGATTACGGCTTGAAGGGATTTGCTGGGCTTTGGCCACATTTTGCTGCCAGTTTCATGAGCACGTGTTATGTGCCAGGGGATGTATTAGACGGAGCACAGACGCTGGCACCAGCAAGGACAGCTTGGAGTCCAGCCCTGACACTGTCCTTCATTTTGTATCAGTTTGGAGCTTATTAACCTCATTTCCTTCAAAGGAGAATGTGGAAAGCAATGCTTCTTTCAAAGAGTAGCTGTGACTATTAACCAAGGTGACAAATGTACACAACGGTGGGAGTGGGGCCGTGGCACACAGTAGGTGCTCACTAAAGTTACGCCCTGTCATTTTCCTCTGCCTTCCTATCATGAACAACACTTATTCAGTGCTAAAATATCTGAAATCTCAAAATGGAGAAAACCATGTACTCTGGGTGTCTACTCCATCCAGGCACACATCTGGGTTTCCAGTTACATCTTCCCACTTTTTAATTTTATGTTCTAGCGTAGGTTAGACACATGCCATGCAGTAAATTCTGAACGGAAATGCATTTAACGTCCATGGTGTAACCTGGCAAGACCTGGAACTCCATGTGTGTGTGTGTGTGTGTGTGTGTGTGTACACATACGTGTGTATGAGTGTGAATGGGTTGCATGTGCATACGTGTGTGAGTGTGAATGTGTGTTTGTGTGCTCACACGCATGTTTGCTCTCTCGTCATCCCCCACCCCCACCCTCCTGCACAGCCCCCGGCCCCATTCATCACAGAGATGGCACCTCGTAAACCTGCCGGCCCCTCCCAACTCACCAACTTGTCGTGCAGATTTACGGAGTGCCGTCTGGGTGACTGGCAACTGCTGCTGCTTTACGGGGTGCGGCAGATGTCCATGTGTAAACCAGAGTGGGCCTGGCGGGTGTCTGCGAGAGCGTGGGGCCACCATTAAGTGAGGGCAAGCCTTACCTCCAGGGACACTGCCAGGCAGATGCCAGCGTCACCTCCTGGGTCTGCGGCCCTTTCGCTGTTTGCAGCATCATTCTCAAAAATTTAACCTAATGACAATTAAGGCATCTATGTAAGAGGTAAAAAGCACGACCGCCATGCTTGGAGAGGTATTGGCAGGAAATCACCACAGAACCATTATGCCCCAGGTACAGTCACCCACCTCCAGACCTCCCCGGCTGCGTGGTCAGTGCTCCTGCCCTTGGATGCTCTGCCCTTGGCCTCCAAGTTGCTCCTGACCCTGGTGGTTCCCAGGATGTGGCTGCACCAGCATTTTCAATGTCAAGCGGGGGGCACCTGGATGCCCAAGTCTGCAGGTGGAGAGGCTGAGGCACCCTTCTCCCTAATCTCAGAAGCACCCACTGAAGACAAACAATGTCACCCCATGATTTACAGCCCACCTTGTCCCGCAGAGCACGCCAGTCGACCAAACAAAGCAGAATCCAGTAGACCACCGCCCCCTACCCCAGCCGGCCTCTCAGAGCCTTTGGGGGAGCTTTGGGGGTTGGGGGAGCAGTGGTCACATCAGAACACTGCAGACACCAAGAAGGGTGACCCATGGGCTCCTGGGTGTCTGTCACGTCCCTGACGCCCACTGTGTCTGCCCTCTCTGGGCTCAGCTCCCTGCTCTCAGGGTCAGGGAGGTCCCTTGTCATCTGTGCAGACGTGCTCTGAGCACAGCTCTTGTGTGGCAGACACACAGCCTGGAACCGGTCAGTAAAGCTGGCAGGAGGGATGCCCAAGGAGCAGCGTGCAGAAGGGCCCTCACCCTGGCAGCGGGCAGGGTGCGTGTGAGCAGACTCCCTGCAAAGACAGGCAGGTCCGACCCTTGGGAGCTCAGATGCGGGATACATGGCTGATGTATGCTGCAGCCAGGAAGTCCCGGCCCTCTTGGGGGGGACGAGCAGGTACCTCAGCCAACCCCTGGGGGTGAGGGAAAGTCCCCTGAGGTCTGAGGGATGGAGAGTTGCCTACAGAGGAAGGGGTGGAGTGGGAGAGCGTGTTGGTCACAATGCGAGTACCCTGTGGGAGGGAGAGAACCAGCCTGGCTGGGAGCAGGGGGGTGGCAGGGGGCAGGACAGGAGGCCACAGAGGCTCGGGCGGAGGGCAGGAGGTCTTCCCAGCATCCCAGGGCACTGGAAGGCTGGCGCGGGGACGGCGGGGTGGGGTACATCCTGTGTTTAGAAGAATCATCAGGCCGCAGTAAGGGGTACAGGCTGAAGGGGCAGGACGGCACTTCCAGCAGGGAGGACACTTCGGCTGGTACAGGCCAGTGTGGAGCGGACTGAGTGGTCTGCGGGAAGCTTAGCAGACACTCGGCAACCTTGGTGGGTGGGCTCAGAAGACGGGAAGGATAGGACTGCAGGCCTGGCTGGGCAGTGACATAACAGTCCCCACGGCAGAGCCCAGGTCCTCTACTTCCCACCCCACTTATCACCAGCACGATGGCTCTGAGCACGGACCCTGGGCTCTGGCTGCAGTTGTGGGGCCTGCACAGGTTCCCTACAAGCCCTGTGACTCGGTGGGACCATCATCAGTGAGGACAGCATTAGTCCTTCCCCTCAGGACACTGCACAAGCCGACCCTGCTTTATGGTGCTTCTCAGGTGTTATGTTTTTTACCGGCTGAAAGCAAGACCCTCCCTCCACCAGCGGAAAGACTACGCCCCGCTTTATTGCGATACTCGCTTTATTGCGGTGGTCTGGACCCAAACCCGCAGTACCTCCAAGGTCTGCCTGGGTCATCGCGAGGCCGCAGGATGGCTGGGGAGCAGGCCTGGCACCCGGAAGCGCCATCAGCGTCACGGAACGAGCTCATTTAGACCATTGTGGGCAGGCGTGCCCCTCCCTTGCAGGGCGCTATCTCTGGGCCAGGTGACGCCCGTGGTCGTGTCTATGGGACCCGAGTGAGCGGGCCGGTGTTTCAGCACCTGGCGGCCTCCCTCTTGCTGCATCCTTGTTCCTTGCTTAGCCAAGACTTAGCCGAGACTGCAGCTGTGAGGATCAGGCGAGTGGGATCCCAAAGGCGGCTTCGGCCTCCTCGGTGGAGGTGTCTGGGTGCAGCGGCCCCCAGGATGGAGGTGACAGTGGAGAGCAAGGTGATAGCCCAGGGGAGTGCCCTGGCACCTCAGAAGCAGGTGAATGCAGGTGAGCTCAGAGTCTATGGGGGGAGGTGGAGGGCAGACAATGCCGGGTGGCGGCTGGCAGGACTCAGAGGCCGGTGCCAGGAAGTCATGGGGCACCACCCAGCAGGTAGTGGGTGAGCAGTGGGGCCCTGGGAGAAGCTCTGGGAGGTGGGGAGGCCCACGGGGCTACTTCCTTGTCGAGGGGAGAAACCAGAGCAGTAGCCGTGACCGTGAACGCTGTCCTGGAGGTCAGCAGGAGCCTGCACTGCTCTTGGCTCAGCAATCAGAAACCTCCCGGAACTGCCTGGCTGGAGGCTGGGGTCCCTGCTCCCCACGGGCAGGATGTCCCGGTGTCTGAGGTTCCCTGACACCTCCACAAGGAGCACTTTTTAATTATGAGGCAGCTTTCTCAATGTTTCCAGTTTGGGGTCCACCAGGCTGTGATCTTCCAGAAGTCTGGGGCCCTGTCTCGCCATACCCTGCTGCCCCCCCTCCCGGGAAGCACAGTGCATCTCGGGGTCTCGCTCACCAGAGTCTTCTAGAATGATCCGCCACAACAATGGCCTCCTCACGCGCAGACTGAGAGGGGCCTTCGTGCGCAGGCTCTCCCTGCCGGCTCATTATTTCGCTCCTTGATGTCCGCTGGTGCTGTTAGTGGCCCCGGCCTGACAACAGCCACCTGCACATCTCATTAGCGGAGCCACCCTCCTCCGGCCCATTAATCAGTCTGTTAAATACAGGACTTAACACCACGCCACGCCATTTATCTGCGGGCTCCGGGCTCCTCTGTCTCCCCCGCGGCAGTCGAGGACATCGTTAACACCTACCGCCCGCAGCCCAGCCCAGCTCTGCTTTGCCCATTAGCCTCGCTGCTTGCCGGCATCTGCGCCCCCGTGGCCCCCGCCTTCGCAGCCTCTCCCTTCTCCCCGCTTTCCCAGCAGACGTGGAGGCCACCCGCTCACACACCCGAGGCCTGAAGCAGGCCTTCCTCAGTCCCCACTCCAGCTCATGGCTCGGAAGCCACCACTGACAGCTGTTCAGAGCTGGTTGCTGTGTCTGCATGAACAAGTCTCCCACTGACGGAGGTGGACTCACTGAGTGTCTCCAGAGGGCTCTCCCTGTGGTCCTGTCTCCAATTTCAGATGGGGATCTGGGAGCCCAAGACACTTAGTGGCTGGGCAAGTGTGTGGCTCTCAGCTGGCCTCGACCCCAGCTCTCAGCACCACAGCTGCTGGCCTGGCTGGGCATGTGCGCTTGGCTGGTCCCCTCTTGGGTAATTAGTGGGGCCCCTAAGCTTTCTCCAGAGAGTTGAGCCATGTGGCTCGCAGGGCCTAGCTCACCAGCACTAGGGTGGCATGCCGTATTCTTCTCAAGATGGCCACGGCCGTGTCCTCCATCACTCAGGTTTTTTGATGGTTCACTTTGTCTCTTTCCCAATCAAGAGGTAGGATGGAACCTGGGCTGACCCTGGGGCTGCTTTAACCATAAAACGCAATGGAGGGGCTGTCCTGGCAGAACCACTAAGTGTTCCGGCACCTTCTATTTCCTAGAACAGTTAATCTTGGCAGCATTTCCTCTAGGAACACAGCCACCATGCTGGGAGAGGCCCACACCACATGGAGAGGCCACAGGTAGGCTCCAGGGGCTTCCCAGCTGACAGCCGGCATCAGCTGCAGGCCGCGTGAGCGTGCCGTGTTGGGGGTCCAGCCCAGCTGAGCCTTTAGATGATTCGAGCCCCAGGCTGCTTCTGACAGTTTATGTCTCCAAAAAGGACTGCCCAGCAGAGCCCATCAGCCCTTGAGAGATGATGCCACGTTGTCATTTTATTCACTAAGATGTGGGTGGGTTATTATGCAGGAAAGGTACCTAGATCCACCTGAGGGCTGTGTTGGGGACTGTCATGGCACCACGCTGTCCTGGGAACCGGGACTCAAGAGGTCTGGTTCCGACCCAGCTCTGCTGCCAGCCGGCTGTGTGGCCTTGCACACGGCACCCTGCCCACGTCCACCATTCTCCTCTCTCAGGTGCAGACGCCACACTCACTCACCCTGTGCTATTTCTGTCTGAACACGGCCATCTGTCCATATCAGCACCCGGGCTGGTGATGTCGTTTTAAGGCTGGCTAGTTTTGCTCTGCTCTGGGGCTGCTCAGGTGAGCAGCCAGCCGGATGAGCCGCAGTCGGGGCAGATGGGCTCGTGGGGACCCACAGCACTGACCTAAGGGCCCCAGGCTCTCCCAAGGGGCCTTCGTCACTGGCCGTCCCACTGCTCTGACACTCCATCTACTCCATGAGTTCAGATCCCGCTGCCTTTCTTCTGTGTTGTGCCGAGTCCAAGGCTGTGAATATGCATCGGACCCAGTGTCGAGTGTAAGAGTATATGGACCTGTGTGAGGGGCGCTCTGACGATGCCTGAAGCCTGCTTCCATCAGCTGAAGCGACTGAACCACAGTCTGTGATTGAACCAGAGATGATCTGGTTACACAGGTGTGCAGAGCTCTCCCCAACTTCCTCCTCTGGGCTCACCTGCATGAAGGTGGGACCCATCCAGCCTGCTCTCCACCTGGCTTAGGAAAGGTGTCTGCTTTGTCGTCCATTTCAATGAAGCTTTTAAAAATGTGGCATAAAATAGTGCTGAGCTGGGGACACACAGACCTGGGCCCCACCCCAAGTCCAGCTGGAACCCACTGTGTGGCCTTGGACCCACTGAGCCTCTGCACCTCAGATCCACGAGGTCGTGGGGACTCAGTGGCAGGTGGAAAGAGTCCCAGGAGAAGGGCTGGGGTAGAGCCTACGGATTTTAAGGTATCCCACAAATCTATTCATTTTTAAGTGTTTCTAATTCTTTTGTACTTCTTAAATGGTGTTCTAACTGAAGAATAACATATGGGGCCGGCCGAGTGGCGTGATGGTTAAAGAACTGGCTTGGGACGCCAGAGTTCGGATTCCACATATGAGGGCCAGTGACGCCCGGTTCGGATCCCACATATGAGGGCCAGTGCACTGCCTTCCACAGCTAAGATGCTGAACAACAGCTCAACCTGGAGCTGGGCTGCCGTGAGTCGCTGGCGACAGCGTAGGCTGCAGCCCCTGCTGCAGTGGGTTGCCATGGGCTACCGTGTGTAGCCAGCAGCCAGCGTGAGCGGCCAGCAGCCGCAGTGAGCGGCCGTCCAGAAGCCGGCGACTGATCTGCCTCGCCCGGGAAGAGCGCAATGATGGTGCCAACTTGGGCCAGTGAAGCAACGTCCTCCACAACTAGACTGAAGAACAAAAGGACAGCAACTTGTCTGTTCCCCTTCCCCCAATTCCCCAGAGCTGTTCCCATCCCCCAATTCCCCCCCCCCAAAAAAAAGAATAACGTACCAAAATAGCACACTAAGTGTAGGGGTGCCCCTTTCTGGGTTTTCACAAAGTGAACACACTCACGTTCCTGGTACACAGATCACAAAGCAGACAAACACAAGCAGTGACCCGCTGTTCCTTCTCCCAGCTTTCCTTCCCTAGAGCGACGTCATCCTGACTTCTGGTACCACAGCTGGGTTTTCTCTGAGATATATATCTCACTCTTTGTGGCATATAATTCTGTGTTTTGACAAGAGCCTAGAGTCACATACCCGCCACCACAGTAAAAAGAGAACAGTCCCATCACCCAAAAACGTTCCCCCTCTACCCCTGACCACTGGGGTAGTCGTGGATCTTTCTCTGCCCCTCTAGTCCTGCCATTTCCAGAATGTCACATAAATGGAACCACACAGTGCACCGCCTTTGGGTCTCCCCCAGCATAACGCACCTGAGGTGCCCCCACGCTGCTCCATGCATCAGTGGTTTGACCCTCTTTATCGCTGCGTAGTACTCCATTGTTGGGACGTGCCATGGTGTATCCACTCACCAGCTGAAGGGCATTGGGCTGGATCTCGTCTTTAGCTAGCATGAGAAAAGCTGTGACGCACACTCACATACAGGCTTTTGTGTGCTCATGAATTTTCATTTTCCTTGTGTAAATATCAAGGAGTGGGCTTTCTGGCTCATATGGCAAGTATGTGTCCAGCTTCCTTAGAAATTTCCTGATTTCCCCAGCGGCTGAGCCACTTCCACTCCCACCAGCTGTATGTGAGCCATTCAGTTTCTTCCAGCCTTGACAACACTTCAGACTGTTGGTCTTTTTCATTTTTGCCATTGTGGTGGGTGGAACTGTGGCAGAACTTATAGGTGGGGCTGTGGTGTACAACACTAACACACACGCTGACACACATACACTGACACACACACCAACACTCACACCAACAAACACCAACACACACACATACACTGACACACACGGACACACACACTGACAAACACCAACACACACTGACACACACTGACACACTGACACACTGACACACACACACTGACATACACTGACACACACACACTGACACACTGACACACTGACATACACTGACACACACACCAACAAACACCAACACACACTGACACACAGACACACTGACACACACACACTGACACACACTGACACACTGACACACACACAATGAGACACACTGACACACTGACACACACACACCGACACACACCGACACACACTAACACAGACACACTGACACACACTGACACACTGACACACACACCAACAAACACCGACACACACCAACACACTGACACACTGACACACACACTGACACACACGCACTCCAGGCCCTTGGGATGTGAGATAAGGTCTGGGATGGGTAGGGCAGGAGACCTGGCCTTCCTGGTCACTAAGAACACATATCTGTCAAGGTGAGAAGAAGGTGACAAGACAGGACGTATTATATTTACGTAGCCTGGTTTAATAAACTTGGTTGGTTTGCGGAAGACAGAAATCTGGGAGGGGAAGAGACCAGCCCAACACTACTTAGGTTTCATTCTGCCAGCTCTACACGCAACCCGAAACCTCGTGGCCTGCTCCCCGCACCGATCCTGGGGTCTGCCATCCCGTATCACTTCCTATGTTGATGGCCATTTCTTCTCCACTTGCTGCTGCAGCTGCCCGTCTCGGGGAGCCTGGGGACCTTGGTCCCCTGTCCCTACACGGAGCAGACCCTCACCCCTGCCGTTTAGAAAGTCCCCCTCTCTTTGCCCCAGGAGTTTAACATGCACTCTTGGAATAAGTGTCAAAATGTAGAATTCACAGATATGGAATTTGGCTGCCAGAGCCTGTGCTCCAAGCCCACCATGAGGGGAAAAGCAGAAAGCCCTGAGGCCTCCCCCGTCTCCAGGTTGTCTCTGCACGTCAGCTTAGCTGGAATTGACTGATAGGACTGCAGATGCCACCTCCCCCACAAGGCACACTGCCCAGCATCACCTGATTTGTTCTAGAAGTTTCCCCAACAGTCCAGGCAACCTTGTGGATTTAAAAGAAGATAGGGTTTACAGAGAAGGAAATGGTGGTTGTTGCTTCATTAGATTTTGCACAATGATTCCTTTCATGGTTGTGGAGCTGCCCTCCAAGCCACCCCCAGCTATCAGCAAGAACTGGCACCTTCAGTTAACCTCCAGCAAACACGGCAGGGATTACAAAACAAGGGTTCTGGTTTTCAGCTGCTCCTGGCTGCCAAGTGACACTCGAGCAGGTCTGACTGCGGGGGACGGGCCAGGAGCGGGTCCTGCGGCTCGCAGACTGGGGTGCCACTTCCTCCTCTGGGTGGCGGTGAGGAGGGACGTGCTGTAGGGTGCCTAGTCCTGTGGGATCTGTATCCTGAGCAGTCTCGCTGTGATGAGAGGCCCCATGAAAACACCCCTTGACGAGGAGGGGCATTTCGGAGGCACACGCAGTGTTCAGCTCTGTTTCCGACTTTTCATCTCCAACGCTAACAAGACAAAGTAGCCCAAGGCAGGAGGAACCCCCCCACACACCCAAAAAAAAAATGCCCTCAGGTCGTTGTATTGGGTCCAGGTGCTGCTTTGGGTCACGCCGGCTCGCTGGCCACATGGCTGCCATTGGGGCCATGATTTTTAAGAAAGAAAAAAATACACGGTAGGAAAGAACGCCTGGGGAGCTCAGAGAAAACAAGAGCCGAAAGGTCCTGTATTTGAGCCTAAAGCAACCAGAAGAAAAGAAATTATAACAATGAGAGCAGAAACCAATGAAATTGACCACAGGAAATCAACAGAGAAAAATCAACAAAACCAAAATCTGATTCTTTGAAAAGACCAATACATTTGATGAACTTCCAGCCAGGCTGGAAAGAGAGGAGACACACATTACTACTATTGGAATTGAAAGCGGGGTCATCTCATGTACATTAAAAGAATAATAAAGGAACAACTCTGCGCCCACAAACTTCATTGAAAGACACAACTGTCAAAACTCAAGCAGAAACAGGTCATCTGAATCGACCTGTAAACTATTAAAGGAAATGAGCCAATAAATAATAATCTTCCAAAAAGACAGCAACAGACACAGGTGGGTTCACTGGTGAAGTCTACCAAACATTTAAGAAATATTTACAGCAACGTTACTCAGAATTGCCCCAAACCAAGATATCCTTCAGTAGGTGATGGATAAAGAAACTGGCCCATCCAGGTGGTGGGATATTATTCAGCTCTAAGAAGAAAAGGGCTATCAAGTCATGAAAAGACAGAGAGGAACTTTAAATGGATTCTGCTAAATGAAAGAAGCCCATCTGGAAAGGCCACACACGTATGGTTCCAACTGTATGACATTCCAGAAAAGGCAAAATTACGTGACAGTACAAAGACCCATGGCTGCCAGGGGTTGGGGCGGGGGTGGGGGTGATGAATGTGTGAAATTCAGGGGATGTTTAGGGCAGTGAAACTGTTCTGCTTGATACTATAATGGTGAATACATAACATTATGCATTTGTCAAAATCTATAAAACTTTACAACACAGAGTGAATCTTTTTTTTTTTTTAAATATTTTATCGGGGAATTGGGGAGGAGAACAGTGTTGGGGAATCGGGGAAGGGGAACATTGTATTATTTCAGGACCCATCAGCTCCAAGTCAAGTTGTTGTCCTTCAGTCTTAGTTGTGGAGGGCGCAGCTCAGCTCCAAGTCCAGTCGCTGCTTTGAATCTAGATGTGGGGGGCGGGGCACAGTCCACCATCCCATGCGGGAGTCGAACCAGCAACCTTCTT
>NW_017731367.1:6399503-6404905 GCF_001890085.2 Hipposideros armiger | reverse complement strand
TGGAGCTGGGCTGCCGTGAGTCGCCGGCGACAGCATAGGCTGCAGGGGGGCTGGCCAGCAGCTGGCATGTGCTTTCGTGAGCCACCGTGAGCGGCCGTCGAAATGGCCGGCGACCGATCTTCCTCACCTGGGATGAGCGCAATGATAACACCAACATGGGCCAGTGAAGTGCTGTACAACTCGACTGGAGTGCAGAACAAACCCAACGCGTCTGTTCCGTTTCCCTGCCTCCCTAACCCTGCCCCCTCCCCCCGTCACGAACCAAATAAAATCTAAAGAAAAGGTTATGATGATTTATGAGAAAAAAATTGATGATAATAACAAAAAAAAAGCATACCACAGGAAGAAACCGCCACGAAGAGGCCGCAGAAGAGCAGCACACAAAGTATTGTATAAAAAACGTCATTCATGATCGGTAGTGGAGTTCTTGACCTTCCCCTTTCAACATACTGATGATCATAAGATAAATCAGGTTTGGAGAAGAATCAAAATAATCGGATGAAGTTTAACGGCAGCGTTTCTGACTAACCCCGGGCCGGGGTGACCCAGCTGGAAACCTAGGCCTGCGAGACTGGAACTCTGCAGCTTTGAGACACACGACTGCTAAAAGCACAGAGCCCCGAGGAGAGAGTTCACTTGACATAACTGCATCGCGCTGAAGACACGGACACACACGCTCTACTTCCCCAGGAATTATACTGCACTCATGGATTATATATAATTCAAATAATCATTCATCCTGAGGTCATCCCTTTGCCTAACAGGCTGAACATCAAAATAGCCTGAGTTACAAGCGAGCATGCCTTTTTCTTAAAAGAAGGGAAAGAGGCAATGATTTTCAGCGACCAGAGACTTCCCCAGTTGACAGTGTTTGCTTTCGTGAAGCGAAATGGCCTGCCCATTGCTGAGACTTCGATAAGCTCAGAAGGTCTCCTGGGTACCCTCCGGGGTGGGGGTGGGGGGACATTCACTCTTCATTTGCACTCAGTGTTCCAGAAATACCCTGCACTTGTGAGCAGATAAGAACATTTCCAGCTCGACCCTGGGTAGTGCAATTTGCCAGAAAAGGGACAGGAAGAACAAACGAGTCGTTCTCCTAACTGAATTTCCCCAGGCCGGGGGGCGGCAGGAGGAATCCGGGGCCTGGTTCCTGGGGATGTGGCCGTCTGGCTGGAAGGCAGTCAGTCCTTGCTCTCCAATGCTCCCGGCTGCACACACCCTGTGCTGAGCTCTGCATCACGCCAAGTGTCCCCCCTGCCCACTCAGGGGCACTCGGGCCATCCCTGGAGGAGAGTCTTCCTCTGAGGCCTTGAGTCTTATGAGGAAGGGGAAGGAGAGGGCGCTGCCTCTGCGCACAGTGGTAGGAAGAAGGTGAAACCGGCACGCGTGCAGACTGCACAGTCTTCAGATCGAGGGGAAGAACTGACATCTTCATAACCTTGAGTTATTCTAATCATGAACATGGGCCGTCTCTCCATTTAGTCAGTTCTTTGAATGTGCCCACCAGAGTTTTGTCGTTTTCCTCATAGAGATACTTTGTACCTGCGTGTTTTGCCTTGGGGATACTAATGTAAATGATGTTGTTGTTTTTTTTTATTTCAAACTCCACTTGTCTGTTGCTGCTCTATCGGAAAGCAATTGATTTTTACATGCTAATTTTTATCCTGCAACCTTGCCAGAGTCACTTAGTTGTAGGAGTGATTTCATCAATTCTTTTGTATTTTCCACATAGGCAATCATATCATCTGTGAACAAAGACAGTTTTATTCCTTTCTTTACAATCTGTGTACCTCTTTTTCCCGTCTTCCAGCACTAGCTTGGACTTCAACTACAATGTTGAAAAGGAGTAAGACAGGACACCCTTCCTTGTTCCCAATTTTAGTGGGAAAACTTGTTTCTCACCAATAAGTCTGATGTTAGCTGTAGGTTTCTTGTAGATATTCTTTATCAAGTTGAGGAAGTTCCCCTCTATTTCTAGGTTACTGAAAGTCATGAACAAGTGCTGGATTTTGTCAAATGCTTTTCCTGAATCACCTGATAATGATCACATAATTCTCTTTTTTAGGCTGTTGGTGTGATGGATCATGTGAATCAATTTTTCAATGCTTGTCGTTCAATTTTCTAATCATATTTGCTTTTTTCCTTTTCTGTTCAGCTCTAATCCTTAATGGTCAGTACCTACCTTTGGTCCTATATTAGGACTTTCCATCTGGGGTTCTTTGCCTTGGTTTACCTTCTGGCAGTCCTGTGTGGGTTGGGGTAACTTTCAGACTGCAGCTTAGTGGAGAACCGTCTGCACCTCGTGTTCCTGAGAACTCTTTGCAGGTGCATTCGTGCACCATGGTTGCAATGCATAGCCCTGCTGGGTTCCAATACCTGAGAAGAGTTCTTGTGGCTCAAACAGACTGAGATGGAAGCATGTGTGGTCAGGGTCTCTAAGAGCCATACAGAACCTGGTGCATCCTGTAGGCTTTTGTTTGTTGGCCATTTGGGACTGATGTGGAGCATGCGAGCCTACGCCTCCTGGCTGGCCCATGCCCTCCCATGTTCAGCCTCGGGGCTCTGGGATGGGCCCATCGCCCTCTGCACTGGAGGAGACACTGCCTCTCAGCTCTCCCGTTCCTGCACAGCACAGGCGTGTGTAGTGGGAGCTGTTGTCTCACCCTGGCCCAAGTGGGAGGAAGGGAGACAAGTGGACAGCAGGGGGTGACTGGCCTACTCCCCTGGTCACCACAGTTTGGACAGGGCAGTGAGGCTGCATCCGTCCCTTGCTCCCTTTTCTCCAGGGGACACAGTGCTCCCCTGCACACAGAAGACAACGCACTCTCGGCCTGAGCTCCTGGCCTCCCCTGCCCTGTGTGAGGCTTCATCCACAGTGATTCCAAGACCCCTAGTGTTCCTTAGTCTCCACAAACCTGACTTGCCAGTTGTATTTATGGGGTGGGAAGCGGGGTTCACACGGATTGGTACCTTGGAAGTATTCCTGTTTGCTTTTACCTAGAAACATTTGTGAGGTGGCCACAGATGCCAGCTATCCTGGAATTTGCAGGAAGACTCCTCAGACTCTCCTTGAGCTGAATGTACATGGCCTGTCGCTCATGCCTCTCTATTGTGTTGAGGAGACTGAGGGCAAATCACCAAGACATCCTGCCCGGCGTCCCCTGAATTTTCAGACCCTTTCTCAGGGTCCTTTCCCCACAGGGCAGCCTGCTGCAACCACGTGAATGATTCCTGCCACATGGCTTTGGCATGGCATCTTCCTGAAGCCACTGCAAGTCTCCATTTGCACACATGCAGCTGTCTGTCACTTTCTGCACAAAACTGTCGTCTCCAAGATGAGGCCGGCCTCATCTGGATGTGTGACACTGAGGCTGAGCTGGTCTCCTTTGTGTGGCATCTGTCTGCCCGGTGTGGGCCTCCAGCCAACACCCCCGCCCCTGCCTGTACTCAGACACACACGGACCCCTGCAGGGCACAGGCAGGTGGCCTAGGCAAACATCACACAACAGAAAGGGAAAATGGCTCCCTCAGAAAACGCAATCTCTCTGACACAGTGGGTTTGGATTCTTTCTGCTCTTGTCTGGTTTTACTCAGTGTTCAGCATGATGGAGCCTAACCTTCCCAGCTCAACTGTTTACAGTTTACAATCAGAGCTGTGGGCATGGGAGCCTGGTTCTCTGCTTTTCCAGGAGCTGCAGTGTTGGTGCCTCAGACAACATACTGCAAACAAACGTAGAAATGTGTACAAATCAATTTGTAAATTAGATACTTCTTAGGAGTGGCACCTTTTCAGGAAATTTTGAGGCTACTGGAAACATTTGTGTGTTTGTGTTTGGGGTATGGACGTAGGAATTCTTTAAACACTCATCCACGAGCAACACTTAAAGGTCAGAAATCCCTTCACTGGCCAAAGGACGTTAAAAGTTACAAATGAATTTGCTTTCAAATGATCATCTCTGATATGTTTAGAAGACACAGAAACTCCTCCCCCTAAATAATTCTGGCTCGTTTGCTTTGGGGTAAAGTTAAGGTCTTAGAGTCCCTCTCCCAAAACTACCGTATTTGCCGGCGTATAAGACGACTGGGCGTATAAGACGACCCCCTAACATTTCCACTCAAAATACAGAGTTTGTTATATACTCGCNGGGAGGGGCGGTGCAGCCCACCATCCTGCGTGGGAGTTGAACCGGCAACCTTGTTAAGAGCATGTGCTCTCACCAGCTCAGCAGCAGCTCAGCTCGGGCACAGCTCACTGGCCCATGTGGGAATCGAACCAACGACCCTGTTGCTCAGAGCTTGCACTCTAACCAACTGAGCCACCCGGCCGGCCCAGAGTGGATCTTAATGTATGCCAATTTTTGAAAACTTATTTATGAGCTTAGGGTACCCCAGGAAAAAATGCAGACTTTGATAAGGGACTAGAACTTATTATAGATACATGACACAAGCTCACTGAAAGGGTGAAAAGTGCTGATTTCCATAATTTTGGAACTGGATGGGGGTGTGTAGGACCAAAGGCAAAGAGACTACCCGTGAGTACTGTGTTTATCCCCAGGACCCCAGGGGCTCGTGGGGTCATAGTAAGTTTGGCCCAATAACTGGGTCTCAGAGTAAATGAGGGAAGGGTCCCTTCAGATCCGGGCCCACCGTTGCTAAAATGCTTGTCACGCTGAATTTCAGGAGCCTGTTTACCTGTGCTTCTCTTTAGTTGGTCCAGGACTTCCCAACCTCAGCTGTACTGACCTTTGGGGCAGATGGCCATCCTGCCTATTGCAGGGCTTAGCAGCAGCCCTGACCTCTGCCCACGGGGTGCCAGCAGCAAGCCCTCCCTTTCCAGTCTTGACAGCCAAAAATGTCTCTTGATGTCACCCAGTGACCCATGGAGGCAGAATACCCCCAAGTGAGAGCCAGAGTTGGACTGTAGGCACCCAGAGGGTAGGGATTGTACCTTCTATCTCCAAGTCTCCAGGGGCCTGGCACTTAGTAGGTGCTCATTAGAGAGAACTGAGCATATCCACCTGCCGGCATCAGGCACGGTGTTCAGCATGTCACACTCACTGTGCCATCTGATCTTCAAACAGCCATGAGAAAGACTCATGGGAGATGAGGAAACAGCACTGCGGCCACTCGCCCAGGATCTCTGACTAGTTAGCTGTCAAGTCCAGACTTGCACTCCACGTGCCTCTCCTGTCTGACTGGCTGTGCTGAGGCTGGTGGCATTTCCTCAGTACACAGGGCAATAGCTCAGGCATGTGTGCAGGCCCGTGTTCCATGCCCCACAGGCCCCGATTTGTCTGTCCACCCCATCCTCTCCCTGAGCACTCGATTCACAGACCACAGCTTTCCAAGCGAACCTGGCTTTTTAAGGCACGTCTTCAGTACTAAAACATGTTTCCCACTTA
>NW_017731367.1:6385532-6396582 GCF_001890085.2 Hipposideros armiger | reverse complement strand
GGTATGTGGAATGAAGTGGGCGGGCATCGGGAGGCCACTATGGCATGGGGCAAGCACTATGGGCAGTCTATCTGAAGTGTACCTGGCGTATAAGATGACCCCCCACTTGGAGGCATATTTTTCAGGACCAAAAAATCGTCTTATACGCCGGCAAATACGGTATTGTTGGCCTTCACAAGCTGACTGCATTCGTCCCTGAGCACAGCTAGAAAGAAGGATACCCTTCCCCAGCGCTAAAGAATAGCTCTGCACGTGCTGTTTCTCTGGGGGGGGTTCCGGCCCCCTCCCCAAACCCCGAACCCCATCCTTCTGGTCCAGTGGTGTCTCCTGCCCTTCAGGGGCCCAGTGAGGAGGTGGCTTGTGCTCGGACCCACCCCCTCACCCCGCGGTCCCCTCCCCAGTTACTCTCACGCTGCCCTGAAACACAGCTCAACAGGGTCTCTCCCCAGAGGCTTTCCCCAGGGAGCACCGGGTTGCGCCTGCTCCGCCGCCCCTCCATCCTCAAGGCCCAGCCGGTGCGGGTCAGGGAGGGCTGTGACAGAGATGGGGGCGCTGCGGAAGGGCAGGGAGAGGGGGGGACCGGGCAGGAAACCCAAAAGGAAAGGGATCTCGGGAGGACAGGTCTGTGACCCAGACATAAGCCTGCTCCTCGAAGGCAGGAAAGCGCCCCCCGCAGCCCCTTCCTGGAGGCCGGCTCTGCCGCACTGTCTCCTTCCGCCCAGGACGCCCCCTGCTGGTGCCTCAGGCTGCTGTTTTCTCACTGGGCGCTGTTTCCATGGTGACGAGGACATTGCACAAGATCACACCTGTGACGCACTGCAGCATCATTCACAACTGCCAGGAGGGGGTAACAACCTAAGTGTCCCCACTTAGGATGAATGGATAAAGAAGTGGAATATTACTCAGCCACAAATAAGAAGGAAATCTTGCTTTGCAACATGGATGGACCTAGAGGGCATTATGCTAAGAGAGATAAGTCAGACAAGAGAAAGACAAATATCATGTGATCTCACTGATATGTGGAACCTAAAAACACCAAACTCATAGGGTCATCCCAGTTTTGGGTCCCCCGTCTCGGAAGAGAGCTGTAGTTTTGCTTCAATAAAAACCTTTGCTCCTCTAAAAATAAATAAATACATAAAAATAAAAACACCAAGCTCACAGAGAACAGACTGGTGATTGCGGGGTGGGGGTGGGGTGGGGACATGGGTGAAGGCCGTCAGAGGTGCAAACTTCCGGTTCTGAGATAAACAGGACCTGGGATGTAACGCATGGCATGGTGACTACAGGTAACATTACTGTGTTATATATTTGAAAGTTGCCCAGAGAGTAGATCTTAAATGTTCTCATCATAAGGAAAAACTCCATAACTATGTGAGGTGATGGATGTTAACTAAACTTATTTTGGTAGCTAATCATTTCACAATATATACATATATCAAATCATTATGTTGTACACCTTAAACTAACACAATGCTTTATGTCGATTATATGTCAATAAAACTGGACCAAAAAAGAGGCTAGAAAACTTAAGTGGGGAAAAAAAGAGAAATAATGAAACTAGTATTTAATCAAATAATAATAAAATAACTAATAATAAAATAGCTTCTGAATAATAAATTAGCAACATATATAGGTATGTAATATATACTGTAATACCTTGGTTTGCGAGCATAATTCATTCCAGAAACAAACTACTCGTATTGCAAGACATCACTCGTTTACCACGTTAAAATGTATTAGAAATGTTTGCTTGTCTTGAGGAACACTCGCAAACCACGTTACTCGCAATTCAAGGTTTTACTGTACATACTATACACATATATATATGTTAGAGATTTCCATGAGCCAGACAATGATGATGTTTGTTATCATGCATTATCTTATTTAACAACCCAAACATCTTTATGGGATGGCTCCTGTCACAGATAAAACTCCTGACTAGGAGGCTAGTCTCCTGCATACAGTATCCCAGAAACACGAATCACTGCCTCCACGCTGCTCTGTGTGACCCTGTCCGTCTAGCCAGGTTGCAAGAACCCGCTTTATTCAAGTTTTACAGCCTCTAGAGGACCCAGCCCTGGAATAAAGGACGGCTGCCTGCCATCGCAGAGGTCAGTGATGACCCAGGTGGACAGAAGGCAGAGTGATGGGGGCATCCTACAAGCAAACTGTCACCTTAAATTGACGATAAACATAAAAATTAGGTTGTCAGCTTACTCTTACACATTTAGTTATGCAGATTCATTCCTATTGTGATAGAAATGTGTTATAAGTAAATATTTGGAAGCTCAAGAGAATGACATATCACTGAAGCAATAGTTAACATAAAAAATTCCAGTATAAGCGAAGGATTTGCGTGCTCCCATAGGAGAGGTTCGGCCCCTTCTCGCTTGTTCGGATGCACCAAATCATGTGCTTAACATGCAAGCAAAAAATTCATCTATAATTAGATCTGCCTAAAAGTGAATAAAAGGCATTCTACTAAAGGTCTTCAACAAAATAACATTAAAGTGGCCATATGTTTGACTTGGCTTCAAGTTGCAAAATATCACCATGTTCTATGCTATTAATGTTGTAAACTTATATGGCTTCTCAACTGATCCAAAAGCTAAGGAGAAGAAAGTCAGTTCAATAAAAAGGAGGTGAAAGCTCAAGACACATGAAAAGAAATACCCCGTACATTTATGTTTTGAAGCCATTCAGGTGACTCCCCTGTCCATATTGTAACTTTCCTGTTTACAAACATTGGGCTGATTTTCAGAAAGTCATTAGGTCCCTGATATAGTTTAGAGCAGCAGCACAGACATCTGGTCGACAGAGCAGCCAAGTATACATTCCTTCAATGTTTTCAGTTTCCCAGTCATTCTGTTTCTTCCTGCAGAACTAATGGGTAGAGAGACCACGGAACAGAGAATAAAAGGCTCCCCACATATCAACAACTTTATTTCTGTAATGAAACGCAGAGTGTGGTGATCAAAGCTTCTCTTCCACATCCTTGATATACTCCTCTACATCCATTTTAATGCCTTAATTACCTACAATTATAAAATAAATTCATGTTTACTGTAGAAAATTTGAAAAATGCCAAATAATATAAAAATATCTGAAAGGTCCACTTCCAGGAAGGATAGAATAGGCAATTCCTGCCAACTCTTCAGCTGAGAAAATCTAGAGAAGCCGGACAAGAAACGAAAAATGTGTTGGGAGACATCACACAGCCAACAAAGCAAAGAACATTGTAAGGCAAAGGTCCAGGGAAAGTAAGAACCACAGAGAGCCCACCTTTCCCCCAGGGCCATACACACATTTCAGAAGAAAAGGGTGAAAAGCTGAGCAGTGCTTTCGATTCACATGGATGAGAGACTTGCTGGGTTATTTGATGATTACAGTGTAGGCGTGGACAGGAAATAGATAATTCCTGCAAGGACAGCACCCAGCGTCCCCGCTAATCCTGACTAGATTAAGGTTGTCTGGGATTACTAATGCCCCTTGCCACCTTTCAGAAACGGATTCCCTCTGGAGAAACAATAATATCATCCCATGCCTTAACTGTCTCTACAAGTTTTCATACACCACATCTGTCATTCAGTAAAAAAAATAACCAGACTTATGAGAAGACAAGGAAAAAAGGAAAAAAAAGATTAAAACCATGGGAAACAACAGACAAAAGAAATGGACCAAAAGGGGATTCAGATAATGGAGTTATCAAACACAAACTTTAAAATAATTATCACTAATATGTTTAAGTGAATAAAAGACAAGATGGACATTTTTTGCAAAGAACCTACAATTTTTAAAAATGAAAACTATAGAAGTGATAAAATGCGGTCAACACAAGGACACAGTGTATGGATTTAATTGAAGATTAGACACAGCAAAAGAGAGAATTCGAGAATTTAAGAGCAACAGGAAATATCGAGACTGAAGCACAGAGAGTCAAACGGAGGAACTAAGAGAACATCATAGAGCACTTGGTGACAAGGTCTCAGGTGACACTAGGTTCCAGAAGGAGAAAAGCGGAAGTCTGCCAGCAAGTACAGAATGTACTGAATTACACAGGATTTCTGTGATGTTTGGAAACACAGACAAATGTGTGCAATGTTTTCAAGAACAAAAGTATATTATCTTCATTTTCAGACTTATAAATACCCTATAGAGTTAAGACAATCAAAAACAAAAAACTGGGGAGATGCGTAAAAAATACCCTATAAAAGTTATATGCTTTGACAAGGGAGAAAAGATGAGAAGATAAAGAGAAAAATGGAATAAGTTCATAGAATGATTTATAGGTAAAAGTAGTAATGGATGGGTGTCAAAAGATATAATTAAGGCTGACAAACCAGGGTGACCGGTTAGCTCAATTGGTTAGAACGCAGGCTCATAACACAAAGGTAGCAGGTTTGATCCCCACATTAGACACTGAGCTGTGCCCTCCACAATTAGATGGAAATAGCTACTTGACTTGCAGCTGATGGGTCCTGGAAAAACACACTGTTCCCCAATAAAAATTTTTAAAAAAGACTGACAAACCAAACAGTTGAAGCCTAAATAAATAAAGAAGGGGAGGACTAAGGACATTATACAAAGAGATATGTATAAATACAAATATTATATAAATATTTAAATATAAAGGTATCTACAAATTATATAAAAATACAAACCTTCCTAATTACCACATGAATAACAAAGAAACAATAGAAAAAATAAAAGAGACAACATGGTAAACGAGCTCAAGGAAATGTAACATATTTTATGTGGTTAATATACAGTAAATAATATGACGGAGTTGGAGAGTTCAAAGTTCGGTGATAGCAGTAAATTAAAAGGGCACAAGTCACCAATTAGAAGAAAAACAGTTTAAGACTAACTCAAAAAGCCAGCTCTAATTCTTTGCTCTATAAAAGAGACATAACGAAAAGAAAGCGATTTAGAAAATCTAAAAATAAAAGTGAACATGCAAACAGAAAAAACGCAGCGTTGTGCCCTTGATATATGACAAAGTAGAATTTAGACAAACAACAATAATAATAAAAAGCATTAAATAAGACAAGAACGGCAGTGTACAGTGCGAAACGCCACAATTCAGAATGAAAGTTAAAGGTTAGCTTTTATGTTCCCAAAGGTGCCACCAGCAGTAACCGCCCAAGAGGCCAGAAGGCGATGGGAACAGGCTGACAGTCGGAGGCGGTACCGCTGCTCTTGGCTGAAGATGGGTGGAGTGAACAGCGAATGAAAACGGATATATTATAGAAAAACCAAGCCTCAGGCACAATAAGGTATACATAAAACCCCGATCGCAACAGTAAAGAAAGCACGAACACTCAAAACAGCCCTGAGAGCTAACTGTATTTTAAGTCACAAAGCAAAGCTCTGAAAATAGAATTAATACAAACAATATTCTCTGTTCATAAAGAAATAAAACTCAAAATTAATAACAAAAAGTCTCTTCTATCAGACTATCAGAAAAACCTGTCGATTAAAAATTCTGGGGTCAAAGGCTAAAAACAAACTTAAATTGTAGAATTTAAAAAAATAATGATAATGAAAGAGCCACAGTGAAATCAATAGGATAAAATTAAAACAGCAATCAGAAGAAAGATCATAGTTTAATGCCTAAATTGCTAAAAATAAATAAATAAAACAATAAAAAGAAATAGATTAAACATTTTACCCAGTAAACCAGAAAAAGAAAGTAATCTAAAATAAGGCAGAAAGAAGGAAATAATAAAGATAAAAGCTGAAATTAATTAGCTGGAAAAATAAAAAACAATGGAACTAATAAATAAATTAAAATGCCAGTTACTTGAAATAAGAAAAAAGAAAGAATAAAAGACAAACTGCAAGCCAAACTAATCATGAAAAGGGGAGAAAATACAAACACAGAAACTAAGAAATGACAAGGATGAAATAGCCATTAAAATAAAAGAATTTTAAAAAATATGAAACTACTTTGCACAGCTCTGTGTAAATACATTTGAAAACTTCAAAGCAGTGGTAACTTCCTAGGAAAATATGAAATCAAAATTAACCCCTGTACAGATGAAAAGTTTAAATAGGCCATTCCGTAGGTGAAATACAGAAGGCCATCAAAGAACTAAACCCCAACAACCACCAGGCCCGCCCCGGCGGTTTCACAGGGAACCCCACCAAGCTTTCAAGGACCAGCTACTTCCCATGCTACTTAGATTGTTCCAGACACATAAAAAGAAAACTTTCAAATTATTTTTATGAAATACAATACTGAAAGCACTGAGGTATGATTTACAAGCACTTGATCCGCAGTCTGCCTCATGGACAACGGCTGGGTGCAGATCGAAGGAAAGAGTGGCCCCCAACCATGGCCACGTAACAGTGCATCAAAGCTGTTATGCACCACAGTCATATCAGAGAAACATCTAGAAGCTTCAATTAGAGGAAAAGAGTCATAGACGTACCTCCCTCTGTACATGATGAGTCTACCTGGAAGAGAGCAGCCATGATAAAACGAATAGACGTGATGAACGAATTCATCCATGCAGCTGGCAAAAGTGATACGCTTCCTACATACCAATGGTAATCAGAAAATACAGTGCAAGATGACAATAACAATAAAAAGATAAAAACTTAGGAAAACGTAACCAAAAGTGTTCAAAGCATATGAGGGAAACTTAAGAATTCTCCTGAAAGACACAAAATAGACTTGGGAACAAACAGAAAGATGTGCTGTTCTTGGGACAGACGGTAAGGGCGAAAGGAACGCAAACCCTTACGCTTCCTAGTCATTATGTTGTGGCTGGCAGTATCACAGGTACAGCTATCGGACCCGGTGTCTGCTGAGACCAAATGGGCATGGCCTTGGTGGGAACTAGGATTTTCAGCATGAAGAAGTACAGATGGAAGACCAACGACGTTACGTAGGACCCCTATGAACCTGAGCTGAAATTGGAACTATCAGTAGCGAGCCACGGTCACCAGACTAGGGATGCTATGACATTGCCCACCAGGAATGAGCCAGGCTTCCTACGAGAAGATAGGGACCATATCCCAAAGGAGGGACAAAACCTGGCCACTGTGAACCAGCAGGGTCAGCAGAGGTCGTGCAGGGCTGGGTCCTGAGGGAGCTGGATGCAGTGCGTGGAGTGGGTTGGCCAAGGGAGAGTTCGTTCCCAAGAAGCCTTCTCCTCGACCCATCTTTGGCATCCTGGCAAAGCCCCAGGGATGGTGCCAGCATGCCGTTACGTTGGCTCTTGGAAGCTTGGAGAAAGCAATGACCACATACTGAATGAAGGAGAAATCTAGAACTACCATGGCAGAGGATGGAAGAAGGCGTGAAAAGACTCAGAGAAATGGGTGTGCCGGGGGGTCTGCTATGTGGGGCCAGAAAGCCCACTAGGTCACTGCCCCTAGGAAGGTCCAGAGGACACAATCTGCCACAGTGACAAGAGTCAGTGTCAGCTCCACTGAGAAGCTCAGAGGAGCCGGGGGAGGACGGCAGTCAGCATCCAGAACGAGGCTGAGCTGGCAATGAGAAAACAGGGCAGAAAATAACAGGCCAGGTGGAGGTACCTCCCCGTGGACGCCAAGTGGGGGAGGGAAAGGCCCAAATGTTCAGAAGCCTGTTGGACATTGGGCTGACTTTGATCCCTGAGACCTGAAGCATAACCACCTGTTAGAGTGGGGATGCGTGTGGGCCATGTAATAACAAAGGTGGTCCTGCCCAGGTGTGGGTCAGAGGAGTTCGCTGGGCCCAGGCACACACCTGAAAATCACTTTCTTCGACCTCAAGTGCGTAATTGCAGTGAACATGCTTGATAATGGTCAGAAACCCACACTGGTTCACCGGTCAATGGCTAGCAGCTGTCGTAGCTCAGAGAAGGAAGTAGGAAGCTCTGAGACGTTCCCCCCTCCCTAGCCAAGACCATAAATCAACAATAATACTGCATCCCAGGGCCATGGACAGAAAGGAGTGCCACCGTGAAAGGTCAAGGCTGGCGGTCCTCATTGCATGCCCACTGGGCTCGCCATCTGGACGCTCCACAAGCTGACATGCACAGAGGATGGCAGTGGGTGACCACAGGCCCAGCCAAGTTCAAGTGCCGACAGCAGCTGCTGGTCAGAAATGGTATCTTTGTTAGAACAGAGTTCCCATGGCTGGAGGCAGACAAGATGCAGCCTTCAATGGGTCATGTGCATCCTTCGCCGTCTCTCTCAGAAAGAACCGTGTGTGCTCACATGGACAGACAGTGGCATGGCTGAAGGTCATGCCCACAGCTGAGCCAACTGTCCCACCCTCTGTCCTGAGGCAGCCCAAGGGGGCTGGATGGTCTGGCCATGCTGCAGAACATCACACAGGTCCACCACTGCCCACAGAGCCCCGCCAGCACCACCCTGCAGGTTTAGGCTGGATGTGGGATTCGGCACGACCTCACTTCAGACTCCGGATCCACTTCACAGCACAGGTGGTGTGAAAATGGCTGTGGGGCCCCTGCACACACTGGTCCTGCCACATGTCACACCACCCAGAAGCCACCACCTGAAAGCGTGATGGAACGGCGATTGAAGGTGGGGTTCCCAGATCGGCTGGAGCCCCTTGTCTGGGGCTCCCACCTTCAGGATCCAGCACATTCTAGGTCACACCCATTTTATGGGTTGCTGTGCCACACTTGGCCCAGGAACAAAGGAGTGGTTCCTTAGGGAGTGTGCTTCCCATCCCTGCAAACCTGGGGGTGCAGGTGGGGAGAGACAGAAAGCATTGGCCGGAGAGAGGGATTTGACAAAACATTAATTATCAAATGTAAGGGACAGGTACAGTGTTGTTCAGTGTCGCATTCATCTGACCTTTCCGTAGGTCAGAAGCAAGAGGTTGGGAGTGAAAAGCAACGGGAAAGCATTGCAATGAGGCGGCGTGATCAGGTTTGCATTCTGGAAAGAAAGCTGTGAGCCCCACAGCTCCGAAAATGTGGGGTGGCGGGACGGTGGGGCCGAGGGAGTCGTGAAGACGCTGGGAGGTTTAGAGAACTCTGGACCAGAAGAAGAAAGAAAGAAGCTGAGAAAAAAATGACTGGTCAAGAGAAGCGGCGTGACGGCGTGTCCCCCGTACTCATGTGCACGCTGCTCGACGGCCCCGCTTGTCACTGCTCCGGGCTGTGACGATGCACTAACCCGCCGGATGGCACCACTGGGGGAAGCCGGGAGACGGCCCGAGGACCCTCTCCATGCAATTTTTGCAGCTTCCTGTGAATCAGCAATTAGTTCTAGATAAAATTGTAAAAACTTCATTTAATTTAGCAGAGCCTCTCATTTCTCAATACAAAGACCTCCATGAGTTCAGGGACCTATCAGACATTTTCACACCAGTGGGAACCGATTTAATGAAGATGACTTCCCCTTAGCACTTGGCTGTCATTTGATCAGGATGGACTAGTGTAGGGGACTGTCACTACTTGAGACAGAGTTACCTGGGGGCCAGGCTGAGGAATGTCTGCAATTGGGGTGGAGGGTGAGGACTCCGAGCCCCGGGGTGGAGGCTCTGAGAGGGAACGCAGGCAGAGCTCCGACTCAGGGAAAAAGGGGTGTTCTCTCTCCTTCTGCCATCCCACGTCCGCCCTCTTCGCCACACGGCCCCGTGGCCCTGCGCAGAAATGCGCTGCGCCTCTGCACGGTGAATCTCCTTCATTTTCAGGGGCAGTTCTGGAACATGCAAACCAAACTACTGGTTCCACCAAGGTTGGCCATAGGCAGCCAGACCTCACTCGGGCCAATGACCGCTGCTCGACTGCACTTGGGAAAGCAGCCCTCGAGACTTTGAGCATGGTTCTGACCTGTACCCTTTTGTCAGCTCAGCTGTGTGGCTTTGGGGCTGCACCGGGGGCCTCAGGCTGAGCCTCCCAGCATTTGAAGCACGACGACAAAACAGATGTTTTTCTTCGCCTTGCAGAGGAAAGAGGCTTGGATTAAGGTTTTAAATGTGTTTCAAATGCATCTATTAGGAGAGTTAAGCAATTTTTGTTTTCCAGCTTTGGAATAATCTTTAAACGTTGAGACCACATTTGTCCGGGTGAAGAATATATTTCCTTTGTTATATATTTTTGGCCACTGAACAGCTAACAAAATCCCTGTTTCTCCTCCAAAACAACAGAGGCCCAACCACCGTGTGCCTGATGGGTCCACTCCTGTTCCAGAAGGGGGTGACCCTCCGAGGAGAGAGTCAGCAGGTCTGCTCCACCGTGGTCAGCTTAGTCGGGTGCGGGCTATTTAAACATCAAACCTTAGTAAAACCAGCATTTCTGCTGAGAGAATGCCCGCTGCCAGCTGGCTGTGCCCATCGGCAGGCTGTGCCCATCGGCAGGCTGTGCCCATCGGCAGGCTGTGCCCATGGGCTGGCCACCTAAGGCAGCTCCTGAGGCTCTGGCTGCTCCAGAAGCCACTGCAGACTGGAGCCGAGATGTGTCCTCATCTGGTTCCAACAGACTAGGAGAAAGTGCAGTGTTTGTCCAAAAGTAGGAATGTCCTTCTCTCCGGAATTTCGTTTCTGAGCCACGAGCCAACATTTCCATAGAAATACCTTAGTCACTAGGATGGGAGCATTCCATAAAACAGGGAAGGTCTGATCTCCTGTGAGACATTGAGGAGGACCTGGAAAGCGTCCTCAGGCTCCACCATGGGCAAACCCAGAGGTCAGCCCTGCCGGTCGGCCTCAGAGACGCCCCAGCGTTGGGCTCACTCCGGCTGCCACACTGGGCCAAGGCCTGAGTGCCAGTGTGTGGGGGCTTGTGGGGCATTTGAGGCCCTGGATCCAGGGTGTGGCTGGGCAGACGTGAGCAAGCACTTGTCCTCATGCGCTGGGGCTTTCGTATTCTTCACCAGGATATCTCATCAAATGAAAACCCACCACAAGTAAAGAATCACAGCAGTGTCAGTGGGGGGTACAGGGGAGGGAAGGTGTGTCAGGGATGGAAATAGGCAGCTGGAGAGGCGTGCCGTGTGCAATATGCCGTGTGCAGCATGCCGTGTGCAGTGTGCCGTGTGAAGCAAGCGTGCCGTGTACAGCGTACAATGTGCAGTGTGC